>NC_133751.1:155709039-156034539 GCF_036562045.2 Rhinolophus sinicus
CAGGCAATTTCAGTAGAGGCTCATTTTGTAAGTCTGGTCTTAGTTACTTAGGCTGCTGCATTTAACTTGTGGGCTGCTAGCAAAGGGTATGACATTGATCTGTGATCCAGGGTGCATACATACACATGTGCTCCTCTGCTTCCTGGCTCAGCAGAGAACCTGTGGTGCCTGAAGAAAATTAGAAACCCATATGGCTACCTGGCTCTTTAAATTAACCAGAGTTGTTCATGTGTTTACCTGAGTCCTTGTGACACATCTGAGTTGGAGCAGATTGGTAGGCACATACTTGAGTTTAAGCTTTAGGGAAGCCCAGAAAATACCTGTTATGGTGTAAGAGGTCATTGTCCTCCGTCAGCCTGATCAAACTCGGGCTGAAGGTACTTAAAATTGAAGTTTATTTTCTTTTATCCTGAATTTTTTTTCACATTTGGGATTGGATTGTCTTCTCTTTCTTTATCTACTGGTAAGAAGTAGTATAGATTCCAGACTTGATCAGTTATCCATTTTTAGTTTAAGTATGTACATGGAAGAAATGGCTCTTTGAATTAGTAGAACCCATGGTGTTTTCAAAAAGTGTTGCTTTTGAAGATACCTGAAGTCCAGGGAGTGGTTTAGTTTGTGTAAGAATTTGGTTCAACAGTTTGAAAGTGAGCTAAAAATAAAATATGTAGTAATAGGTAAGAGATGAGGCGCTGTATTAAACACATCACTGCCTGTTCTCAAAATCTAAATTTTAAGGATGAAGAAACTGAGGCTTAGAAGGCTGTTGCTAACATTTTTTGAGTTGCAGAGCCTGGACTCTGCTGTCTAATTATAACCTTTACCTTACCATGCATTTATACTGCGTACTGATTCTTCAAAAATTTCTTTTAAAAATTTGGCTTAAGGTAGCTGAAGCACTGTAAAAGTCATGACAATGAAGATTTTAAAGGTAAATAGTCATACATAACTAATGGAAGCATTTCTAACCACATTTCTATACCATAACACATAAAGCACATAATGTGTTTTAAATATCTAGGGAAACTGATGTTACCTCTTTTGAAACAACAATGAAAACTATTATGGCAGTGTTTTTTTTTTTGGTCTGAAGATAAAAAAAAAGTGATTGTACGTAACTGCAACTATTTTCATTTTAGTAGAAGCCACAGCTTTTCTGGTGCATTTGGATTGTTTTATTTATTTAAAACGAAGTTAATGTAGCTTTCCTTTTAAATGCTTGACCCATCATTTTTATTTGGCTGATGTGAGCTTGCAGAGTCATAACTATGAATTCTAAGAGTAATACTATTAGTTTTGTTCAGCTTTGTAGATAACATGTTAAGAAGCACTTATCTGTGAGGGTTTTATTTTATTCTTTTGGTAGTCTGTGAAATTTTCAATTATATTAGTGCCAAGTGAATTGTGAGAATTAGATTGGCTTCAGCAATGTGCTGTGGATTATATTCTAATTTTTTTTTTCCTTTTTTACTATTTTTTTTTTTTAATTTATTGGGGTGACAATTGTTAGTAAATTTACATAGATTTCAGGTGTACAATTCTGTATTTCATCATCTATAAATCCCATTGTGTGTTCACCACTCAGAGTCAGTTCTCCTTCCATCACCATATATTTGAAATTTTTAATTATAATCCTTACATTCCTGCCACATGATTCACCTGGGTCCTAATTTTATTACTTTTGGCTTTGAATCTGTTAGTGTATGTCTTTGAATATATTTTACCTTATTTCTTGCAAGATCATTCTGGGAATGATCTTTTAGGAGGAAGAGATTCCTGTTTAGCAAGTAGAAAATTATGAGATTTGGAAAATAGAAAAAATTTAGTTTCTAATAAAGGGATGTATAGTGTAATCATATTTATATTTTTACCCTTATTACATATTGTTTGTAGTGAAGGCACCACTGAAAGAGAGTTAGGTAGGGGATTGGTAGATACTTTTGCCTCTCTGTAGTTAAAATTATAATCTCTCCAGAATAATGAAATTATTATTCTGAAAATAGTGTGTTATTAATTACTAATGGAAAAATTGGGTTAAAGTTATGTTTAAAAGGTCAAGTCAAGATTCAAGTCTTGTTAAACTCAATGTTTTATAGAAGAATCAAGAGAGTGATGACATACTAAGCTCTTTGTTATGCTTTTAGACTCATCACCTGAGGGAGATGTGTGAACACCTTACTCAATAATAGAAGAACCGTGAAACTGGGATAGGGTTAATTGAAAAAAACTCTCCAAGGTTATCTTGCAAGACAACTTGAACTGTAATGTAGTTAGGGTTATGCCTGAGTATATTGGTGCATGTGATACTGTTTTTTCAAATCTTTCATCCAACTCCAGTTCCTGCTTAAGCACTGTCACTAAACCAGTCCATTCACTGTTGATACTTGCTATTTCCTTTTGATGTCCTTTTTGATTATTCAGAGCAGTAGCCCAAGATCATTTCCTCCAACAAAGATTAATAGTCAGAATTTTCTAGTTCATTTTTAGGGAAAAAAATTAGAATGCGAGAGAAAGAGAAAGCTAAAGTATTAAAAATATTCAGTTCATTATATACCCATTGAGACCTTTCTGTTTACTGAGTGTGTCACGGATGCAGAGATTAGCAAGAGACAGCCTAACCTTCAAGGAGGGGCACTTGGCTTAGAGATAGGCTTTCTAGCAGATGATTTTATTCCTTTTGAATACCTTTATTCAAAAGGGTCATCCATTTCCCATTTCCTCTATACATGAAGAGGGCATCTTGAGTCCAGTGCAAGTAAGCATATGTAACACTCTTTATACTTTTCCTTGTATATTTTTACTAGAAAAAAGTAGATGCTTCTGTATACTAGAGTAAGCAATGCGTTAGTAACTATTTTCTCCAGTGAAGTTAGTGTTTCATTTATGAGAGGTGATTTTAAAGAAATAGTTAAATTACTGAATCTATAAAGATTTCACCCTTCTTTCTAAAAATTGAAAAATTTAGATAACTTTGGACTTTATGTCCTTAGTAGTATGTTTTTAGCTTAAAATCATTATTGCTATTTTAAATTAAGTACCATGAATATTGTTCTTGTAAGATAATTATTTTGAATCTTAGTAGAAATTTTAAATAAATGGCTTATGTTTAAGGACAAGTAATGACTTATTTTTTATTGTGGTAGCTGCTTTATATTAAAATATAAAGATTAAGTATTTTGATATTTATATACTGTGGAGATTATAGAAATCTAGCTTGATATTTCCATATTATCAAATTATTGAAAGGATATCCTTAATTTTTAGATACATTTATGTGTTTGAAGTTGATGGGTTATTAATTGTAGTAAGGTTTAAATGAGATGAGGAACTTAAATCATTAGGTGATAATTTTTTTCTTATGCAGATCAATCCATAATGGATGTTTTGAAACATAAAAGTTTCCTAGAAGAACTATTGTTTTGGACTATAAAGTATGAATTCCCCCAGAAGATGGTAACTTTCTTACTCAACATGCTTCCAGATCAAGAGTATAAGGTATCTACATTTTTTTCCCTTCCTTTCTGATCTTTGCTCCCCCTTCTTTGCCTTTTCATTACTAAATCTGTTTGATGTATTTCTCAGCTGTGGCTTATTGTATTGTAGTCCTGAGGACTGGTATAATGCTATAAAAGAGCATTAGCTTCCTCTGTTGCCAACACAGGGTCTACAGAAAAAGCACACTATCGTAGATCTGTGGCAAAGCACCACTAAGCAAAATTCCTAAGGGCTGTCTTTCTGCATGGAACTTGATCCAAAGGGAATGCTGGGGGACAAACATAAACACAATTGCACAAATAAATATGTAGTTACAAATTGTAGTAAGTTTTCTAAAGGAGAGGCACAAGGTGCTATGAGAGTGTGTAATGGGGGCAACTGAATTTAGATTGTGGGTTTAGGAATGGGAAAACATGGGATTAGTAGCTGCTGGCCATAACTGTTAAAGATAGAACAGTTAATGACTCATGTAACACATGTAGGTAAGTGAAGTCTCTCGTCTCAGAGGGTCTGGACCCACCTGTTACCACCATATGGCTATGGCAAAGTGACACAGCCTAGTGTATGAAAAGAAAATGCATCATGTTGTAATTCTTATGGTTTACGTAATAAAGCCTCTTTAAGAGTGACACTTTAATAATGCCATTGTTTTGTGTCTTTATACCTGCTTAAGAAAACAACTGAGAAAATGTACATGTTACACAGAAAGAGTATTTAGTCAGGTTAGTGATCAGCTTTCAGATCAAATAGGAGGGTAATTCTTTTGGAGTAATCACACTGACTCACTTGTTAAGTTATATGAAATCCTCTGTGATAGCTTTTAGCTGCAACTTTAGATTTTGTTGTTAAAGTCGTAGCACAGAACAAAGACATATATTTGGACAATAATAAATTGATGTACTTTGAGCATAGTAAAAATTTGTATTTTAAACCATGGTATTTGTAATTGCTTTAAAGTTTTAATAAATTAAAATGCCTATTAAAATTTTGAAAACATCAGAATATTTTGCTAATGTTCCAAAAAAAGGGAAAATGTGATTCAAGACTACCATCATCATTGAAATTATTTTTTTAATTTACTTTGGACATCTTTACAAGTTAATAATAGTTTTAAAATGTTAATACACTATATTGGAAAATGTGTTATAAAACTCAAACTAATGTGTCTTTTTCTTTCTATTTAAAAAATTTACAGGTTGCTTTTACCAAAACTTTTGTTCAACATTATGCTTTTATTATGAAAACACTGAAGAAAAGTCATGAATCAGACACAATGTCTAACAGAATTGTGCATATTAGTGTTCAGTTGTTCAGCAATGAGGAGTTAGCCAGACAGGTGACAGAAGAATGTCAGCTGCTGGATATTATGGTCACTGTGCTATTGTACATGATGGAAAGTTGCCTTATTAAAAGTGAGCTACAAGGTAAACTCAGAATTATTTTCACTAGTTTTATTATTAATATACTGTGTAAGTCTTAAAAACTCCTGATATGCTTAAAAATAGCTTTAAAAATATTACAAAACAATACATATTTGTTAAAGAATTTTTTGAAAAAATCAGCAAAATTTAAAGAAAAACTTTAAAATTACCTATAGTTTTGTTATTCAGAAATAACTTGTTAATGTTTTGGGATATTTCTTTTTCTTTTTTTTAAAAAAGAATTTTTGTAATAGTTTATTTGTACAAACTGATGACATATGCAGGGGAGCAAGATCTCAAATGCTCCCCTAGGATATTTCTTTTCTGTCTTTTTGTGTGATATGAATATGTTTATAGATATGAATACATACTTTAAAAATATGTTACCATAGTGTCAAGAACATGTTTTCTTAATGATTGCAGGTATTAATATCATATGGCTTTACCATAATTTATTTAACCACTTACTTATTAGACATGTACCTGTTTTTATTATAAATTTGTTACTACCAGCCTTAGACATTTTTATATGCCTATACTTTTATAATTTAAATGTTGGAATAAATCTTGCCTTTTCTGTGTTCCCTTAGACAGATTTTGATTTTCTTCTTTTTTGCCGAGTGTATGGTTGATACTCCTCAAACTGCCACATATTTCTAGGACCTCCTCACATTCTCATTTCTCTATGGTCGTTCATCTTTACCTCCCTGTAATAATTTATATTATTTGAGTGTTTGCTATGTACTAGATGCTGTGTTAATACTATCCATATGTTGTTTTATTTAAGCTTCTGAACAACTCTCTGAGATTGACATTATTGCTATCCCCATTTTAAAGATGAGTAAATTGAGGCTTAGGGAAGTTAAGTCATTTGCTGTAGTGTATATAGCTAGTAAATGACAAAGCCAAGAAGAACTTCTTATCTCCTGTTGTCAGAATCTTTGTTCTTAACCATGACTCAGCCAGGCCAGCATTGATAGGACTGTATCTTCTCTTGTTGGCACCTGGAACTAAATTTTAAAAATAACAACAAACAGTAGTTCAAATGAAATCTTAGGACCTTTCCATTTTTTTGTGGAGGAGAAATCTTACAGTTGAGACTTGTGTTATTCCATTGTTGCCTCCTTGGCCATATCACCTCCTATTTTCTCTTTAAAGATTATACATATAGTCTTTATTTTCAGATGGGATACCATAGCCTAAAAAATTGATATACGCTCAGTGCAGGGCACAATGCTTTATGTGTAATAATAGCTAGCTAATAGCTGTGCTAGCTGCCATCTTTTGAGCACTCACTATATGCCATGCTCTTTTCTCAGTACTTTATATATATAGTATTATCTCATTTAACCACCAGTAATTCTGTGAAATGGATATTGTTTTCTTCATTTTATAGATGAGACAATTGTGGTTTAGGGAGTTGAAGTCAATGATCTGTTGTTTTACAGCTGTAAGTGGTAAGGCTTAGGTGTTTGACTTCAAAACTCATACTTTTGCCCGCTATGTGAGTCTGTCTTCCCCTTGTAGGTATAGTGGGAACATGATACACTATTTACATTAAGCAATATACATCTTTACTTTTTTTAAAGGAAAATTTAAAAGCTGCTTTGTATTACAGGTTTTCTACCTTCACGTAAGATGACCTTTTCTTTCATCTTTTATAAACAATGATTTAGCTACATATATTGCTCTTTTTTGTTTTTTGAAATAGTATCATCATTCAGCTATATCTGTAATATTCTTATGTGTAGAATTATACATTTAGAGGACTTTTCACGAAAATAGTATTTCATATTTATCAACTAGGAACCTTTTTAAATTTAGAAGTATCTACTCTTTTGTAAAGGATCTGGAGTCTATTTTCTTAACTAGGTGGTTTAGCTGTTCTTATTATATATGGTTTGAAATTGGTCTTAAGGAAAAATACTTGTTTTGGTACCACTATCTAACCATCTACACAGCTGCCCAACCTAAAATCCTAGGAGTCATTTTTGACTTCTTGTTACTCCTTGTAGATATAGCGAACATCACCAACTCTGTCTTTTACACCTTCTAAACATCGTAAAGTAGCCACTTCTCTTTATCTCTGTATCTTCATGCCTCCACCATAGTTCAAGCCATTGTTATCTCTAATCCTCTATCACTAGTTATCACCACTCTGCTTCAGTCACTCTTCACACTACACATCTGATCAGGTCCCCTCTCCTACCACCCAGCGCCCCTCCAGTGGCATGCCAGTTCTTTTCTCATGAACTCCAAACTCTTGAAGCTGATTTATAAGGCCCTCTAGCCTCATTTGTGCCACCCATCTGCGTTGTGTCAGTGATTTCATCCTCCGTTTTTATATAGCTTCCTTTACCTAGAACATTTCCTCCCTGGCTAATTCTAATTCCTGCTTCATTCTGTAAATCTCAGTTTAAATATCACTTGCTCAGGAAAGTCTTTTCCTCAATTGTAGACTAGCTTCATTTGTTCTTATGACTTCCTGTACTTGTCCTATTATAGCCCTTATTATCATACACTGTCTTCTTAAATATTAGTCTCAGTGGAGAGAGAGACTCTGTAAGTCTTGCTTTATTTACCACTTTATTCTTAGAGCTTAATAGACTACCTGACTCAGTAGGTGCTCGATAAGTATTTGTTGATCAGTGAATTTCATTTAGCACTGAATCATTGCTCTGTATTTATAGTGACAAAAATAAAAGTTGGGTAAAAATAGAAATCCTAATCATTTTATTTCATTAAAGATTCCAAAGTGTTTTTCACGAGAACAGTAGTATTTAAAGCAGTGTCAAGAAACTAGTGATTTTGATTAATTCTACTTATTCATCCTCTGGGTTTAATTAAATAGAACAGTGATTCTCAATGTTTAAAAAAATGTTTTAAATCCCAGCATCCCTTAGCATTGTCCCATCAATATCAACAGCTCAGCAACTCACATTGGCAGTTGTTGTAAATCAGGGGGCTTTTCCGAATCTCAGGTGTGGATAATGTGGAGAAAGCTCCTTCCCCCCCACTCCCTCATTTAATTATATCCTCTTTCATCCGTTGAGAAGGGCTGAAAGAGAGCATACGTAACTTCATGTGTCCTGTTCTTATACATAGTTAAATTTCAGGGTGATTACAGCCCCAACTAACTGCACAGGCCTCAAGTTCAGCAGCAAAGGCAGCGTAAGTAGGTCTGAGACTCAAATTCCACATGCTCATTTAGTTCTCACTTGTTTAAGTTCATATCTTAACAAAAATTAACAGATATAAACCTTGCTGAAAGAAAGCAGATATTCATATTAAAAAGCAAGAGTTGGGTAAAGTAATTTGATGGACTGAAACCCAAATTTAACGTATGGAAATTAAGAAGTTCCGTAGAAGCCCTCCACACCGATGAGTTTGACAAGTAGGTGGTTAGTTGAAAAAAAGTTGGCTAAAGTGAGGAATCATTAAAAAATTATATATATGTATCTTAAATACTCATTTTAACTTAAAACACAGAAATGCATGTTCATTCTCCAATCTTTTAATTTTGGGCAAAGCATTTTTAAGGTATGGTTTCCTTGACTGGAGTTCATCTTTTTTAGATATACTGCATCTATAAAGCATCATTTGTGATTTTTAGTTTCAGTTTCTTTAAAGAAGAGTAGGAACATTAGATCGTGAAGCAATCTTAGCATAAAAATCTTTCTAGGCTTTTAAGATTTTTTCTCCAAGATTTTTTTTAGCATTTTCTTAGGCACTTACTTTTATTGTCTCTCAAAAGCTTATGATCTTGTTTTTGTAATAACCTCTCTTTATAGATTCATATTACATCAGTTTTTATACTTTTAATTTAAATTTTGTAATTATAATAAAAAGAACAATTAGCATGAGCAGAAACAAAAATGATTCTAGATAAACATATACCTCACTCGTGTACTAGGAAATAGGCTCCTACCTTTGAACATTCTGTGTATTATGGGTATTAGTGTGTTTATAGCAGAAATAGGGGGGTGTTTGTCCAGGGAATCAATTGAATAAGAATAATTTAAGAGCGAATGCCCATGTGCCATAACTTCTAATAGTAAAGATTTTGTACAAGCATAGCCACCTCTCCCAACAATGTATTTAAACTTTGAGGAATTTTTCTAAGGCTTAAGAAGAAGTATATGTGTTTTCAATTCTTTTATTTTTGAAATACTGTGTTTGCTAATAAATTATATTTACATATTCTTTGAATAGAAGAAAGCAATTAAATATATTATCGCTTAAATCATACAGATTTGATTGCTAAAGTGGACTGAGATTAATCTAGGCATAAAAATATTTTGATTGGAATTGAAATATTGTATTATGTTATTAAAATAACAATAATTCGGTTTTATAAACATAGTTAGGTCAATATCATGTAATATATTGGACATATGGTAATGATTATTTTAATGATGTGCTAAATGTTATAGTAACATTTCATTTAATTCCCTTAATATATGTGTCTTTTTCCATTTTACAGATGGGAAAATTAATTCAGTATAAGTAACATGCCTAATGCCATATAGGTATTAAATGGCAGGCTGGGATTCATTTTGCTATGTGGATCCCGTGAAATCCAGCCTGCTAGTCTGGACCAGTAAACATGCTGGACAAGATTTTATAGTGGAAATATTTTGAAACCCTGCTGTGGGCTCTGCCTCTTTCTATTTAGGTGACTTGGTCAACTCATTTAAAAGTATTTGAACTTCTCACTTTTGTCGTTTTCTTCATTTTTACAGTAAAACAAAACAAAATGGAAATGGGACAGCAAAGCCTGCCCGTCTTCACAGGGTTCTTATGAGGTCCTTAGGTGTCTCAGATTCTAAAGTGTATAGTCTATATCATTGGTGAAGTTTTTTTTTTTTAAACTTACTTATTTTTGGGGTGTGTGTGTTTGTTTTAGATGAAGAAAATAGTTTACATGTGGTAGTGAACTGTGGAGAAGCATTACTGAAGAATAACACTTATTGGCCTCTTGTCAGTGATTTTATTAATATCCTTTCTCATCAAAGTGTGGCTAAGAGATTTTTGGAGGACCATGGTTTGTTAGTTACATGGATGAACTTTGTATCTTTCTTTCAAGGTATGAATTTTACTTTTTTGTTAATTTCTTTACAAAATGCCTAATGCTGAACTATCAAATACTAATTAAAAGATAATAGCACATCATTCAGGTAGTATGTGAAATGTCTCATTTTAATTAATTGATATTTGCAGGTACTTTAATAAAGTATTCATGAAAATGTATCAGAGAGTTATTAAAAATGTCAACTTATTAAGAACAAGAATGTAATTTATTTTAGTATTTTAAACCATTAACCTGGAAGTTTCTAATCTATTCTCTAAGAAAGATTCATAACGCTTTCATAAAAATTTCAGCTAGCATCAATTATAATAGTTTTGACTTTCTTATTTAATATATTCAATTATGTTATGTAAGAAAGAGACAAGTCACAGAGTGTTTCTAAGAAAACCTAGTTTGTAAAGAATTTCAAAAGGACTAGATTGTTTTATTTTTAATAACTTACTTATTCCTGTACATATTGTGTTATTTATGCCATTTATGTGCATGTTAGAATGTGTTTGGTAGTAGGAAGTATTTTACTTGATTTTTGATATGAATACTTGCTTTCATTTAGCAAGGTTTACATCTGTTTTAATTTTTACAAGGTATGAACTTAAACAAGCGAGAACTAAATGAGCATGTGGAATTTGAGTCTCAGACCTACTATGCTGCCTTTGCTGCTGAACTTGAGGCCTGTGCACAGCCCATGTGGGGGCTCTTATCACATTGTAAAGTTAGGGTATGTTGAAAATATTTTTGTTTATTTCTGAATTTAGCTTTAAAATGATTATTTAAGAAAAAGATGTCAAAACATTGGTTGTTTACTTGTATATAATAATGTTGCAGTGTTTAATTCTGAATTCAGCTCTGTGAAAGCTGACTTGAGACAGTAATTAATTATTATTCTTAGGCAGGTTGGAATTCATTTATAATATCAGATCTTCCCAGCCATCCTTTATTGTGAAAAGTCTTTGCAGCTTTATAATAAGTACGTTTATTGTCATTGTTTCATTTTCCCCATTAGCAGTTAGTTGAAGGATGAGGATAGTCCTTAATAAAATTGAGACTTTTAAGATTATAAGGACAGAATCAGTATACATTTCATACAACTTAAGTTGTTTATAAAAAGAATCTAAGGGTAGGTAGCATAGCCGCAACATGAATTCTTATAATTGGATAAAAAAATGCTCATGTATTTTTGTCTTTCTATACAAATATGTATTTTCCTTTTTCATTTTGAAGTATTTGTTTGATGGTTCTCCAGAAACCTTGAGCAATCCAGAAAAATAGAATCCTCTGACCCTACTAAACAAGGACTTGACTAAGATTTTGCTGTATGGAGCTCATGAAATCCAGCCTGCTAGTGTATGCTGGACAAGATTTTATAGTGGAAATATTTTAAAACCCTACTCTGGGCTCTGCCTCTTTCTATTTAGGTGACTTGGTCAACTCATTTAAAAGTATTTGAACTTCTTACTTTCAGTCTTTTTCCTGATTTTTTACAGTAAAACAAAACAAAATGAGAATGGGACAGCAAAGCCTGCCTTTCTTCACAGGGTTCTTATGAGGCTCTCTTTCCTATACCCTTTAAATGTATGTGTTCCTTTAAGCAGATTTATATTTTCTCTCTTGACTTCAGCTATTCTCTAAATGCAGATGACTCACAACTTTGTTACAGTCTAACCACGTTCAGATTTCCAACAGCTCGGGTTGGGTTATTCATGTAGATCTCCTTATAGGTACATGAATTTTCTCAGGTCCCTAACTAACCTTTAAAAATCATCTGTTCAGACTGTGTCCTTTATGTCATTTAATGGCATCTTAAATGAGGCAATTATCTCATACAGAAACCTCCCCTTGCTGTACCAGCTGTGTTCAACCTATAATCAGATGCCATAAATTCTCTCTTCCATTCCAGAAATGTCTCCCTACCACTCTTTCCTCTGTCTTAATTTATTTCTTTATGTTTAAAAAATCTGGGTTGTTAAGGTAATTTATTAACTGGTTTTCCTGCCTCTAGATTTTCCTACTGTAATCTGTCCCAATACGTAAGTTACTCTTCTGAGTTCTGTGGATAGCTCTTCTTTGTTTCAAAATCATTCAACTTCTCATCTGTCTACAGAATAATGTCTGTATTTCCTATACGAGCATTTAAGATTCTCCACAAATTGCGCTCAGCTTGTCTCTCATAGTTTTTCTGTACCCCCTCTACTCCATCCCTTTTATTTATCAACAAGCAGTGTCCTTTCTATACTTTTGTTCAAGTTAGTTCCTTTTTTGGCATATGCTCTCTCATTCTCTCTGCTTAGTACAGTGCTTCTTTTACACAAGAATCATCTGAGAAACTTTAAGAATATATGTGCTTAAACTTTACTGTCAGAGATTTTGATTTATTTGATGTGCAGTAGGACCTCAGCAGTGATTTCTAACTAGTGTGAAGAACCACTAGTGTTAGCGCCTCAAAAATTCTACTCACAATACTCAGCTGATATGCAATCTGTTCACTGAAGTTCTTTCAGTCAGATTTATGATTTCAGCGTATGTCTCAGTGTTTTCATATTACCTTGTTTGATTTCCACTGTAGCATTTAGCAAAAAACTGTCACATGAGGTCTGTTTGTTCATTTATTTAAAAAATATTTATTGAATGTTATTCTATGGTAGATACTAATTAGATGCTTGGGTTTTTGGTGTGGAACCAAATAGACGTGGTTCTTGCTCTCATGAAGCAGGCTGATAGGGGATATAGACATTAAGCAAGTAAAGACATAGATTTATTTTGTAAGCTTTTGTAAGGGCTCTGTAGGATAGTAACAGGTTACTGTGAGAGTAATGAATGTGGTGCCTGATTAGATTTGAGGATCAAGGAAGGCCTTTCTGAAGAAAGAATATGAAGGAGCCAACTACCGTGTTTCCCTGAAAATAAGACCTAGCCGGACAATCAGCCCTAATGCATCTTTTGGAGCAAAGATTAATATAAGACCGGGTCTTATATAACATAACATAACATAACATAACATAACATAACATAACATAACATAACACATAACATAAAGCATAACATAACATAACATAACATAACATAACATAACATGCCAGGTCTTATATAATATAACATAACATAACACTGGGTTTTATATTAATTTTTGTTCTAAAAGATGCATAGAGCTGATTGTCTGGCTACGTCTTAGTTTTTGGGAAACATAGTATGTGAAGAATAAATCTGGGGTTAGTGGGGATAGTAGGGGAGGTAGAATGGAATAGCCTACTTTCAGTAGGAAAGTGATTGATCCTTTTAAGGAATTTGTGGCTGGAGCCATAGAGTAGAACATGGAGTTGGAGAACATGGAGATAGGCAGGGATCAGATTATTAAAGCCGATTCTTATAGATCATGTTAACGAACCTTGGATTTTATTTTAAGGAGAAGCCAGTGAAATTTTTAAGCAGGGGTTTGATGTGATCAGATTTACATTTAAAAGATCATTCTGGTTGCTGGAAAGACTGATTTAGGGGGATGTGGGGAGCAACAAGACTAGAAGCAAATAGACCAATTAAGATAATAGTCTAGATAGGAAATAGTCTAGATAGGAAATTCAGGTTTGAAATTCAAGGTGTATTCAAGATGCATTTTGGATATTGATGATGTATTTTGGAGGTACAGTCAACAGGCTTAGTAATGGATTGTATATTATTGATGAGTGAGAGGGAAAAACTTTTGGGTAACTATGTATGGAAGTAATATTTACAGAGGTGGAAAAGATCGATAGAAAAGCAGGTTTAGAGAGATCAGAGTTAGTTTTAGATGTGTTAAGTTTGTGATGCCGGTGAAACATCCAAGTAGAAATGGTGAATAAGCAGTTGGAATGAGTTGGAATATATGGCTTGTTCTCAAAGAGAAGTCTTGTTCTCAAAGAGAAGTCTGGACTAAGGTTATACATTTTAGACCCTTGGGAATATAGATAGCTTACTTTGTGTGATAGCCCTGAATGCTGTTTTCTTGAAAATGTTAAGGGCCAGTTAAACAATTTTGCTTCCTAAACAGAACAAACAAGCTGTAAAATCTCCATCTAGTGGCACCGTTGGGTTACTGCAGACTTGGCAGAAGTTGAGTCTGGCCCTGACTCTGGGGCACTTAACTAGTTGTCAGACATAGGTGCTGGACTATGACCGAGCATTTTACATCTGTTCATTTGCTTCTTTGTAACAATACTAGGAAGTAGGTAGTATTAATTCCCATTTTTACAGAGGAAGAAACTGAGACTGAAAATTTAAGTCATTTGCTCAAGATCATAAAACTAGCGTAGAATGAATACTGATTTTTTTTTTTTGATGGGTGTGTTGGTGGGGAGATGGGAGAGAGGTGATCTGAACAAATGATTAAATATGCTGTATTTAGAAATGAAATTACCTGGCCACCTTTTTTTTCTTTTCTCTTTTTTGAAGGAGGGCGTAGCTCGCAGTGGCCCATGCGGGGATTGAACCGGCAACCTTGGTGTTATTAGCACCACGCTCTAACCAACCGAGCTAACCGGCCACCCCAGCTGGCCACCTTTTTAAGACTCTCGATATCTACTTTTCAAATTGTACTCTGGCAAGATTGAGTCAGTTTACACCTCTGTCAAGAGCGTATAATGGTACCCTTTTGCCCAAACCCTTGATAAAAAGAGAGAACCATTTGGGTTTTCTTCCCTCTTTTTTCCTTTTTTTCAACATATGGTTTTAGAAGTTTCTTTAACCATGAATAATCTGCCATTTTAGTTTGGTTATGATAGATTATTTATGGTAACTTATAAGTGCCATTAAATTTTTTCACTAAGAGACAGAGAACAGAATATGTAAGATAATATTTTTATAAAGCTAAATTTCATGTGTGATAGTTTAAAACAGGGTGACTGTTGGCAAGGAAACTAGGTAAATAGTATTTGGTCAGGATGGTAGCAGAAATAGGAGTGAACATACATGATAATATCAAGGAAGAATTAACAGGACCTGGAGATTGAGCAGGATGAAAGAGAAGTCAACAATGAATGTGAGACTTTTTTTTAAGGCCCCAAGTAATTTATATATGGAGCTGATGCATTTAACCTATTTGACTTTGATGCTGCCTGTACTTATATTATACATTGATGCTCTCCAAATCTCTTTTTTAAAAAGATTTTATTGTGATAAAATTCACATAACATAAAATTCACTGTTTTAACTATTTTAAAGTATAAAATTCCGTAGCTGATAGTATATTCACAAAGTTGTACAACCATTACCACTAATTCCAGAACATTTTATCAGTCCCCAAAGAAATCTCATACCTCCCAATTCCAACATCCTCTCATCCTCTGGAAACCACTGATTTCCCTTGTGTCTCTAAGAATTTACCTAATCTGGACATTTCGTATAAATGAATCATACAATATTTGGCCTTTTGTGTTTGGCTTCTTTCACTTAGAATAATGTTTTCATGGTTTGACTGGGTTGTATCAGTCAGTACTCCATTTCTTTATATGGCCGAATAGTATTCCATTGTATTGATAGATATACCACATTTTACTTGTCCATTCATAAGTTGATCCCATTTTTTTCTCTAACATGATAATGCTTCTGTGAACACTTGTATACAAGTTTTTGTGTGAGTATGTTTTTAATTCTCTTGGGTACATGAAAGTAGAATTGCTTGGTAACTATGTTTAACTTCAAAGTGGCTGCACTATTTTACATTCACACTAGCAATGTATGAGAGTTTTAATTTCTCCACATTCTTGTCAATTTAAAAAATATAGCGATCCTAGTATGTGCCAATTGGTACTTTACTGTGGCTTTGATTGTGTTTTCCTAGTGAATGATAGTATCAAGCATCTTTTCATGAGCTTATTTGTCATTTGTAGATCTTTTCTGGAGAAATGTCTATTCAAAATCCTTTGCCATTTTTTGAAAAGAGGTTATCATGATTTATTTTCTCATTTAACTAAATACTTGCATATTTCTCTGGATCTACTTCTCCATAAAACATTACATTTTTCTATCACAAACTCTTATTTTAAATGGCATGTACTTATTCTTTTTTCTTCTAATTTCTGTTGCAAACAAAGATATTCACAGGCTACTTTCAGTACTCATGTATGATCAGCCCTTTTGACTTTTGCTTTTTATTGTAAATATATATAACGTAAAATTTGCCTCTTTAACAATTTTAGGTGTTAATTCAGTGACATTAAGTACCTTCGCAGTGTTGTGCAGCCATCATCACTATCAATTTCTAGAACTTTTTCATCATCCCAAAAGGCACTGTGTACCTCTTAAACAGTAACATTAGGGAACTTAAAATATTTTTGGGATCTCGTGATATGGAACCTGGTCTATATCACAAAAATCTATTGCAGTTTTGATTTATTTTAAGGAATATGTTATATAAAAGATAGACTGTGTTCTTTAATTTTCTTAATTGTCATTGGTTGTTACTATTAGTTTGTGAAGGGATGATTTCTTGAAATGGCAAATGTGGTTATTTTGAAAAAATATATTTTACCATTATATACACAATGCATGTAACTTATTTTTATGTATTGTATATAATTTAAAGTTGAAGATATACATATATATATATTTATACTGAACATTTATATAACTTATTGTTTTAGGAAACTCAAGAATATACAAAAAATGTTGTTAGATACTGCATTGAAGCTCTTCAAGATTGGTTTGATGCTATTAACTTCGTAGATGAGGTATGTATATTTTTGATATATGTAATAGCATTTAAGAAAAGAAGTGTTAGATTTCATTTAACATTGAAAATAATGAATAACTTTTCATGGGGTAAGGGAAAGAAGTCATAACAAATACAGTATCATTAGGCTTTAAAAAAGGTAAAGTGGGAGACCAGTTCTTGGACATTTAGGAGGGTCCACAGCGCATTAATCATGTTTGTTCATTTCCTAGAGAAGGGCATAATTTTTTTTCTTTCTGTTTTTAAATGTATATGTCAGTATTTGTCAGGAGTAAATTAATTTTATTTGAAGAGGTAAAAGTGACAGTACAAAAATGAATAGGATAGGGGAGATTAATGGGAAGGATATCACAACTTTATTAATTGGTCAGCATTCTTCTGTGGGCTTGAACAAAGGTGATTGTTAATAATGAACTGAGACAAGTTGGCACAGAACTGCTCTATGAATTACACAAGGGCTTGCTTCTAATTAGTCAGCCAAGTGGTGATGGTGGGGACTTTTATTTCTTTTCCGTTCTTTTAAAAATATTGTGATACAATCACAAACTTATTGAAAAGTTGGAAATAGAGTAAAAAGCAATTTGTTTTCTTGAACCATTTAGGAGTTAAGTTTTTGACTTGATGCCCATTACTCCAGATACTTTGTGTATTTCCTGTAAACAAGGACATTCTCTTAGGTAACCGTATACAAATTTGGAACCTATAAAAATTAGGAGATTAACATTAATATGTTATTACTACCTAATCTTTAGACCTGTTTCATGATTTACCAATTGTCCAGTGATGTCCTTTATAGGATTTTTTCAGAATCCCATGTTGCATTTAGTTATCATGGCTCTAGTCTCCTGGAGTAGTGTCTCATTCTTTTATGCCTTTTAGGACAGTGACATTTAGAAGAGTATAGCTCAGTTATTTTGTAGAACATCCCTCAATTTGGGTTTGTCTCATGATTAGATTCAGATTATGAATCTTTTGCGGGAATACTATAGAAGTGCTATTGTAGTCTTTTCATTGCACCCTATGTGGTGGTTTATGATTTTTGTTTGTTTTATTACTGATGGTGTTCCCTTTGATCATTTGATTAGGGTGGTGCCAACCAGACTTCTTCATCATAAAGTTACCTTTTTTCTCATTGTAATTAATATTTTGTGAGGATGCATTTTAAGCTATGTAACTGTATCTGTCTGTTCATCTAACTTTCAATTCATTACTTAATTTTTATCTCTAGGGATTCATAGTTTCTATTTTATTCAATGGGTTATAATCTATTGCTAGTTATTTGATGCTCAAGCTGTTTCAGATTTGCCAGCGAGAGCCCCTTTGAGCTGGTTTCTGTGTCGTTTTGACTTGTCCCATTAATCTTTGAGCACTTTCATTCTTTGTGGCCCAACAAGATGTCTCAGGTTCACCTACGTTTTCCCTGTTCCATTCCTGGAATCAGTCATTTCTTTCAGGATCCCTGATTCCTTAGTAGAGAACAGTATTTAGAAGGCAAGGTCTGGGTGCTTGTTGTACTCATTGCTATTGGGGAATCACTGCTCTCAGGCCTTCTCAGTGAACAGAAGTTAGAAATACATGCATGTATGTATATTCACATATTTGCATCTATATTTGTTTCTCTATCTAGTAATATGTATTGAAAGCTTTGTGTTCAAACTGATGTTTTAAATTCCAGTATAGCACCACAGGACTTAGTCTAGTTTTCTCCAACAGTAAGAAACCTGGTGTCCATTATCCTTAATACATTTACTTATTTGACCAGTCCTCTTATATATAACCAATTGCTCATCTCAGTTGCCTCCCTTCCCCCTGCATGGATACTCTCTTCTCCCTGCATTCTGTCACCCCCCTCCTCCCCGCCATGGGGACACTCGCCTTATCCTGTTAGGGCTCTGACTCACACCTTGGACCACCCTTCTGTGAAGAAGCCCTTCTCACCCTGTTTGTGCTTTGATTTCCCACACCAGACTCTGTCTTTTTGGATGCCCTCCTCATCCAGCTTTGGCTCTGATGCCTATATTGGCCCTTTGCACAAGTGGATAATCTCCTCACCTTGCTTGTATTTTGATTCCCTATTCCAGGATAGCTCCTTGTGTCATTGCCCCCTTTACCTCTGTCTGGCTCTGACTCCTCAACCCAGGTCAGTCCCCAAATGGATGCCTCCTCACCTTGACTATCTCTGGCACACTACCATTGCGCTGCCCTGCTGTGTTGATGCCCTTTGGACTCTGCTTAGACCTGACTGCCTATGCCACACCATACCCTTTGTAAACCACACACCCCCTTCTGTGCGGATCCGCTTTTCATCCTAAAGACCTCTGACATCTCATACCATCCCCTTCCCCCATATTGGACATCTCATCCAACTTCCCCCCCGACCCCCACCAAGTTGTCCTACTCACCCTTGGCTCTGACATCTCACTTTGGGTTCCTCACTTGTAGTTGCTTGTTTTGCTCTATTTCCTACCTTACTCCCCCCCCCCCCCCCAAATGGCTTTAAGGACTGAATTGTTCACGAAGGGAAGAACCCCTGCTATCTTTAATTCTTTCTGCCCAAACTAATTTATTTTCCATCCTTGATTACCTCTCCAACATTTGTGTCTGCTTTCAGCCTTCGACCTGGAATTTGTCCATTTGGATTCTGATTCTGCCTTCACCAAATCACCATGATTCTTACCTTGTCTAAATGTTGGTCTTTAGCTTAAACTTTGTTTATATAAATTGTAATGAGTCAGTATTCAAAGAAAACATTTTCTAGCCTCCAGAGCTCCATCCTACTTTCAACGTGCTTTATGCTCCTTCACCCCATCTAGTTTTAGTCTCTCAGATGGAGCTTCAGCTAGAGCTTCTCTCAATCCAGATCTCATTGGTATTTGAAACTTTAGGAATTAATTGTTGAAATGGTAGCCTCATTAAGATAACAGGCAGATTGAAGTAGGGAAAATTACATTACACAAAGAGTTATGTATTAAGTGTTTGACATGAAATTCATCCACGGTTGAACTCAGGGATGGATTTAAGGACAGTTAGAATCATGTATACAGAGCAGCTAAACTCAAGGAAATAGTACATTTGTTTTTCACACACAAATATTTTTTGAATGTTGTAAAGAATTTACATATATTTTGCAGAGAAAATAAATATAGAACTTAAAGAATCAATAGGTTATAGTTGTTATGGTGTTTAAATGTTTTGTTTCTTAAAGTGCTTTGACATATTATATTTGTTCTTCAACATAATCCTCTGAAATAGAGAAGATATTATTGTCATCCACTCTTTTGTAGATGTGAATTGGATATACAGAGAGATTAAATGACTTGCCTATAGTTATGTAGCAAATTACTGGTAGTTCTGGGACCAGAACTCACATCTCTCAACTTCTTGTCTGGTAGTATTTCAATTAGACTATTGGCCGTGGAAAGAGCTTTAGAGTCAGGCAGACCTGAGTGTAAATTATGGCTGTGCCACAAATCAATTAACTATATTATTTTGGACGGGTTTTTTTTTTTTCTTTTTCTTTTTTTTAAGCGTTGCTGAGTCCATCTTCTCATCTTTTTATTGAGGATGATAATTTTAGCCAATGAGGATTGACTAAGAGGCACATATTACATGTGTGATGAATATTATTCTTCCATCCTTGTGGGTGGATGTCAGAAGTTACTACGGTAATCCACAGATTAAGCAAGTAATATTTTTTGAATTGAATTAAGCCAAATCAAACAATCAAATAGAAAACAGAGATGGAATAAATTTTCCTATGAGGTAGGCCATTTAAGAATCCTCAAATACATGAATGAATATAATTTAGGGCAGTAGTTACAGGATGTAGCAGGGTAGTTTGACTAGAGTCCTCTGAAAAGAGGGAAGTAGAACATACATTCATCCAGCAAATATTTATTGAATGTTTGCTGTGTTATAAACTTTGGGGGTACAGTGATGTGACAGTTCCCAATTTAAGTAAATTATTAATTTGATTTTGGTGCTTCTGTAAAGTTGTGACCAGGTGCTTTGGGGGAGAGTAGAGTGGAGCATCTGAGTCAGCCTTAGGGACTCGGGAAAAGCTTCCTAGTAGAAATGTCCTTTGAGCAAAGTCTTAACTATATGTTAATCCAGTGGGTAAGGGATGTATATCATTTGAGGCAGAGGGATACATATACAAAGATGCAGAAGCTTGGTGGGTACATGAGTTTATGGGATAGGAGATGAGGCTGGAGAGGTAAGCCCTGTCTTCCCGAGAGGTAGAAGGTTGTCAGGAGATTAAAAACTACCGGGAACTATTAAAAGATTGTGAATGGACTAAATACAGATTAAATTAATGTCTTGGTAAGACTACTCCTGGCAGCAAATGGAGGTTTAAATAGAAAAATGTGTTAATTAAGGTTTTTTTGAGTGCAAAACTGAAACTCTATACCCATTAAACTCCCCATTTTCTCTCACCCCTCCAACTTGTATAACCACCTTTATACTTTCTGTCTTTATGATTTTGACTAAGTACCTCATATAAGTGGAGTCATACAGTATTTGTCTTTTTGTGACTGGCTTAGCATAATGTCCTCAAGATTCATCCATGTTGTAGCATGTGTCACAAATTTCTTTTTATAGAAGGCACACTTTATTAGAATAATTTTCTATATAGCCATTAATCCATATATTGAGGAGGATGTTATTCTCATATTGGTTTTGGAAAAAACTCTTTCAGGGATGGTGACACATTGCAGCTCTTTATAACTCTATACTGATATTACATTAGCATAATTATCTGAATGTAGTGGATAAAATTTTTTAACGTGAAGAAATTTTTTAATGTGAAGAAAACTTTTAACATGAAGAAAAATTTGTCAAAGCATTAAAAGCAAATAATACCTTTTTAATTTTTCTTGTTTGTTTAAGGACAACTGTTGTGTACTTTTGTCCTGTAATAGTGTGACCCATGGGAGTCACAGATTTAAAATGCAAATTTTATAATATTCACAAGGATGCCAAACGCCCATGACATGTACTGTACGAAGAATTCTTATGGAGGTTGTGTGTGCAGCATTGATTTGGGGAGCATATCATCCCCTTGTCCAGGCAAACCTTTCACCTATAGGACTGTGGTAAGAGCCTCTTACCACTCTAAATAGAACAGTGGAGTCCAAGCTAGCCACTCAGTTCACTGCTTGTTAACTTTAGGAAGTAATACTTAAGATTTCTAAGCTTGAATTTCCCTGTTTATAAAAATGAGTCTATTAACATGTTGCGTATGGCGGGGTTTAAATCCCTCGTGAAGATTCTCGTGATCCGTATGCAATGTGTTAGTAGTTCCTTCCCCATAGGGTTCTTGTGAGGATTAAATGAGGTAATGTAAATAAAGTGCCTATCATGGGGACTGACACATATAAGTGCTCAATGATTGTTAGCAGCAATTACCGTGTTTCCTGAAAATAAGACCTTGTCGGACCATCAGCTCTAATCCGTCTTTTGGAGCAAAAATTAATATAAGATCCGGTATTATATTATACCTTATATTATATTACATTATATTAATTTTTGCTCCAAAAGACGCATTAGAGCTGATGGTCCAGTGAGGTCTTATTTTCAGGGAAACGTGGTATTGTCTTATTACTATCATTATGTTTGGTAGGCATGCATTTGAAGATTCCCAAATGGCCTACTATAAAGGGAAATTTCTCTCATTCCTTGTTTTGTGCTAGATGTTTCAGAAGATTCAAAGTTGTATACAATTTCTGCCTTCAAGGAACTTGCATTTAGGTATCTAAAAATGGAATAATTTTATCTATAGTGGTTTTTAAGCTATATCTTCTAAAATTTTGAGTTTTGGTTTAAAAGTATAGGGATAAATCAAGGTAAAGTATGGTTTTAGCATTTTAAAACCTTCTTGGAACTTCTGTTAAACATTCTTTGACTTGTGGATTTTGTTTGTTTATTCCAGCCAGCACCTAACCAAGTCACTTTTCATTTGCCACTACATCGTTATTATGCTATGTTTTTGAGTAAGGTAAGACTGTCATTAAACCATTCTTTTAAAAAAGTATATAGAAAATAAATATTAAATTAGTAACTTTTTAATCATAATTTTTAGGCTGTGAAATGTCAAGAACTAGATTTGGATTCTGTTTTACCGGATCAGGAAATGTTAATGAAACTAATGATTCACCCACTCCAAATTCAAGTATGTATTCAGGTTTTTACAGCGTTTTGAATTGAATCTTTGGTTAAGTGATTCTTCCTTTATTTTATTTTTATGCCTTTATCATTGCTTTTATAGCCAAAATATTTGAAAAAAATTTTTAAATTTAATTTTGGTGTTTTTGCCAGATTATTTAGTTCTAAATAATTTAAATTTAGTTACAATTTCCCCAGGAATTCTTTTCATTATCTTTACTTGTAGGGGAGTTTTACAGCACTGTTTTGGTAGTTAGGAGACCTAATAGACTTTAGCATTGGTGCCACCACTGTTTCCTCATCCATGTTGTTTGGGAGTAATTCACCTACTTGATTCTTAATTTCCCTATCTATAAAGTGAGAGGAGAGAAAAGAGAGAAGAATTAGCTCACATAAGCCCTGTGGTTTCTTTAAGTCCTAACATTAATTTTGTGGGCCAACCTTTTATGTACATTAGAGGGACTTGCACTTCAATTTGTTTTTCTGGCAATTTTAGATTTGTTAATCATTACTGAACTTTAACTATGGGGGTTAGGGACAAGTAGGAGATGAAGTTATGACTGTGCTTAGTTTTAATTGATACAGAACATGAATACCTGAAGAATGAAATATTAACATAGTAAAATTTATTCTGATGTGACCCTCTCTTACCTCTCTTATTTGGAAAGTGACTAGTTTGCGTTGAAGGTTGAGTTACAGGTGAATTAAAGATGTAGATTTTATTCATTGACTTTGAACACTTAACTTGGTTTTATGCTTATTCCTGTGTTTCTCTAAGCATTACGTATGCCTTTTTTGGAGGAGGAGAGTTAAACATAAGTGTCACTGATTCCTCATGGAAGATTTCAGTGAAAATTGTTATAACTGTATCCAGGAGTTATCATGGAAAACTAATTCACGTATAAATTCCAAAAGAAGGGACTATATAAAGCACTTAAAAATTTTAAAATATATATTTGAATTGAATGTCTTTAACATTGGACAGAATGTCAGGCTCATACTGTAATTAAGTTATAAAATATTTTGAAATGATTGTTCAATATCGCATGATTTTATAATGATTGAATTCAGGTGACTTCTTTGTCTAGTTTACATAATTTTTATTTTACTAGGCAAGTCTTGCTGAAATCCACAGCAATATGTGGGTAAGAAATGGTCTGCAAATCAAAGGACAAGCCATGACCTATGTTCAGTCTCATTTCTGTAATTCCATGATTGATCCTGACATTTACCTATTACAGGTAAGTCAGCTTTATAATGCAGATGTACTTTTAGAAGTGTCTCATTTGTACCCACAGGATTTTAATTTATAGAGGTGACTAAATGATGACACAGAGAGGTCATTGCTATTGAAAGAAGAATTTATTACACCCGTTTCCAAAGAGAAGGTGGCATGCCACATCACGCAGGACCACAGAAGAAACATTAGATTTTGGTCAGGAGGCAGAAGCAAGAGTAGGGGGAAATACTAGAGCAGAACCTTTATTGGGGTTTCCACTTGCTAGAAAAGGCAGGGCAAGGCGGGATAAACACTTTAGGATTGGCTAGTTTGAATAATTCTGTTTGACTTTGGGGCATAGGGGCTGTCCCCAGCTCTCTGGTACCTGGTCCTCGATTGATTTAGGGCAGGGGGAATATTGGCTTGGTGTGTGAGAGTTGGATAAAGGGGTAATTGACTTGCATATAAGAGGCTTGTTCCCAAATAAGTTGTTTACTATCTTTAGGAATTAGCCCTGAGAGGAGTAGTCTCTCCTGGGTCTGTAAGACCTCCCAAGATGTCAAAACATCATAAGATTCAAAAAATGAAAAAAAACACATGATTAATGTAAGAAATAAAACTGAATACTGAGAAATAAAGTTTGTGGTGTGTTTTTTTTCTTTTTTTTTTTTTGTCTTTTAAAGGTTTGTGCTTCTAGACTTGACCCAGATTATTTTATTTCATCTGTCTTTGAAAGGTAAGCATAATTTTTTTAAAGATAGGTATTAGGAAGTATTTGGAATTTAAGTTAATTTTGTTTTTTTAACTTAAAAAAAATCTGTCTCAAATATTTCTTACAGATTTAAGGTAGTAGATTTGTTGACAATGGCTTCACAACATCAAAACACGGTACTTGATGCAGAGCATGAGAGATCGATGTTAGAAGGCGCTCTTACATTTCTTGTGATTCTTTTGAGTCTGCGTTTACATTTAGGTAAAAAGCACTAATACTAATGCTTGGGTATTAACTATTGTCCTCCTTTTCCTCCCCTTTTCCCAGTGTTAGTAACTGGCTAACGGAAAAAAGGAAATGACGTGGATATATTTAAACAGTATTTCAAACTCTTGGTATGCTGTACAATTCATATTCCTTTTAGAATATCCTTTAAAATACCCTTGACTTAAGGGAACTGCAAACTATTTCAGGGTAGTGAAACTGCAGTTATATTTGGGGCATTGCATTCTTTAATTTTTGAAACACCTCATTTTTGGTAAAACAGCTTAAAATGTGTGGTACGTTGTTTCTTTATAATTTATATAAAGATTTATTAATTGTGTTTTTAATTGTTTTAGGCATGTCTGATGATGAGATTCTCAGGGCCGAGATGGTAGCCCAGCTATGTATGAATGACAGAACACACAGTTCATTGCTGGACCTCATATCCTTTTAACAGTTTAATTTTCTGTTAGTTGCAGGATCTAAAAAATAAGTAATTTTTGCAAATCAAAGGTATATCACGTTTTTGATTAAAAAAATTCTTTGAAGTTGAAAAATGGTATGGAAAACAACTCCAATTGTTCGTTTAACTGTGTGTTCAGGGCTAGTGGCAGATGTTTTTGCCTCTAATTGTCTCCTCTTAGGAAGCTCTTGTTAGACCTCAGAACCGATGGCTCTGGGCACCCAGGATCTGACCTTCCAGGCCAGCGTTAGTGAAAGGAAGCTGGATACCTTGTAAAAGGCTGCTAGGTCTACTTCGTATAGCCTGCCTGGAATTCATAGTTAAAATTTAGTGGTATACCTTATAATTGTCATTACCTGTGTTTTAAAGGTTCTGAGGATTTTTTTAGAATCCAGGAAAAAATCAAGAGGTTTTTCAGTGCAAAGACTATTGTCTACAAACTTTTGAAAACTTATAGTTTCTTTGTATAGACCACGGACACTTTATTATTTGTTATTGTTAATAAAATTTTAGACAAAGATAATCACGTTACTTTGTGATAAAAATTTATTTTGCAAATTTTTGGCTAAATTTACTTTGTATATTGTGAATATCTTTGGAATAATTTCCTAAAATTTTGTGAAATCACTCCTATTAGAATGCCTATTTGATAGTCTTGGATTTTCATAAGCAGCAATTTGATATTGTTTGATGATTTCTTTCAACAATTATATACTATGTGTCAGTGCTGTAACACAGCAAAAGCATTCTCTGTAACTTTGAATTTTAAGGAATTACATACTTTAACATGAAGTCAATAGGAAAGAACCTGTGGTTTTCTGGTTTCTTTATTTTTAAAAATTTGCTTAGCATCTTTTTCTTTGAGTATGACATTTTGTGTTTTTGGAAAAACAATCTTTTCTCATAAAAATCTTGGTTAATTTTTAGCATACTCTGATTTTTTAAGGGAAAGTTTATTGTTTGCAAAATGCTGACAATGGAAATTAATTATTTTTTAATTTATTTTTTTCATTTCCTGAAATTATTTTTTAATTTATTTTTTTCATTTCCTGAAATTTGATTAGTTTGATACTTAGGGACTACTTCGGCAAATAATTTGTTAGTAGGCTTCTAGATTAAAGGTATTTAAAAATTTACAATTAATAAAAAGTTATTGTTGAACTGTTGTATTACATAGCCCTCTTGTGGCCAACTTTATATATTACAGCCAATCACTCTACCTCTTTTTAGCAAAAGTAGTTAGAAACTAGAGTACCTTGGTAAAGTTATAAAGCTGGCTTTTAGTCATTAATTATTTTTTTCTTGACACATACATCATATTCCAGAAAATCCAAATCCCAAAAGTGGCATTATTCCGGGCAGTTATAGCTTTGAATCAGTTTTATCAGCTGTAGCTGATTTCAAGGCTCCTGTTTTTGAACCTGGAGGTTCTATGCAACAAGGCATGTATACTCCTAAAGGTACGTTTACATACATAGACATTCTTTCAAATATCAGTTTTTGAAGGTGAGTTGTGTATACCGAAAGAAAATGTTTTGTGTTTTATTTATTCTTAGCTTCGGTTTTTTTTCCTTCCAACTTTCCTATAGATTATGTTTGTCCTTTATGGTATACAGTGATATTCTATTTATTTATAAATCTACTGTTTTATGTTACAATAATTTCTTAGATAACTCTAGATTATAAAAGGAACTTTATATATGAAATCTAGTTTATTTTTATATGTGAATGAACTATAAATGAACTACAAAATGTAAAACAAAACATATACTTAAAAACATTTTGAATATATTTGCTCTCAGTTTGATTTGAAATTGTTCTCATTACCCAAATTTTAATTTGAAACAGTTAATACTAAAATCTATATAGAATGCTGAAACATTTTCTTACATTTTGAACCTATGTAAATATATAGAAGCCTTTTCCTTAAGTGGTTGGTTTTCTAAGGTTTTCCCCCTTCTATGACATGTTTGACAAGAGCCAGAAGTAGGTGAATTCTTGATTCGTACTCTGTTCTTTTTAACTCTCACATTTTCACTAAGTTAAAATTTTAAAGGAAGCAACAGTTGTATCCTTCTTGACTTCCTTCCTCAACACTCACTGTCTAAATGGAAAACTGATGTCCACTTTGAAGGTGTAAATAACATGTACAGTGTTCGGTAAAACACAGCAGAATAAGTCTTACCATGTGGGATTTTTCAGGGAGTTCACAAAAGTAGCAAGAAGAGTCCAGACAGAGTTTCTTTTTGGAATATATTCCATTAAAGGAAAAGCACATTATTTCTTTATTGTAGAGAGCACTTTGTATCTAAAATTTAGATGAGCTTCCAAGTGGAGTGGTGTTCGTGTATGGTGCAGTGCTTATAGAAGTATGAGGTGAGGATTTGAGGATTACCTCTGTCAGACTCACTCGTGGTCCTTATTAAAAACTCAGGTACCTGTGCCTCAGCCCCAGTCTGCTCTCTTCAGGATCTCTGGGGATGTGTTCTGGAAATATGCTTTTTGTTCTTTTACACGCTCTGTAAGGTGATTGTCATGCACAATAAAGTTTGAGACACTGAGATGGGGCACTAGGGCATTTGAAGATT
This sequence comes from Rhinolophus sinicus, assembly GCF_036562045.2. Taxonomy (NCBI): domain Eukaryota; kingdom Metazoa; phylum Chordata; class Mammalia; order Chiroptera; family Rhinolophidae; genus Rhinolophus; species Rhinolophus sinicus. The sequence continues at coordinate 155,737,156 of NC_133751.1, forward strand.
AGAGTCAAGAAATTGAGTGTCATATTCAAATACAGTCTGAATTGTATTCGCTAGTTCTGTGATGTTGAGAAAAATCAGTTTGTTATCTTTGGATTTGACTTATTTGTGAATCTGTTACACAAAACTGATAAAAGCAGCCCTAATCTAGTTGAAGGATGTGTAGGGAGTGGACATAGCTTTTCATCTGTTTGGCCATCTCCTTGCTCCTAATGTGGGCCCTGTTAAACTTCTGTGAAAATCCAGCTCCAGTGGAACGCTGTTTGATGCCTGTTGGACTAGCACTAAAGTTTTCCCATTGCTATGGTTTTATAATTCTGATAAAAGCATTGGCATTTTAATTGTACAAATTAATAGATTTAAAAGTGAAGGACAGTAAAAGATAATAGAAATAATTACAAAAGTCTTTGTCTTTGCGAAGGCCTATCTTAAGAATCTTAAGTCATACTTTGACAATTGAAGGTGAATAGCATGCTACATAAACATAGGGACAATTGGTAATAGTTACTTGTGCTAGAAAGTTGAAATTATAGTAGATGTATAGGGAGAACCTTAAGCTTCTTCCCAGTTTTCAAATGTTAAGAATTCTGCTAGAGAGAATGAGAGCGGGGAAGGAAATTAACCTAGGAAAGAGGCAGCAGTTTCTAAAATTATTATTCGCAGGTCACATTGTAGATTTTTACCACATCTAAATACCATCTCTACTGTTATATACTTAGTATGTTGATTTCTTAAATGGATTCACTTTTTTAAACTTTGCCTCATCCTAAACATGATTATTAGTGAGATCACTGGCTTTATTTGCAATGTACAATTTTCTAATACATGTTGATAAAACTATTAAAATAATTAGCTTTGTATAGTTAATACTTAAAATCATCTTGTATACCATCAGTTGTACATAACAACCACACATGGGATAGTGGTTCCTAGTTATGGAGAAGGTAAGGAGATCAATTATCAATTTCAAAATGTCAGTACCATAACAACTTTCAAAAGTGTTAATGCATTCATTGTCTTTCTTACTTTCTAGTTGGCACTTTACAAAAAACAAAACAAAAAAAAAACATCAATGAACTAAACTTTTATGGCGAGACATTATCATATTAAAGTTTATTGGGGTGACAATGGTTAGTAAAGTTACATAGATTTCAGGTGTACAATTCTGTATTACATCATCTATAAATCCCATTGTGTGTTCACCACCCAGAGTCAGTTCTCCTTCCATCACCATATATTTGATCCCTTTTACCTTCATCTACCACCTCCCTCCTGCATTATCATATTATAAAACTTTTTGCTCACTAGTTCTTTCTGAACTTAAGAGAACATTCGTAATGAAATTATGATTTTTAACTTAGAAAACTATTCACTACATCAGGCTTATTAAGGCAAATATATAATCAATTAAACTATCCCATATATTAAATTTAAAATATACTTAAATGTAATTAGTTATTAGAGATTGACTTTATTCCTAAGAAGTCAGTGTTTTGTTTCTACTTTCTTTTGAATACTAGCTGAAGTCTGGGATCAGGAGTTTGACCCCGTCATGGTCATTCTTCGCACAGTTTACCGTAGAGACGTGCAGTCTGCAATGGACAGATATACAGCATTGTAAGTCCGTTATATTGATTAGTATAATAATGGATACCTTGTATTTATATAGAAAAATTTCAATTATAACAAATGTGATATGCTCTCATTAAAGTATACTCTCAATCTTTAGAGGAGAAAATAATATTTTAAGATTTAAGAAAATCAGGCTGAGATTTATGATCTCAAGATCTTGATCCAAAATCTGATGTTAATCTCATGAAAATAAATTTTATAAAATATCACAAATAAACATAAATAAAAAAATAAACTTAGGTAGTTGCTATTTGACCAGTGGAATTGAAAGCTTAGTTTTGTGTTGTTCTACTTTGAAACCAGTAGAGGAGGCACAAGTTAAGAGAATGAAATTATCTGAAATCAGAGCTGATGGGTATCTACAAAAAGTGTGGTAATATTACTGTGTTCTTGATAAGTGGGAAAATAGCCAAAGCAAAATGAATTTTACTTGTAAATATTTAACAAAGTAGTTTAAAATGTTGATGACTGTAGAAAATAAATGTTTTGAAGGATATCTTTTTAATGAAGAATTCAATTTTGTATGTTATTGTAGACTATTTTTAATGTATTATTTCCACATATTTTTACACCTTAGTAGCTAACATTATATTGCTAAACATCATAGGTTATCTTTTATTTGTGCTTTTCTATGGCTTAATTTAAACATTTAAAAAACAATATTAAAATGATATAAATGTCTTTAATCTTGAGAAAACATTTTGTCCCGATAACTGTAAATATAGATATTAGATGTAATTGAAACTTCTCTTCTGCCAAGACTTTGCAGTAATAGATATATGTTGAATTTAAGATCTATCAGAGATATACCTGAAGAAAGTTTGTAGTGCCATATTTTAGCATACTCCCCTCCAAAACAAAATAAAAACAAAAAACAAAACCCAGTTCAGCCATCAGCAGCATCTCTCTCTCCCTTTCCCTAAAACCCTTAGGGAAATAGTCTGCTTCCTTAGCATTTGTTTCTATATTTATTGAATGGTTTTGTAACTATTTGTTTGCTTGTAGGCTTTTAGTTTCTTGAGGCAAGATACTATTGTCTGTTTATCTCTTTTACATTTTCAGTACCTATCTCAGGGCTGGCACATAGTAGGTGTTTAGAATACATTTGTTGAATAAATATATTTGAGAGGGTCACATTGAAAAATGAAAAAATGGGTGGGAGAAAGCATTTGCATGGAAAACCTAATGTGGTTTTCATAAACTGTGCTGTCCTAAGTGGCTTTGCCTTTTTTCTGGGGGCAGTGGTGATGGCTGATCATTTTAGTATATAAATTAAGTGTATAGTAAATTTTATTCTCTTCTACTATGTAATAAGTAGAAACTTTCAAAGCTTTGAAAGTCATTAAATAATCTAATCCACTTAAAGGGAAAGTTTTATTTAACGATACATGTTTATTGAGTGCTTGTTATATGCTAGGCGCTCTATAAAATTGTATCTGTTATTTTTCACATAGGAGACTTTTAATTGATAAATTTAAAGGGAAAAATAAAATTTTCCCTTTAAATGGATTAGATTAAGTATTTAATGAGCAGTTGATTTCCATCATTTAGACCTGTGGTTCTCAGCCAGAGGTGATTTTTGTCCTCTAGGGACGTTTGCCATTGTCTGAACGGAGGGTTGTTACTGACCTCCAGTAGAGACTAGGTTTGCATCCTACACCAAAGAATTATCTGGTCCCAAATGTCATTAGTGTCAGGTTGAGAAACCTGGTTTAGACCTATACTGACACACAGGTAATCTTTTATGTTTGCAGGTTATCTTGTGTTTTAAAATCTATTTTGTGTTATTAGTTGTTTAGAACTACATTATATTTTGACTTATTAACTATTTCACATAGAGAAAACCATGTCCTCAGAGCTAGTTTTATTAATTTTCCTTTTTTGTTCTCCATTTTTTTCTAATTCTCTCATTCCCTTCATTTGGCTTTTGAGTTCCTGTACAATATCTTTATAGTTTCTTAGAAATATTTCTGAAGTGCTATGATATTTCTTGGTGGTTTGAAAATCTTTGTTTTAAAAGAAATATGTGTTTAAGAAAATAATAACAGATGACAAATAAATATACCCTCTAGTTTCAAACTAAAATCTTTTAATCATTTTCTTGTAAATTAATCTTTGAAATGTTATGCATAAACTATTATATTCATCTAATACATTTTGTATACTTAAAGTAAATATCATACCCAGGAATAAATGTGTTTGTTTCTATGTAAAACTTAATATTTTTTGAGATTTATTTTATATGTGAAATATAATATCTGCTCCCTTGATGTGATATCTTTTATTTGCTGTATATTTGGCTGTATAATTGACTGTTTCATTTCTTATTAGAGCACAACTGGGAAATAACCCTAAACTGTAGGATTTGCTATTACTTGGTTACTGGTCATTTTCATTTTCTTTTTGTTTTAAGGGACAAAAGTAATTAAACTGATTTTACTGAGGGTGATTTTTTTTCTTTTATTTGCAAGAAGGCAATAGAAAGGCCTTTTGAAGAATCACAATGAAAAATTATTGTATAAATTAAAACTGCTATGTTCTCAGAATCTAGCTTGGTGGTAGGTACTTTGTAGGCAATCAGTAATTGCTAGCTGAATGAAAAACAAATTTCTTTAAATTTTGTGCTGAGAGTTTTAGTGAAAATAAGCCATTTCCTTTATGGGATGTTTAGATGTTTCAAATCTTAGGATCTTATTTCTGGAAAAGGCCTTCAAGATCTATCTAGGTTTTATAAAAGTCTCTCAGGGCCCATCACTGGAGGAGTGGGTTGGGCAACAGCAGGAGGAGGCCTGAGAGAGTGGAGGGGGCTCATCCTGCTTCCTTTCTCCTTTCCCAATATCCCTTAATGGGCAGGTCAGCTTTGGAAAGAAAAACAAAAACAAGACAACAACAACAAAACAAACCAAGAGTTGGAAAACCATCCATTCAGTTTAGTGTTATATTTTACATAAAAGACATGTGGCCAGAAATGTTTGGTGAAATGTGATTGTTAATGGCAGTGTTGGAACCATTGTCTGGTCATTTCCAAAAGACAAATGTAATTTTTATACAGTGGCTGTTTTAATTTCAGCCAGTAATAAATTTTTTTAAACGATAATTTCTGATATTTTTGTTGCTTCCCATCTCCCATCTAGAAGGTTAATGGATGCTGGCCCATGTTTGAAAGTATGATGTATGAGTTTATATATATTTGTTTCAAACTAGTCAATAATTAGGTGTTGGTTTGAGTCACTTAAAATTTTTTTTCCTGTCATGTAGGTTTTCATTTGCATTATTCCATTAATGCTTGTGAAAAGAGCAGTCAAAATGATATATTACCTGCTGCGTTGTACAAATATGTAACCTTTATTTTGGAACACTTTATTAATGTTGGTGCTGCACTTTTAGGGGCTACTGCTTAAAGCAAACAAAAAGAAACAAAATAAAAACTAAAAATTGCTTTTCTATGCTGAAAGAAATAGAATAGTTGAAATATTTTATCATCAACTATTGGGATTGTTTTAAAACTTATGCTTCTCTGTAGCTACTATAGTGCTATATAGAAATCTTTTTTTAATGTAAACAATTTTAGGGCATCCTCTTCTTGAGTTAAAGATGCAACTCATTTCTCTGGTATGTTGATGATAGTGTTTTTATTTTTTATTTTTAAGATTTTTCTTGCCTCACCTAGGTAATCTCTGCTTTCTCTGAGTTGAGTATTTTATTGTCTGGTCTCGAACTATTCCATGCGAGAGGCATTCATTGGATGTCTGATAATTCTGGCTGCTTGTGATGAAGAGCTCTCAGTGCCCTGGAGCTTGTGGAGTCTGAGCTGTACTGGGGTGATTTGGGTAGGCAGGTTTGTTGAGGCTGAACAAAGCAAAGCTCTGCCTTCTTGTTTCAGCTCTTATACTGTAACAAGTGTCCTTCTCACAGTCTGTTCAATGCCATGGTTTTGCATTTTTGTGTGGTGATTTTGCTGTTTAAAATGGCCTTTGGTGGTGATTTTGCTGTTTAAAATGGCCCTCAAACATAGTGCTGGAGTGCTCTCTAGTGTTCCTAACGGCAAGAAAGCCTTGGTGTGCCATACACAGAAACTTCATTGTTAGACACTCTTCATTCAGGCATGAGTTATAGTGCTGTTGGCTGCACATTTGGTGGTAACGAATCAGTAATATAGTATATCCAGAAAAAGGTAGAGGAAATTCACTGATCTGTACATGAAGCCATTCCAAAAAGTGCTACAGTAGCAGGCATAGCATGTGATGAAGCTATGGAAAAGCTGAAAAGCTAAATTTGTGGTCTCATGAGATGATGACTGATAAAAAAGTGCACTGGACATTGTTGTGAGGCTGAAAGCCCAAGAAATTTACTGTCACATTTACCCAGGGTTAGGAAAACGTTAAACCCTTCTTGCCTGGTGCTGGCTGACTTGCACGTTTCAAAAGGTAATATGGTGTGGAAAATGTTAAACTCGCAGGGAAGATAAGTTCTGCAGATCAGGAGGTAGCAGAAGAATTTAAAACAAAAAATACTTGCTAAGAGTTACTCAGGAAAAGGGTTGTATGGAAGAGAAGATTTTCAATTCAGTGCTGATGGAGCTGGCTTGTTTTACAGACACATTGGCAAATGAATCTATATAAATGCAAATGGCATTTCAGTTGACAAAAATTCTTTGACTCCCAGACTTGCAGGAACCTAACCCTGTATTTCCCTTTGGGACGATTATTTAGTGTTTGTGGTGACTTTATAGAACATAGCTATTGTGAAGAAAGGTAACTGACTGTATTAGGTATCTGTATGTATGTATGTATATAGGTCTATTTCTCTTTTGTTCATTCTATAAACTAATAACACGCTGTCTTAAATACTGTAAGTCCTCCTTTCTCCTCTCCTTCATCTTCTTCCTTTTCCTACTTCTTCTCTCTTCTATTTATAATATTTATTCTTGGCCCTTTACCTTTATGATGACCATACCAAATTTAATGATAAAACATGTTGGATTTTGATTGAAAGTGTACTGAATTCATAAATTAATTTGGTAGAAATGCCATCTTAACAGTAATGCATTTTCCTATCCACGAACATGGCATATATCCAACTATTTAGGTTATCTTAATTTCTTTCAATAAAGTTTTATTATTTTTCCCAGAAAGGGTTTGGACATCTTTTGTCAGATTTATTCAAAGTTATCTTATAATTTTTATAGGTACTATATGTGGTATATTTCCTGCGATCATAGTTTCTCTTTGTTTTAGTGAATAAGAATGCAGTTGATTTTTGTTGTTCATGTTACGTTCAGCTTGATTCTTATTAGTTCCAATAATTCGTAGATTTCATAAGATTTTCTTTGGGGATATTTAAATTATCTGGGAATAATGATGATTTTGTTTCTTTTCTTTGTGTACGTACACACACACATACACACACATGCAGAATCACAAACTGTCTTTGCTGGTCACTTATCTGTTCTTTGCTGGCTAGGGTCTCTAGAATAGTATTGAACAATAGCAGTGAAGAAAAGCATCTTGTCTTGTTCCTAATGCTTTTCATGGGTCACTATTAGATAAAATGTTTGCTTTAGTAGTTTTGTAGTTACCCTTTATGAGGTGAGTAAGTTCTTTTCTATTGCATGCTTAACCTTAGGAATTTTTATTAGGAGTTTATAATTTTATCAAGTGCTTTTCCTGCACCTGTGTAGGTCATGGTATATAATCCAAATATCCTTGTGTTATTGGGAAAAACCCAATCTTGTCATGATGCACTCCATCTTTAAAAAGTAAAACATTGCTTGATGTGGTTTACTTTTTTAAAAGAATCTTTTTTCCATTGTACTTATAAGAGGAATAGTCTTATAATTTTTAAAAATCATTCTGTTTGTGTATTGGTAACAAGGTTATAGTAACGTCATAGAATTGCCTGTGTATTTTCACCCTTTTACTAGTCTCTAAAATTTATGCCACGAGATGGAGATTATCTTGAATGTATTTTTTCTGACAGCTTTATTTAGATATAATTCAATATAATTCACCCATTTAAAAGTATACAGTTCAATCAGTGGTTTTAAGTATATTTACAGAGTTGTGCCATTATCACCATAAGAAATTTTAGAACATACTCATCACTCTAAAAAGAAACCTGTGTATTCATTGACAACCACTACCTATTTCCCCCAATTCCCCAATCCTAGGTAACCACTAATCTACATTCTGTTTCTGTAGATTTGCCTATTTGTGACATTTCATATAAATGTAATCAAATTGTAGCTGGCTTCTTTCACTTAGCATGTCTTCAAGGCATTTATCAGTACTTCATTTCTTTTTATTGACAAATAATATTCCAGTGTAAGGATATCCCTCTTTTATGTATCCATTTATCATATTTGGGTTCTTTTCACCTTGTGGGGCTGTTATGAATAATACTACTTTGAATGTTCGTCTGTAAACGTTTGTGTGGAAATATGTTTTCATTGCTGTTGAGTATATATGCCCATGAGTGGACTTGCTGGGTTAGTGGTAAGTAACTCTGTTTAATTGTTTGAGGAACTACCAGACTTTTTACTAAAGAAACTTCAGCATTTACATTCCTAGTACAAGCAGTATGTGAGAGTTCCAATTTCTCTACTGCCTTTTTAGCACTTGTTATGTCTTTTTGATCATAGGTATTCTTGTTGGTATGAAGTGGCATTTCATTGTAGTTTTGATTTGTCTTTTCCTGATGGTTAATGACGTTGAGCATTTTTTCATGTGCTTATTGGCCTTTTACATATCTTCTTTGGAGGACTCTCCAGATCCTTTGTCTATTTTTTAAATTGCGTTGCCTTTTTAGTATTGAATTTTAAGAGCTCTTTATATATTGTGAATACTAGACTCATCAGCTATATTATTTGCAAATATTTTCTACCATTCTGTGGGTTGTGGGTTATTTTTCTTTTTCACTTTTTTAAAAGTGTCCTTTGAAACAAAAGTTTTTAATTTTGATGTAGTCCAGTTTATCTATTTTTTTTCTTTTGGTGCTTGTGCTTTTGGTGTCAGATCTATTGCTTAACCAAAGTCAGAAAGACGTATGCCTATGTTTTCTTCTAAGGGTTTTATAGTTTCAGCTCTGTTATTAAAGTCTTTGATACTTTCTGAGTTAACTTTTACATACGGTATGAGGTAGTGGTCCAACTTTATTGTTATTCATGTGAATGTTTCTTGAAGTTTTTATAGAACTTGCCTAGTCAACCATCTGGGCCTCATTTTTTATTTTTTGGTGGGTAATTTAAAACTACTGATTCACTTTCTTTAAAGTGAATTTTTATTTCTTGTTGAGAGGGATTGTCAAGTTGTATTTCTTGACAAAATCTTCTATTTTGTCTTAAGTATATAACCAATAATTTAAAAATTCTATCTGCCTTTCTAATTCCTATTATTTATTTGTATTTGTAGTTTCTTACTCTTGATTAGTCTTATCAGGGACTGTCAGATTTACTATTTTTTGAACAACAAACTTTTTATTTTGTTGTTTCTTTTTTCCACTCTTTTCTATTTCATTCTTTTTTCCTTTATTATTTGTTATGATCTTTCAACGTAGAATTTTTGCTCTTTTCTTAAATGCTTAGTTTTTGATTTTTTTTTAAAACATCCAGTTAAGGCTATGAATTTCCTTCCAAGTACTGCTTTAGTTGTATCCCACAATTGTGTATATCGTTCAGGTTCTAAATATTTAAAAATTCCTATTTTCATTATAGTGACCTATGAATTTCTAAGAACATAGTGTTTTAAAATGTCTGCATATCTGGAGTTTGGGTTTTTTTTTTAGTTGATTTCTAGTTTTATTTGCTTTATGACAAGTGGTTGTGGTCCCTTATATTATCATGTTTCCCCGAAAATAAGACCTAGCCGGACAATCAGCTCTAATGTGTGATATATCATATGATATCATATGATATGATATGATATCATATCATATCATATATATCAGGTCATATAATATTATATTGTATATATTATATTATATTATATTATGTTATATTATATACCTGGTCTTATAGTAAAAAAAGACTGGGTCTTATATTAATTTTTGCTCCAAAAGACGCAGAAGAACTGATTGTCTGGCTAGGTCTTATTTTCGGGTAAACACAGTAGTTCTTTTGATATTTGTTGTGATTTGCTTAGCATCGTATTATTTTGTTAATTTTTATAAATGTTCTAAATACTTAAAATTATGTGTGTTCTCTAATTATAGGATGCTCTTTATTTGTCTGTGGTTCAAGCTTCAAAATCCTTACCAATTTATTTTTCCTGGGCTTTCTGTTAGACAGAAATATTTTAATATCTTCTATTATGGTTACAGATTTGTCAGTTTTTCTGTGTAATCTCTTCAATTTTGCTTTTTTTGTGTTGAGTCTGCTGTTACTGCATACAAGTTCATACTTCTTATCTTCTGGGGGAGCCTGTTTTTTTTCCATCATAGAAGACACAGGCAAACTTCCTTATTTCTCCTTGTGAGTTATCCTTTCATTGAGAGTAAAGCTTTTTAAAGATCTCAGCTTTATGTGGGATCTCAGTTCCATCTCTAAGCCTTGTGTGAGCCTTGAGATCTGCCTGCTCAAGGACATTAAAACCATTGGAAAACACAGTGTTAGTGCTTGTTGTTAATTCCTTTGTTTTTTCTGTTTTTTGTTTTTGATTTTTGGTGTTACCTGGGAGAAATCCACTTTCTTTTTTTGTGAGTTCAAATATGCATTTAAAAGATTATATTTTATATTTTGTCCAACTTTCCCAACTGTAGTGGGAGAATTTTTAGGTTATCGATTTTGTTCAAATTGTTGCAACTGGAAATTTCTTTGTTTAGTTCTTTACTTTGTATTTTTTCTGTTTGTTTTCCTTTAACATTTTCCTATTCATTTTTCTTTCTAGTTTTCAACTCTACTCATTTTTATCCACTATGAAAGGAAATAGAAATATTCATTGTGGAGAGGATAGATCCATTTGTCATTTTTGAGCACTTTGATTAAAAATAGTACTGCATAGAAAAATGTGACAAAAATTAATGTCTATAAATCACTATTTAAACTACAATTTAATGTTGAGTCTATCATCTGATTTTAGTTTTGTTTTATTTTTCCAGTTTAAAACAGAGTGGGAAATTCCCTGGAAATCCCTGGCCTCCCTATAAGAAAAGGACGCCACTCCATCCCAGCTATAAAGGTCTCATGAGACTTTTGCACTGTAAAACTTTACATATTGTGCTATTCACTCTGCTTTACAAGGTACAGTAGTAATTTGAATAGGACTCAAAATAGAATTTATTTCCGTAATTTTCAAATAATAATGCTAAGTGATAGTATTTACATAATACTGTATTTATACATCATTTAATGTATTTATGTATTTGAGATGTATGAGGATATGTCATAATCACATATATGTGAATTCTAAGTTGAAAATAATGGAATAGCTATGCCACTCTTTGTGGGAAACTATTCATGTTATCCAGTTTCAGATAGGAGTATTTATTTATGGCTTCTGTAGAATAAGAAGTGAAATATTGTGGGATTACAGGAAGAATGGGATGAACAACAGGGACCAAAGAACCACCAGAATCCACTAAAATGATAAAACTAGTGACAATCATGGGGGCCAGTGACCCTGTGTTTAGGATTGTTCTCTTGGTTTTTTAACTTTTATCAGGAATGTGACATGGAGGGATTTGAGTGGGTTCCCATGTGATAGCATTAAGAATTTACTTTGCTTAAATACCATAGAAACTCAAAACATGATGCTTTTACTTTCTTGTTACCTAGAATTTGTTTTATCTTGGGTCTTCTCATACAGAACTGACTTATTATTTGGCTAACGTTAATTGTGTACTCAAAAATTGTATACATAGTATTGTAGAGTGTGTATACATATAAAACAAGCATATTTGTGATCTGGTCTAGATAAGAGATTAACAGACAAAAGAACTATACTCATGTTATATAGATAAAATAGATATAGACATCTATAAAGTAATTATAGACATAATAAACATACAGTTTGATACAAAGAAAAACTAATGTTTCTTCTTCCTAATTAGTATTTGAAAAATTAAAAGACATAAAAAGAAAAGTAAGCATATTTGTTAAGCAAATTTCCAGTTACTACATATATATGTTTAATTACTTAAAATATACATTAAATTTAGTAAAGTAGACACTTTAGGTTTTTTCTTAATGTTTGCTATGTAAATTAAATAATGCTTTTAGATTTCCGTACTCCCCAATTCTTTTTAACTCTGCCTTATGACGAATTTTTCATTTTATTTGTAAAAGTTATTCCTGTTAATATTTCAGACATGTTTCTCAAAAACTGTCTTGAATGGTTTAGTTTCATTAATTCCCAAGAGGATTATTCGGTAAAATGATTTAAAATGTTATTTTCTTCATTAAAAAAAGTGGAATATTTTTCTTACTGAAAAGGTTATTTGTACTTATTTATAAATAATAGACATTTTTTTGAATGTTTGTGTAGTCCCGGATTTTCTTTCAAATGCTCTAATTAGACTTATATACATTACTCTGTTTAATTCTAGCAAAAATTTGACTGAAAGTTCTGTTACTATTCCCATTTTTCAGATATCATTATCGAGTTTTAGAGGTTAAATAACTAGTTCAGATGGTAAAGCTGAGTACTGTTATAATTAATAAGTAATAAGTCAATAATTCACGATTTAAAAATTGAAAAAAGCCTTACTGCAAATGATTTATGTTCTGGGTATAGTTTCCGCTAATGTAAAATTAGTGTTTTGTCAAAAATAGAAAGGCAATCTTTTAGTTGTTACAAGATTATTATGAACAAATTTTTAAAAGTCTGAACTTTATAATAGCTTTCCTTACTTTAGTAATAATAGGAAAAATCTTCTCTAATTGACATTGCACTGGCAAGTCAACTTTCAAAAAATCAATGTCAGTAAACCATTTGATCTTCTGCCATGTTGAATGTTATAAACATTAAGCTAGAATGTGTTAATAAAACTTTCCAGAAAACGCTTTCTTTTGTAGTACCTAATAAAACAATTCCTTCCCTTGGCTTTTAAGTTACTCATTTGAACCTGTAAAATGTAATGTCACAGGATTTCAAGCCAAAATTATTTTAATGTAGCTGGTAATGTTTTATTTATCAAAAGGAGGCAGTATAGTAATGATAGGCAATAGTTAGGGGTCTGAAAACTGTTTTCCAGTGTTGCTTACACTAGCTGGGTGTGTGGCTGGCTGAGCCTTGGTTTCCGCTCCGTAAATAGTGGATCAGAAGGGATGACCTCGGTTGCCCAGTTTCAGCCCCTTCTTGCTGTTCTCTTGCTCCTTCCAGCGTCCTCACCACCTACTTACTGTTTGTTGAACACCATTGCTAGGTACTATACCAAGCAAATCACATATATTCACTCATGTAATTTTCACTATTCTGGATTATAATTCCAGTCTTAAGGATGAGAAAACTAAGGCCAGTGTCTGTTACTCAAGATCAAATAGCTAGATATATATAGAGTTTATATAAAAATAAGATTTTAAAAAAGCTTTTGAAAGGCTACAGGCTCCTCACCACTGTGCCACAAAAAGATGAATGAAAAAAACCTTCTCAGTAGTCAAAATAATCATTAGAAAGTCAGTGAATTGAAAGTCTTTATTCTTTAGTCACAGTAGATTAGCTTTTAAGTGACTAAGTCCTTTCGAGTCCCCTCAGCCATTTAGGCAGTTTCTATTAGGTTCAGCCTAGACTGTCCTCGTTTTTCTTCTCTGCAATCTCACCCACAGCTGCCCATGCCACTCCCTGTAGAACCTCTTCCTCTTATCCCTTCCATTGTTTGGCCCGATGGCTTTTTTATAACGAGGACAAAATGATACCTGCCAGTCCATTCCAGTTAGTGGTTTGTTGTATCATATTGAATGGGTGATTGGTATAGGTTAGTCCTGAAATCCTGCATAAGATGCATAAGACTTATATTGTGTAGAAGGTTAGATTTATTGGTTTCCTCAGAGAAACTTCTCTCCTAACTATTTGCTTTTGTTTTTCCTTTCTCACTCATACAAACCACACACTAACATACACATTTACATAACTGCACAAAATACTCAGGCTCAGAACTTTAATTTTAGAGACAGATTTCAAGAACATCAATGCTCCATAAACATTTATTGTGCTCCCAGTTATATGCCAGGTGCTATACTAAACACATTTGCATGAATTGTCCTATTTAAAAAACTTATTTATCTGGTATCCTTATCATTAGGAGAAGAGTGTCAGCAAATTAGGATATAAAATATTCTTGTTAAATTATTTTCTTAGATATTAGTATATTTATAATGATTTTAGTGGACTATTTAATGTATTAACCTTTAGGAAATCAGCATACCCTTATTTCTGGATATCACGTAAAGTACTATATAATTTTGCAAGGGAACCTGTATTTTTGGTGTTAGTTTGTCTTTTCACCAAGATGTAGCTTTATTTACATATCTGATCATGTTATATATTTACACACACACACGCACACATGTTTATTTTCATAACATTAAAATGTTTTTGGATATTTAAATAAAATATTTTTTATGGAAAAAGTAATTATAAGGCATTTCCCCCCCCTTTTTAAAGATATTGATGGATCATCAAAATCTGTCAGAACATGTACTCTGCATGGTTTTATATCTGATTGAACTGGGACTTGAAAATTCAGCTGATGAGGAATCAGATGAAGAGGTAAGTAGTTGCTTGTATTTTTAAATATTAAAGTTATAACATGCCTCAATAAAGGTAGTATGTCATCTCAAAATGTGTTTATGGACTCATCATACTCATATGAGATCTTCTTAAGAACTACTGAAACAGGCTTTTTTTTAATCTTTAAATCCGTATGTTCTTTTAGAGGTTTCACTGATATATTAAATTCTACTTATGGAATTGTTGAATTTGAAATTTATAAATCTATAATATATAGATCTAAGAAAACTAGTTAATGAATTTTGGTGTTATGCTAATAACATTCATTACTGATAATTGTTAGGACTTCAGTCTAGAAATTCTAATAATTTGATTAGGGATTGCTTTTTTTTTTTTTTAAGGTCCCTTTTTTGCCTTTTTATTACAGATTTTTAAAAACTTTTTTTTTTGGTAATTACAGAAACAATGTACACTTGCTGTTTAAGAAGCCAAATTATACAGAAAATATGCTGAAAAGTCACTCATAATTACGGATTGTTTTTGAGTAGCAAATTTTTTTCTATAAGATTAAAAATTAGTGGAGTAAATATTGTTTTATGGGAGCATATTTAAAGTACTTAAGTATACAAGTTAATGTGTTTCAGGACTTCAGAAATATCATTCTGTAATAGCAATTGTTACTACAAATTGATTTTCGGAGCATAAGATCTTTTTAACCTGTCCAAAAAGACAAAATACTACCAAACATAATAGCAAAAAACAAACGAAAAAGAGTTGGCAGTTCTTTGTAGTCCAAGTTGAATTAACATTTTTTCATAGATAGCAAAGGATCATTAAGATTCCTCTAAAACTAGCTCATACTTTTTGTTGTTTTTTTACATGTTCTTCCACAATTAGTCCAAAGTAGTATTATTTGGCTATATTATGAATTATTACTAATGTGTGATGAAAAATTTTCTGTACTGTTCAGTATCTCCAGATTAAAAAATGTATTTTTTTCAGGAGAAATTTTGCTGAGTTCCATTGAACTTACTCATTTTAGTATTGAGAAATTTATTCTTGTATTTTGTGTTTGAATTGGTTTTGTTAGCACTTTATAATTTGTGGATGAGGCTGTAGGGATTCAAGAACATGATAGGAAGTGGATGATTTTGGGGGGCTTGTTACATCTCTATTGTACCATAGACCTGGCTTGACAAGGTTTGATATTTATTATGTTTATGTTTTAGGCATCAGTGTGTGGACCAGAACGTTGTCATGACAGTTGGTTTCCTGGCAGTAATTTAGTATCCAACATGAGACACTTTATAAACTATGTTAGAGTGAGAGTTCCAGAGACTGCTCCTGAAGTGAAGAGAGATTCATCTGCAAGTACCAGCTCTGATAGCTTGAGTTCTTTACATGTAAGTGTAGAAGAGAGAAAGAAAAAAGGAAAGACTTTATGTTATGTTGGAATATATTGTTTAGATCATCCTGTGATACCCAAAAGAAAAATAAATGTGGTTGTAGATAACTTTAAATTGTCTTTGATTTCCTCTGATATATTTAAGCAATTTCTGCCTCACCTATCTTTTTCCTTTAATCTGCCAGAGTTCACGACGGCCTAAAGTTCTTCAAAGAGAGGTAGATGTATATGATATTTGCATTAACTGGCAATATGGCTTTAACTGGAAATGGGGAAAAACACTGAAGTATTTGTATGTGTATGTTTAATTAATATGGTTAAATTTAGAAAAGTGTTTCTCTAATGTATGTGTGTGTGATTTTATATAGTGATTTAGGCTTAGTTTTAAAGAAAATTCAAATTATTGAACTTAAAAAATAATACTGAGTATTTAATAGTGGGTTTTTCTTAGTAGTGTTAGAAGTATTTTAGAGCAATTATAAGCAACACATTTGGGTCTGTTTGCATTTAGCATTGTTACTAACATCTTAAAAATAAACGTTTTCTAAATCAAAATAAATTTTAATCTGTAATTGCTGGCAGCATGCCCATTTACATTTTTTTATCTTTTGCTCCTATGGCAATTAATTAACTTTGATGAAATAAGCCCAGAAATCTTAAACTTCATATACTGTGTATTTGGAGTCATTTTGAAAATCAGCTCTCTCATTGCATGTAGCTTAATTAATTTTTAAAAAGCAGAAATGAAATGTCTTGAAATGACATGCCATATAACCAAACTGAAGCATCTCTTATCCCTGCAATCTATATTTTTGTGAGTAGAGAACATTGAATCAGACATTTCTCATCATAGAGTCCATTTGTAGGAGCTTTCTTTGCTTTTGACAGTATGTTTTTGCTGTAAACATCATAAAGAATTTTGATTAAAATATTGGAATCTCTATAAGCATCAGCTTTTGCCTCTAATTCTGGTAGAGAGTACTTTGAAAAACAGCTTGGATGTTGAAAAATAGTGTATCCTATAATTTACCTCATAAAAGCTCAGCTGATACTGGAGCATCCTTTCTATATTCTTGCTTTAAAAAAATTAATGAAATCCATTAAGCTGACTTGTATTTTAATTAAAAGATGATTTCTAAGAGTCCTAATGCAATATGACTGCTTTAGCATAAAGGCTATTTAGAAAATAAATTATTGAGAAAAATAGTTTAAAAATATTCAAATAAATTACAGTGATATTCAAATATGAAACAGATCAATTTGATTTTTCATCTTTATATTTCATCTTAGTAACTTTGAGCACATATGTTAGAAGTAATTTTTAAACTTTTGAAGTTCCTTAAAAATGAAATTAATTAGTTCAGATTCATTAAATTGAAAATAATTATAATTTTAATTGTAAATTATAATTATAATTTCTTAACTAGAAAATGTAGCAAGCAGTCTTCTAAAAGTAAAGAGTATAGTATTCTTGACGAATGTTAGATAGAATAGCTTTTCTTCCTTTAAACTGATGAGGAACTTAGTTTATGATTTGTCTTCATTATGATTATAGACACTAAAGTTTTGTCTATTTTCTCTGGTAGATAGGCCTAGGAGGTTATAAAAGAGGTGTTACCATGGGTAATCTCTTTCTCCTCATTGTTTTCAGATTGAGTGGGACTAACTAAGTATATTTGCAAAAGAGGTGAAGGGACAGGTTTCCTTAAAGAGAGGATCTACTGAATAAATACTTGGTTGAAACTTGGAACATTCCCTTTGGAAAATGTGGTACTAGTACGTTTTTAAACTTGACACTGGATAACTTCTCTTGATTTCTTTCTCTTTTTTTAATGGTAGAATTCTGGTACTGCTCAAGTTTTCAGCTTAGTAGCAGAGCGTAGAAAGAAGTTTCAGGAGATCATCAATCGCAGTAACAGTGAAGCAAATCAGGTGGTTCGTCCCAAAACTTCAAGTAAATGGTCTGCTCCTGGTTCAGCGCTACAGTTAACTACAGCCATTTTGGAAATTAAAGAAAGCATATTGTCTTTGCTAATTAAACTTCACCACAAACTCTCAGGAAAACAAAACTCCTACTATCCTCCTTGGCTTGATGACCTAGAAATTTTAATCCAACCAGAAATTCCTAAATACAGTCATGGAGATGGTATAACTGCAGTAGAAAGAATTTTACTGAAAGCTGCATTGCAAAGCAGAATGAACAAACGCATCATTGAAGAGATATGTAGAAAAGTGACCCCTCCTGTCCCGCCCAAAAAAATCACTGCAGCAGAGAAGAAAACATTGGACAAAGAAGAAAGGTAATTTTTTATTTATAATCTTTCAAACGCGTATGGTACAGTTGAAGATTTGATATATCTTCCTTTTTGGCCATTTGACGTGAATCACATGGATGCTTAGCATCTATAATTATAGCTGATTAGTTTGTAAGATAATTAGAACCAAACATAGTCAGTGCTTGTGTGTGTAGTATGCTTGAGTTAGTTGGGGGTGAGAAGATGAGCGTTTCTGACCCCAACTTTGAATTACTGTCCTAAACTTATAGGCCTCTTTGGAAAAATTACTACTTCTGTTACTATTGTGGGGATCTAATAATTTTCCTGCGGTTTTAAAAAACTATTATCAGTGCAGCTTTAAATGAGAACAGAAAATTTAAAAAAATATTTTAAATGTTTCTCAAAAATCTGATTTTAGTTCCTTTTGGTCCTTTCCAATGTTTCCAATATATGCTCACTAATTGTTAAATAATTTATTAAAGCATATTTATGGTTCTAGCTTTTGGAACTTTAGATTGTTTTTTATTTGTTGTTAAATCATAGTATTAATAAGTTTTTAAAAAATCTTTCTTGGATGGTGTTCCTGTTTATCAAGATTAGGGAGGATAAGAAGAGGCTTAGCAGTAAAGTTGATAGGCTCAATTTTGTGCGTTACTGAGTTTAAGAGGAAGACATCCAGCTGAAGATGTCCAGTGAAGTACAGATCAAAAAATATGGTGAATGTTTAAATTTAAAAAATTTATTTCAGTAAGAGACACACTGCCATTAATTCCCCCTCAAAATACTCCCCCTTGCTTCAAACACAATTATCCCATTGTTCTTGCCACTTTCTGAAGCAGTTCTGGAAGTCCTCTTTCATGAGTGTCTTTAGTTGTGCTGTTGTGGCTGCCTTGATGTCCTGAATCATTTTGACTTTGGGGAAGAGCCAGAAGTTGCACGGTGCCAGATCCGGTGAATAAGGTGGATGAGGACACACTGTAATGTTTTTATTTGACAGAAATTGCCGTATACCAGAAACAATGTGTGACACAGAGCGTTGTCATGATGAAGGACGATTTACAGCGCACTTTAAAACACAGCTTCTCTCAACCGTAGCTCACACATGACTGACTGCACTGAACAAATTGAAAGTTGTCACACACTGTTACTAAGGTTCCACGTGCCTCTTTGCCGCTTCGTGTATTGAGAATCCCTGTCTTTCTGTTGGATGGCACTCAGCAGCGGTCTTCACTGTATTTTTTGATCACAACAGAAAGGCTCCATCTCACACATCACGTCTGGTATGGCAATTTCTGTCAAAAGAGGACTTCCAGAACTGCTTCAGAAAGTGGCACAAATGATGGGATAAGTGTGTTCGAAGTGAGGGGTATTAATGGCAATGTGTCTTTTACTGAAATACGTATTTTTTTATTTAAACATTCACCATATTGTTTGATCACACCTCGTGTAAGTCACCTTTTAATCTTTTTCTTCTCCCTCTTCTCTTGTTTTAAATTAATATTTTAACCTTCCCTTAACTGGAGGTAAGATTTTATGCTCACTAGTGTTGTTAGCGTCCTCAAATCTAGGGAAGCCTATCTTATTACTTTATTAGTTTACTTTTTTTATTCTTATGTTATAGACCTGTTGTGTGTGTGTGTTTTAACCAGCTTCAAATTAAAATACTCTTTGGAAGTAGATAACGAATACATAATAGAATATAATTAATACAGAGGAATATTCATGCTTAGGTTTGGAATATAGTTTTATTCTTTATGTTATATTTGAGACTCTTTCAAATTCTTTTACTTCAAAAAAAATAAACTAAACTTGGAATATTTCCGAGTAGAAACTGGGAAACTTCCTGGCTTCTGTTTATTCTCTATTAGGAGAGACCTATTCTAAAGGTAAGAGTAAATCGGACTATTCTTATCTTTTAGAGTTTGTTCATATGTAAACATCATAGCTTCTTTTAGCAACTAGTTTGCTATTATTTGTGCCTAAAGTTAAATCGTGACCTCCTTGCTAAAAAAAACTCTGCTTGCTCTTGCTTCCAGCTGACATATGCTTAGGAAATTGTGTTGTTGGAAATCCAAATTTTCTATCTAATTATTATTTCACATTTTAAAATAAATCATGGATTTTATTTTTATTTAAGCCAGTGATTTTCAAACCAATTTAAAGCAGTGGAATCCTTTTAAGGACAATTTTATATGAAATTTAATACATAGTTCAGAAAATTGGTTCTTAACTGTGTGCCAAGGCCTTTTCATACATTATGTACTCCTGAAATATAGTATGTAAGTCTTTAGCACGCCTGGTACTTATCACTTTATTTCTGTTTAATCTAGGCGACAAAAGGCCAGAGAGAGGCAGCAGAAATTGCTTGCAGAGTTTGCTTCACGACAGAAAAGTTTCATGGAAACTGCAATGGATGTTGGTAAGTCAAAATTTATTAATTTAGAACTCTCATAAATATAGTTACTACCTTAGGGGTTATCTAGTCTAATCTACCAGTTTTAAACATTACAGACAGGTGATTTCTGGTCTTTATTAAAACAATAATGTAATAGAGGATCAGACCTTTATTGTAGGCAGTCCATTCTATTGTTGAGTAGCTACGGTTGTTAGAAAGTTCTTCCTGATGATAGCAATGCAGTATCCTCCCACTGTTCTCTTCTGTTAAACTATCCTTTAGGTTTGTGAGATTCATCAGTATACATTTATTTATTTTGATTTTTTTCCTGTGAAGTTATCCGAAGATCCTTAAGATAGTTTTCAGATACTTTTAGTGCCTCCTCCTTCTGCCACCTCTTCAGTATTTCTTAAGTCAGGTGTATTTCTCACTTCATTAGAATTAGCATTGGCATTTATACAATGAGAGGCAATGCCATTTTTCTGTGTCATGGTAGATTTCTATGAATAATGTTTTACAAACATTGGAGAAATAAATTAAATCTCAATTAATCTTAGTCTTTAGTTAACCAGGATACTCCCTTCCCTAATTCTTGCATTCCAGTGATTTTTTTTAAAACAAAAATGCTGAAAGAAAATAAAGTCATGCATTTAGTTGAAATATATACACATATGTGTATTTAAACAAGCACATACATTCTCATGCACTTCTTTGCATGTAAGCATTGTATATAACCAGTGTCCAGAGAGGTGTGGAGGAAGAAGTCAGTCCAGATTTAGCATAGTGTCTCCTAAACCATCAACAGTGGATTTTATGTTCAGGATATATCTTGGATATAAAGAATACTTAAATTCTGTTTATTGAATTAACTTTGTATCTGTTGTCTTATATGAAAGAATAGGGTTTAGTTGATTGACACTACTTTCCTTTTCTCCATCTCTTCTTCTTTTACTTCTCCTTTCCAAATATTGACAATTATATTTTTTGTTTTTTACATATTAAATACAATTATAAGTATCTATCAATTGTTGTATCTATAAGCAGTTACTTCATACCCCTTTATATAAAATGTACTAATAAGCACCTCTATCTTTCCTTTTCCTATCTCTACCTTCACCCATTTGTAAGTTACTTGTTTACTTTTAAATTATCAAGGTTGCTAACATTTTGTTTTGCAGTTACAATCAAGTGTTTTATTCAAAGGTTGACTAAAAATTGAAAAATTAATGTGACTTTTTGAATGTTGTTGAGTAGTGTGTACTGTGCTAGAATTCATTTACTTTTTTTGAGTCCAGTGGTCTGACTCCTAGACACTTTAAGAAGACTTTATTTGGTATATAGCCTCTTTTTTTTTTTTTTTTAAGGTTTATATTAAAATATAGCTAACATACAACACTATATTGGTTTCAGGTGTACACCATAGTTTTTCAACATTTATCTACCTAAAGAAGTGATCACCATGATAACTAGCAACCATCTGACACTGTATCGCACTATCACAATGTCATTGACTGTATTCCCCATGCTGTATGTTATATCCGCGTGACTTTCGTTAACCTCTTCTTCCCCTTCACCTCCCCCCCTTTTTAAAAACTTTCAATTGCAGTTGACATTCAATATTATATTAATTTCAAGGGTACAGCATAGTGGTTAGACATTTATATAATTTAAGAAGTAATCCCCTGATTAGTCTAGTACCCACCTGGCACTGTACATAGTTATTACCATATTATTAACTATATTCCCTATGTTTTATTTACATCCCTATAATTGTTTTGTAACTACCAATTTGTACTTCTTAATCTCTTCACTTTTTTCACCCTGCCCCCCCAACCCACCTCCCATCTGGCAACCATCAAAATGTTCTCTGTATCTATGAGTTTGTTTCTGTTTTGTTTGTTTGTTTATTTTCTTTAGATTCCACACGTAAGTGAAATCACATTGCATCTGTCTTTCTCTGTCTGACATACTCCACTTAGTAGAATACCTTCCAGGTCCATCCATGCTGCTACAGATGACAAGAACCCATTCCCTTCCATGGACAAGCAATATTCCACAGTATATATTACCACCTCTTCTTTATCCATTCTTCCATTGACAGACACCGAGGCTGCCTCCACATCTTGGCCATTGTAAATAATGCTGCAATGGACATATGGATGCACATGTCCCCTTGAAGAAGCATTTGGGTTTCTTCGGATAAATACCCAGAAGTGGGATTACTGCATCCTTTTTGTCTCTTATTATAGTCTTTGTTTTAAAGTCCACTTTGTCTGGTGTAGGTATTGCTACCCAGCATTTTTTTTTCTTTTTCTTTTTCATTTTCATGAAATATCTTTTTCCTATCTGTTTACTTTGAGTCTGTGTGTGTCTTTCTATCTGAAGTGAGTCTCTTGTGGGCAGCATATGTAAAGATATTGTTTTCTTACCTATTCAGTCATGCTTTCTTTTGATTGGAATATTTAATCCACTGACATTGAAATAAATTGTTGATAGAGATGTAGTTATTGCCATTTTATTATTCATTTTTTTAAGCTTTTATTTTTGTCTTAAGTCCCTCTAAGATTCCTTGTAATACTGGTTTGGTGGTGAGGAACTCCTTTAGCTTTTTCTTGTCTGGGAAGTTCTTTATCTGTCCTTTGATTCTAAATGATAGCTTTGCTGGGTAGAATAGTGTTGGTTGTGCGTCCTTGCTTTTTATCACTTTGGATATTTCGTGCCAGTCCCTTTTGGCCTGCAATATTTCTATTAAGAAATCTGCTGAGAGTCTTATGGAAGCTCCTTTGTAGGTAACTGCTTTTCTCTTGTTGCTTTTAAGATTCTTTCTTAATCTTTATCCTTTGGCATTTTAATTATGATGTGTCTTGGTGTGGGCCTCTTTGGGTTCATCTTGTTTGGGACTCTTAGCACTTCCTGGGCCTGTATGTCTATTTCACCAAGTTAGGGAAGTTTTCAGTCATTACTCGTATAGTTTTAATACCTATTAACTAATAATTTATAATAATAATAATAATCCAGTTACAGTGATGTAAATCTGACACTCAGAATTTTTCCCCGTGTGTTGCCATTTAAAAGTACAAAAAGTTCTTTCTCTTGAAATTTTCTGGTTTACGAGTTTGACATTTTCCTATAAAGCTAAACTTAGTCTTAACTATGATCTAGCCATTATGCTGCTAGGTATTTACCCAATTAATGTAAAAACTTATGTCCACACAAAAATCTACACATGGATGTTTATAGCAGCTTTATTCATAATTGCTCAAAACTGGAAATAGCCAAGATATATTTCAATAGATGAATAAATAAACTGTGGTACATCTATGCAATGGAATACTATTCAGTAATAAAAAGGAATGAATTATAAAAACCATGCAAGGACATAGATGAATCTTAAATGCATATTGCTTAGTGAAAGTAGACAGTCTGCAAAGGGTATGTACTGCATATTTCTAATTATACCGTATGATATTTTGGAAAAGGCAAAAATATAGAAACAGTAAGTAAACAAACCAGTGGTTACCAGCATGGGGGAGTGGTGGTGGGCTCAATAGGTGAAGCATAGGATTCTTTAAAGCAGCTAAATTATTCTGTGTGATACTGTAAGGTTGGATACATAACACTATGCATTTGTCAAAACCCACAGAACTTTACAACAGAGTGAATTTTAATGTATGCTAACTTAAAAAGTCATTTAGGAGGTTGGAGGTCCCAGGGTGGAATACAGAATGTGAGAAGAGAATAACTGTATTACAAATGTACCAGAATGATAGAATCAATCATAAATTACCAATAATATATTTTAACTCATTATAGAATATACACAAGCAGTAATTGTCTTCTTTTTTTAAAAGAAATAAATCAGGATCTTTTTAGTTTCTTGAAGGAAAAAAGGGACATTAGTATCCGTAATTATTAAAGCTAGAATTCAAATAAAAATAACTATGCATCAAAAGAGATCATCTATTTTATTTTCGTGCCTTCAGCACTATATCACTGTAGAAGACTGTCAAGCCTTATTTAAAAACTAGAAAAGCTGACTTAGCAGCTTCTTTGATGTTGCATGTTGGTATTAGGATTTCCTTGAAGTTTTCATGTTGATTGTGCCAAGACATAAAAAAAGGAAAGCTATCTTTGTATGCGAAATAGAGTTAATGAAATTCTAGTTCTTTGGCACTTAACGTGAGACTGAATTATTTCATGTCAATTTAAGTCAGGTATTTCTCTATTCTCCTTTGAACTTGAGACAAATCAGACACATATCCTCTTTTCTGTACTAAAATTTTCTTCCTAAAAAAGCAGTAATCACACATCAAATCTTACTGGCCTTTGGTACTTGCTTTTGAAATCTTTTCATTTTGACCCATTAATCTTATTTGCATAGACATTGAACTTTCTGGTTCTGATTCTATTTATGTATTGTTGATTGTTTTTTCTCTGATTTCTTTATTGGCTTCTTTTTTGTTTCCATCAATGCTAGGCATTATCCAAAGTTGTACTTTAGGTTTCTGCCACTTTTCCTCTCAGTTGCTCTTAATAACTATCAGATATATGTTTATCTGTATGAATTCTTATTAAAACATATCTGAGCTTGACATCTTTTTCTGTTTTTGTCATGTATTTTTACATATTTATTTAGGTATGCCTCCATTTTTTTTTTAGAGATAATACTTTATTGTTGCACAGGGTTTCATAGTTTTTTCCAAAATCCATCAGCTCTAAGTCAAGTAGTTGTTTCAATATAGTTGTGAAGGGTGCAGCTCACAGTGGCCCATGTGGGAATTGAACCGGCAACCTTGGTGTTATGAGCGCCACACTCTAATGAACTGAGCTAACCAGCTGCCCCCCTCCATCTTTTTTTTGACACACAAATCACTCCGGTCCGTTTTCCTGGTCTTCTCAATCCCCTACCCATATCTTTGCCACTGTGGACAATATCACTGATCTTCATGAATTTAAGAATCTTTATATTAAATTCAATATTTTATTTATTGTTATTAATGGTATCATATTACCAGAGGGTTACTGTTATTTTCTATAGTAGTCCTGCTTTAATATACTCGTATATGGTCATCATATCTAAAGGAATTCACTTCATAAATAAATATAGTGATAATTATGGCTAAGATATAATCACTAGAATTGAAAGTAAAAGATAAATAGTTTGTTCCTCGTTCATCTCCTAGTATTTATTGCCATTTATTTACAAGAACTGTAATGTTATTATCAATTTCCCTTCTGAGATACCTCAAAGAAAATGAAAACAATTTCCACCTAATTTCCTTAAATTATAATATTTTAAAGGTTTCTTTTGATACAAATGTCTTTGCCTTCGTGTTTTTTTGTTTCAATTTTATATGGGAATGATACAATGTCAGAAGTGTGTTTGACCATGTATTATTTAAAGTCTTTAATTATCAACTCTGCATTTTTTTGTCTTTTGCTGAGTAAACACTTTATTTTAGTAAGGTATTTTTTTCCATAATTTTATTACTATTTTAATGTTATTAGTATTGAAGCTCAAAATTATTTGGATTTGATTTTTTTTCCACATTTTGATTGAAGAGAGATTTTTCTCCTCAGATTCTCCTGAGAACGACATTCCTATGGAGATTGCTACAGCAGAACCACAAGTTTCTGAGGCAGTATATGATTGTGTTATCTGTGGACAGAGTGGCCCCTCCTCTGAAGACCGACCTACAGGATTGGTTGTACTGTTACAAGCATCCTCAGGTAAAATCAGTGTTTCAGTGGGAACATTTTAGAGACAAAGTATATGCAACAAGTTAATAAGTACTTGTATTGAATGAAAGTTGTATCTTTGTTCAGATATAACTATAGGTCTATATAGGAAGGATCGATTTAGATCTGTGTAGCATAGTTTCTTAATCAGGTTTTATCTCACTTTTTTGGACATGAGTGTTGGAAGAAGCCCTTAACAGAGAGATCTGTCTATATGTTACACATTGTTTTTCCTTAAAATGTGATGGTATATTACCAATGTTAGGTGGTCAATAACTGAGTTCAGTGTTCTTGGCCATTTAATTGTTCTAAAATCTGGAAGCATTTTAAGCCCAGAAATAGTCTCAGCTTAAATATTTTAACTATATAAGGCATATTCAGGTAGCTTTTTCCTTGTATCTTGAGTTACTAGAAGCAGTCATTCTTGAAACAGCCTGCTAATTGATATGTTAGCCAATCTATAGTTAACAGATTTTTTTTTCTTTTTTTTTAGTTTGAAGGATTTGTCTGAATGCCCTTCATCCTGTCCCATACTGAAGTTTTTTGAGGTGGGATTAGGGTTATAAGATACAACAGTTGTAAATATATACACACCAAACAGCAGAGACCCAAAATATATGAAGCAAACATTGACAGAACTGAGGGGAGAAATAGTTTTATAATAACAGTTGGAGACCTCAGTGCTCTACTTTCAATAATGGATAGAACAGCTAGACAGAAGATAAAAAAAAGAAATAAAATACTTGAGCAGCACTCTAAAACAAGTAAATCTGGAATATCAGTATAGTGTGAGATGGGTACTAGACTGAATGGGGGGATCACTTCACAAATCATATAAATGTCTAACCACTATGCTGTACACCTGAAACTAACATAAAATAATATTGAATGTCAGCTATACTATTACAAAAATAAGAGGATGTAAAGTACAGCAGAGGATATGTAGTCAATAATATTTAATCACTATGTACAGTGTCAGATGGGTAATAGACTTGTTGGGGTTATCTCTTTGAGGCTTGTAAATATCTAATCATTGTGTTGTTTTGTACATCTGAAACCATTAAAAATATTGACATATTTGAAGCTTTTTTTACTCTGTAGAAGAAAACTGGAATATCACTTTTTTAGGTCTTTAAAAATATTCTAATAGTGAAAATATTAGTGTAGCTGGTGGTAAATAACTCAGCTTTTCTTGGTGAATCAGGTGTATATATTGGTTATTTAATAAGCTCTTATCTCTGTTGTTAATATAGTTTTGGGGCAGTGTCGTGACAATGTTGAGCCAAAAAAGTTGCCTATCTCTGAAGAGGAGCAGATTTACCCTTGGGACACATGTGCAGCAGTTCATGATGTGAGGCTTTCATTGTTACAGCGATATTTTAAGGATGTAAGTACCCTTTTTATCAAATAGTGTTTTTGTCTACATAATTGATAATTATTTCCCTCCAGAATTTTATAGTTTTTCTTCTACCAAATGTCATTCTAATTTGGAATCTGGAAATTTATTAGGAAAAAAATTAATATGTGGATAGTAAAGAAATGGAATTCTGTTACAAGTAAAAATTTCAGGATATAAATGTACTTTTATTTTAAATGTTGTTTGTTGTGAGGTATACGAATTCAATTCAATAAAATGATAAGTATTAACTCTATGAAAATTTTTAGATATGGTATGAATATTTTATGATGATTTTTGCCTCATTCTTTTATTTTCATTTAAAGATATACAATAAAATCTCATTATGATGTTTTTTAAATGTAAAGTAAGGGCAGGTTTAATTCATGGACTCTGTGGTTTCTTGTGAATTTGGTAGGTTTTTTTTCCCAGCTCTTTGCACCTGGGGATCTAACACTCAGGTGTCATAAGTCTTGGAAGATCAGATTTATTTATTTATTTGTTTGTTTGTTCAGCAGCGATGTTCATTTATGTATAAATTTTCTGTATCATTTTTAATGTTTTCTGACTGGCTTGTCAATGGGGTTTCCTTTCACCTGTTGTTTCTTGGATGTGTCTTGAATTAAGTAAACATATGATAATAATTTAAATTACTTAAAATGTAAAGTGAAGCATTATTTGAAATTAACGTGTATGAGATGATTATCTTGATAGATTTCCAAATACAATTTTTTTCTTTCCCATAATGCACTGGATTAAATGGAAGAAACTAGTAGGACAGGTAGAAGACAGAATACTTAATTTGAATACACAGTGACTGACGTAGTGATAAGAGAGTAGAGTGTGGTTCAGTGGTCTGGACAGAGAAGCACATTTTTGGTGGATTATGGAAGAGATGATGGCTGTAATTAAGGAGGTGTTATATAGCGTAGAAAGAGTCCCAGGTCAGAGAAACGGGGGTTTGGTCTTGATTCTGCCATTTCTTAATAATTTGAGCTTGGCCATATAAACACTCTAAGACTCAATTTCCTCATCTGTAAAATAGGGCTCATAATGATCTTTCATTTTTTTAGATCACTTTACACATAATAAAAGTAAGTATAAATGTAAAGTGGTGTTTTTAGTATTCAAGCCAGCCCATTTAGGAGGGCTCAGGTGTTAGGCTTTATAAGGTAGCTTGTTTGATTAGGTAATGAGAACCATGCTTCTATATATTTTCAGAGGCTTTACAATGAAATTATTATTTGGAAAAAGAAACCTGTGTGTGCGTGTGTGCACATACATATATGTATGCATGTATACACACACATTCACAGTTTTTTCTTTACTTTGTATTGTTTCTTTGAATTTTTTGCAGTGTGTGTATATTTATTCATCAGAGACTGATAAATATCTTCATTTTGAAGAAAATGATGAAATTGTGCTAAGTTATGCCTTTGCAGAAGTTTACTACCACCTTTATTTAGATTTTATTTTCTTGCCATAATCCTGGTTTTAATTTTATCATTTTGAATCACTTTAGAGTAAATGAATAACGATGAATCCTAAAGCCAAATAGCAAAGAAAAATGACTTGATTGAATCAAAATGTAGTACAGTTTTAAGAGCAATTTTGAGGAAAGGGGAGATCTAATAAAGGAGAGAAAAAATGGGTATCTCTTTCTTTCAGCCAGAATACTTACTCATTTCTAGAAACAATTAATTTTTTTAAATAAAAAGGCTCTGAACTGAAATCTGAACTGGACTGAATCTGTGTTGTGTTTTTGTTAGTGATTGTGAGATTTTATTCCTATATTACAACTTTTGTGTACTTCGATAATGGTTATTTTATGTGTATATGGTGTGCTTCTTGGACTTGCCTCTGGAAGTCTAGGACCATTTCGTATATTCATTTTATAGCCCCCTATAAAAGGGGCTAGTATGTGCTGTATATGTTGTAGATGCTTATTGGATTTCTTATTGAAATTACTCTAGCAAAGAGTACCAGAGCTTGGTAGCCAGACAGATGTATAGAGGACAAGAGTTACTATCAGTGGGCGCTGATACCGAGTAGAGAATTAAACTGTGTGTATTTGCTCTCTTTAGATCTAATGAATACATTTTAGAGTTGACATGTAGAATTTTAGCCATGTAAGACAGTACAGTTACTGTTGAAACTGGAAGTGTTATATATAAGAGATAAGACAAAGTAAGGGAGGAACCTGAGCTTTGGAGTCAGATAGAGTTGGGTTTGAACTTAGGCTCTACCACTTATAACAGAGTGATCTTGGTAAACTTTTCATTCCTTTTTTGCAAAAGGGGATAACACCACTTACTGTGTGAAGTTTTAATAAATGTTGAGGCTGTGAAGATTCAATGTTAAACACTTAGCACAGCAGTGGAAACATCATTGAAGTCTTCCTAAGTTATTAATCTCATATTGGTAAATGTTTTCCTGCTTTTTTTCCCTCTAGCAGATTCAAATAAGACAACTAACAGTTACATTAACAAATGACTTACTATTTCAGTTTTAAAAGCTAACTGCTTTTTTTAAAAAAAGAAAGATTAATTGCATTTTTATAATGCATTGCCAAAGAAAGCAGGTTGTTTATTAGCTTACTACTAACCGTTCTACAATGGTCTAATACCAAAATCTGCATCTACTTCAAGTGGCTCCAAATCATAAAACAGAAATGAGCAGGTCTCCTGTTGTTTTTCTGATTTGTAACAGTAGAAGCTAGCTCACCTGCTGTGAGTATTTGATTTGTGCTGCTGCACATATTTAAATCTTCTGCGAAGGCATTTTGTACTGTAATGTTGCCAACTTTTAGATGCTCATGAAGAGTCTTGATTTAATATTGGAACTTTGTTTACTATTGTTTAAAGATGATTTGGTCATTTTACATTGCATTGTATAAATTTCTTTCTAACATAAAAATAAAATTTAAAGGTTTACTCAATTTTTATGGCTCTCAAATCCTCCATTGTATGCTTTCACTCACGTTACACCTTATGCCTACTAATACTGCTCTGGCTTGGCATCTATTTAGAGGGTAAACTCAAATTTAGGCCCCAGTGCTGTTTGACAGAGGCCAAATGAAAACTCAAGAAAATTATTTTAGGAGGAAACATCTAAGCCTGTGTATAGGTTAAAGGGAAGGAATTAGCAGAGAAAAAGAAGTTGAAAATGTAAGAGAAAGAGGAGATAGAAGCAACTAACTTTTAAAACAAATTTCAAATGAGTATGTAGTGGGCTTATATAATTTGTTTCCCTTCTTTATTGTATATTAAATTAAACCCTTGTAAATGTTAAGGCACTTTTTTTGATTATTCTTTTTTTAATTGAAAAAAGTTAGTTTCAGGTGTACAAAGCAACGTAATAGTTAGACATTCAAACCCCTCATAAAGTGATAACCCACCCCCCAAGCTACTACCCCTCTGACATCTTATATAGCTGTTACAATACCATCGACTATCTTCCCTATGTTGTACTTCACATCCTATGACTATATGTACCTATATATTTAGTTATAGTTGACATTCAATATTATTCTACTTCGGCTCTTCAGGTGTATAGTGCATTGGTCAAGCATCTACACCGTCTATGACGTGGTCCCCCTGATAAGTCCAGTGCCATCGGGCACCTTACATGATCTTTACAACATTGTTGATTATATTCCCCATTCTGTATTAACTATCAATTTGTATTTCTTATTGCCTTCACCTTTTTCACCCTGACCCCAACCCCATTCCCATCTATAACCCTGATAGATCTGGTACCTATCTGTCACCACACCTAGTTATTACAATATTGTTGACTATATTCCTTAGGCTATAACTTACATTCCCATGACTACTGTATAACACCCAATTTGTACTTCTTAATCCTTTTCCCTTTCACCCATCCTTAACCCCCCGCCCATCTTAAAGAAGTCCCTCTAAGAGTCCTTGTAATACTGGTTTGGTGGTGATGAACTCCTTCAGCTTTTTCTTGTCTGGGAAGCTCCTTATCTGTCCTTCAATTCTAAATGACAGCCTTGATGGGTAGAGCAATCTTGGGTGTATGTCAATGCTTTTCATCACTTGGAATATTTCCTGCCACTCCCTTCTTGCCTGCAAAGTTTCTGTTGAGAAATCAGCTGACAGTCATATGGGGGCTCCCTTATAGGTAACTAACTGCTTTTCTCCTGCTGCTTTTAAGATTCTTTGTATTTAACCTTTGACATTTTAATTATGATGTGTTGTGGTGTTGGCCTCATTGAATTCATCTTGTTTGGGACTTTTGGGTGCTTCCTGGGCTTGAATGTCTATTTCCTTCACCAGGGTAGGGAAGTTTTCTGTCATTATTTCTTCAATAGGTTTTCAATTCCTTACTTTCTCTCTTCTCTTTCTGGTATCCCTATAATGCGAATGTTGGTATGCTTGATATTGTCCCAGACGTCCCTTAAACTCTCCTCAATTTTTTGGATTCTTTTTTCTTTTTGCTGTCCTGGTTGGGTGTTTTCTACTACCTTATCTTCTACATCACTGGTTGGATTCTCTGCTTCATCTAATCTACTGTTGATTCCCTGTAACATATTCTTCACTTCCGTTATTGTATCTTTTATTTCTGACTCACTTTTTTTTTTTATGGTTTTTGTCTCCATTGTTATGTTTCCTATCTCTGTTAAAGTTCTCCCTGAGATCATTGAGCATTCTTATAACCAGTGTTTGGAACTCTGCATCTGATAGATTACTTATCTCCATTTTGCTTAGTTCTTTTTCTGGAGCTTTGTTCTGTTCTTTTATTTGGGACATGTTTCTTTGTCTCCCCATTTTGGCTGCTTCCCTGTGTTTGTTTCTATGTATTAGGTAGGGCTGCTATGTCTTCTGGTCTTAGTAGAATGGCCTTATGTAGTAGGTGTGCTGAGGGGTTCAGTGGTGCAGTCTTTCTGGTCAACTGAGCCACACACTCCAGGTGCGTCCCCTGTGTGGGTTGTGTGTGCCCTCCTCTTGTAGTTGAGCCTTGGTTGATAATTGCACATCAATGTGAGGGACTGATCCTGGGCTCACTGGTGGTAAGGACTGGCCTTGACTACAGTGGAAGGGTTGTGGTGCAGGAGCTGACCCTACAGAGCAGGAAGTGCCTCAGCAGGATTCTAGTACTTGCCCAGTCCTCCCCTTGGGTGTGTCATACTTGGAGATGTCTAGGTGATGCTCCAGCTCATCTTGAAGCTGGCCACTGGGGGCGCCAGCCCCAGGACTACCTTGGAGGGGATCTACTGTAGGTCTACTTCAACCACAGCCTGTGCCCCAACTTTGGCCAGAAAGAAATCTGCAGATGTCTGCCACCCGTGCTGTGCTTAGAAGTGCCTGTGAGAGGCCAAGCTGTGAACCAAGGCTGGCTGCCACTAGTGCCAGCTTAGGGCTGCTCAGCCAGAGGTACAGGACATGCTCAAGCCAGATACTGCTTGTCTGCATTTTGCCAACCTTTGAGAAATCCTAGGAAAGTGCAGCTTGAGCCAAGGCAGGTGGTCTGCGTGAGAAAGACACTGAAAGCAGCCTGGATGTGCCCAAAAGTTGGGTGGGGCCAGGTCTCAAATTGCGAGGGTAGGGCGAAGTATCCCCCCCCCCCTTCCAGGAGAAAGCTGCCTCTCCAGCCCTGGTCCCAAGCCAGACAATTTAATTTCCCACCATTTGTCCCTGATGCCTTTCCAGCTGCTGCCCCAGCACTGGAACTCAGAGTGAGGTGAGTGATTCCACTGGTGGGTAAGTCCTCACGGGGTCCCTTTAAGAGGAGTGCCTGTGAGTGAGTGCAGCCACACTGTCTCTCTCAGTCACAGTCTCCACTGTTTTTCACAACCAAAAATGATGGGGACTTCTCTCCCCAGCACTGGAACCCTGGGCTGGGGTGGGGCTAGTATCTCTCACTCTTTTAGGGGATTAGAAGGGACCCCCACAGCCAAAATAGCCCTCCCGATCTTTAATGGTCACACACAAGTATGGGACCAGCTTGTTCCCATCTCTGACCTTCCTACCAGTCTGGAGGTGGCTTCTTCTGCATATCCTTAGTTGAAAGGACTAAGGACTTCAGCTTGATTTTAGGCAATTCTCAATAATGGTTGTTTTGTACATTAATTGTAATTTTGATGTGGTTGTGAGAGAAGGTAAACACAACGTTTACCTATCGCACCATCTTGGTCATCTTTGGTTATTCTTATAACCAGATTTGTACTTTGGAGAGATAGTGGAGAGATAGAGGATGCATCATGGAGAGAATAAATCAGAGTTAAGGTGATCAGTTAAGAAACTTTATATAAGAAACCCCTTGCCACAACAAATGATACTTGAATTTTATAGTGGCAATAAAGAGGAGAGGCCAAAAATCATGTTTTTTATTAGATAGAATTTGTGTGATTTGGGAATTAAAACTGTGGTGTGAAGGAATGGGTGTGATGTAGAATAACTCTTAACTTTCTGATTTGGTGACTAAATAGATTGTGGAGTTTTTAAACCAAGAGGAAAAGGAAGCTTCTTGGAGAAAATGACAAGTTTTTGATACGTTGATTTTTTTGTTATGTGAGAGAGATCAAACTGGAGATTTCTGGCAGCTAAATATTTGTAACTGTCAGTCAGGCAAGAGATCCAGACTTGGAGGTAGTTGAATTCACTGATTAAATCACTCAGGGAGAATAGTTTTAATGAGAAAAGAGTAGCACTAAGAATAGAATCTTGAGGAATATAAGCATTGGAGGGGCAGGCGAAGAAAGAAGTCTTAAAAGGAGACCTAAAACAAATGGTTAAAGAGGTGGGACAAAAAAAAGAGTTGCATTATGGAAGCCAGAGGGAAATAGGCACTTTAAGTAGGAAGTTGTTAATGTCAGATGTCACAAAGAAACTAAGTTCCATATAAAATAGGTAAAATAATCAACAGCAGTATAGTTTACACTGAATTACAGTATAATGCCGATAGC
The DNA here is from genome assembly GCF_036562045.2 of Rhinolophus sinicus. NCBI lineage: Eukaryota > Metazoa > Chordata > Mammalia > Chiroptera > Rhinolophidae > Rhinolophus > Rhinolophus sinicus. The sequence continues at coordinate 155,771,589 of NC_133751.1, forward strand.
TTGCATTTTATGAGGTGGAGAAATGCTGCTTCATAATTATTCTCCTTCATTATGAGCATAGATATTTGGAAGCTAAAACTTTATGGTGTTTCTAGTTTAAAGATATTGCCTTAGGGCTGTCAAGTCAGGTGTTACTTTATGTCACAAAGATACAAAGTTCACATTAGTATGACAATATGAAAGGTTTTATGTGGATATATTTAGATATATTTATGCTAATATAAATATATATAATTGTATTTTGTATACTAAATATAATTAATTGTATTTTGTCTTTTTTTTTTTTTAAGAGTTCTTGTCTCTTGGCAGTATCAATTGGCTGGGAAGGAGGTGTTTATGTACAAACCTGTGGTCACACATTACATATAGATTGTCATAAATCTTACATGGAATCACTACGGGTAAGTTAATTGGTTCGTTTATTTCTTGAAAAATGCAATGGTATAACTTTTGTTTTATGTAAAGGTGTGCATTATACATCTGTATGTTTATTTCATCTTTTAGAATGACCAGGTTCTTCAGGGGTTCTCAGTGGATAAAGGAGAGTTCACGTGTCCTCTCTGCAGGCAGTTTGCGAACAGTGTTCTTCCGTGTTATCCTGGAAACAATGTGGAAAATAACCTTTGGCAACGTCCTAGTAACAAAAGCATACAAGATCTCATAAAGGAAGTGGAGGAGCTGCAGGGACGGCCGGGAGCTTTCCCAGTAAGCATCAGTGTAAGGCAGACATATCCTGGTTAACTCAGTTCTACTTTCCAGCTTTTGTTTTCATTCTGTTTCTAAATTACTCTGGACCTTTATACATTTAGTAGAAATTGTTTTCCGAGGTTTTTCTCTAGTTTATGGTTATTAAAACAAAAACGAGCATAAGAGAACAAATTATTACCAAAGGCTATACTTTTCCTTAGTCTAAATTTTTATAGTTTTAATATATTATTTTCCAGATCATGAAATTCAGATCATTAGATATGATTAGACTTTTTTTCAAGATGTTGGAATATTAAAAACAAAGCCAAACAAATAAATTATGTACAGAAGGTGCTAAAAAAATGTATACACATTTTAAGAAACGAAAAACTGTATTAAAATTGTAGTAATATATACTGATAACAAAAGATGAATACAAGTCATGTTTGACTTCTGCAATTACAAGAGGTGCTCAAAGTGGTTACCATCAGCATCCAAACCCTTCTGATTATGGTGAACTACTGCTTGAGCAACATTGACCAAAGTGTCCACTTGTATCGCTGAGCGTGACCTTTCAATTTCTTCACACAGCACCATGTGCCTCAAACTTATCAGGAATGTGTGTACTTGTTAGGTGTGTTGGAGGTTCTGTTGCATACTCATGCCTCCATTGTCATACTTCCACAACATTCTCGAGTTTCAAATACCACTTCAAAATGGTCTTGTGCTCCTCGAACGACAACCATGCTTCCACCATTTTCTTTGACTATCCTGCCTGTCGCATGGTGATACTAGCATTCATTTGATTAATGCCATCGTTTGAGCGAACGTCATACTACACATTGCTACCATAATTCAATTCAACTTCGAAAAGTAATACATAGGTAACATCTCTTAAAATGTGTATATATTTTTTGGCACCCCCGGTATATATGTATCTTGCAATGTAAAACAGTCGAATCATTTAAAAATATGCTTATTAGGTATATTAGGATTAAGATGATATATTTAGACAGAGACACACACACACTTTATGTATATGTAATTATAGATTTACACACACACTTGTGTATGTATGTGTAGTAGAGAAATAAAATACTGTATATTTAATTGAACCATTCACCTTAAGTGAGTCTATGTTACTGTGGGATTTGGTGTGAACCCATCTTTTATCCCATCCAGTAGGATTATTTATTTGATTCAAATTCTTAAACATTTCACCTTAATTATGGATTATGACATGATCCTTGAGAGAAGTGGCAGCTATGCTTGATTTATGCAGTAAATTTATGAAAACTGCATATTTGACTTTTGAAACGGAAATTCATAGTTTAAAGCAACTCAGAAAGAATCATCTCCTGACAGTTCCTTTTTACAGTTGAAGGCTAATTTTAGAGTCTGTGTGATTTTTTTTCCTTCTTTTGTAAATCCAAGTTTTTGTATGTTTCAAATAGGCTTAAAGTAAGGGACATCAATATTCATCTTTGAAATACAAACATAAATGAAAGTCAGGTTTTTACAAACATGGTAACTATTCTAAATATTATTTAAAAAATTATTTTAATGACATCTGTTCATTTGTTTAGAATATAGTTTGTGTGGTTGGGTTATTAGTGGTACCAGTCACAATACAGAATTAGGATAAAAGATCCCTAAAATAAGAGAAAATATTTCTTGATCTGTTTTATCTTTGCGCACTGAATATATTTGTAGTAGATAACTAATATACATCTATTTTCACTTTTTAACTTTAATTTTCTAATAAGTTCATATGATAAAATAAACATTGTAGTGTTGGACTATTAGAGAAAATGAGTATAAATAAACTTTATATTTTTGTTTGTATTTTTTACAGTCAGAAACCAACTTAAGTAAAGAAATGGAATCTGTAATGAAAGATATCAAAAATACTACTCAGAAGAAATACAGAGACTATAGCAAGACCCCAGGTTCACCAGACAATGATTTTCTCTTTATGTATTCTGTTGCTAGGTATGTATATATAGTGTATACTTTTATATTTACTTATTATTATTATTAGTTGTTTTTTTGTTTTATTTATTGTCATTCATATTTATTTGAAGAAAGGATATTTTAATGTTGGTTGAAATTATGACTAGTTTTAGAACCTCCTAGAAGGACTATAAAAGTATAGTTTTCCTTCATTTTCTGAGAAGTTTATTTGAATGAAATACTGGATAAAGTGTTATTAAGCATTATAGCGTATGTGGGAAAAAGTATATTATTAGCATTTTGAGACAGATACCTACGCCAAAGCATGTGAGTATTATACGGAGGTCAGACACTTAAGTTCACGAACTTTCCACCGTGTGCTTTCCAGTGTAAACACATGGTGGAAAGTTCTGAACTTAATTGTCTGACTGTATATGAAGGGTGGTATTATGAAATCACTATTCAAGTTCTATCAAAAAGTGATAATACTGAGAACTAAAACATTGTTAATATGTTAAACACTATTTATTAAAAGATAAGAACAGTCAGAAGAACTTATTTTGTTAGTTTTAAGCTAGTGAAAGATGTAATAACCTGGAAGACTACAGGTGGTTCAGAAAAACAGGTAAGGGAGAGGACGCATGAGATCAGGCCGTTCTGAGGCTCTAGTTGTAGCTAGCTAGGGGCTCAAGAAAGCAGAGGTAAGTAATTCTCATCTTTCCGATTAGGTAGGATTAGTCTATTCAACGGAGTAGGTGTTCAATACCTAAGAAATAGTCCCAAATAGGAATTTTAGAAAACTTAATTGAATGAAAATGGGGAACCATAAAAGAAGTAAATAGAGGAGAAATGGGCACAATTAGGAACTTATAAACACAGTCTGCCAGAACTGATACTATACACCCCTGGATATCTCTGGGAGCATACTTCATATTTTGTCCAAGTACTGTTGAAGTAGGCAAGATTGAAAGAGATAATGTAAGTGGAAATCATGCAGCAAATCAGTGGCAGAGTAGGACTCAAACTCAGTCAGATCTCTTGAGTTGACGTCTAGTTTTTTTTTTCAATTCCCATTTTCCTTTTTCCTCTCCTGCGTTCAGCTTTTATAGGTCATATATGCATGCAGTTCATCATGGCTATTCTCTTTGCCCCATTCCTGGAGCAGAGGATGACAAAAGGGTAAATGAAGTATATGTAGTCTTTAGAACCCAGGAAAAATTGAACCAGATTTAAGAAGATTGCAGCAAGCATGGTAGAGCTCAAGATAAGGAAACATTAGTCTTTGGTCTAAGAATGAAAATGCTGGGCATGGACTGATGTAAAAGGATAAAATAGATTGGGAAATAACTTTCTAGTCTTCAGTTCCTAGATTATTGTTATTATTTATCCAGAATGCTTTGGGGGAAGATATAACAGTCAACATTTTGTCTCTGGAGAGTTACCAATTGCATATATTGAATAAAATATACTTTATATGGAAACTAAATAGAACATAATTTAATTTTCTGAGGTTTCAGAGTTTTGCAAAACTTGTGTTCAATATTGTGGTAATAATGTCATAGAAGATTTGGATGAATATAGAGTAACTCAGTTGTGTGTGTGTGTGTGTGTGTGTGTGTACGTACGTATGTACACGCATACACAGTCATGCACTGCTTAACAATGAGGATACGTTCTGAGAAATGCTTTGATAGGCAGTTTCTTCATTGTGTGAACATTATAGAATGTACTTACGCAAACCTAGATGGTATAGCCTACAACACACCTAGGCTACATGGTATAGCCTGTTGTTCCTAGGCTACAAGCCTGTGTAGCATGTAGAAACGTGAGATTGAATCAAGCACAAGGGAAATGATGCCATCAATGGATGTGGCAAACATGAGATATATGAGGGGCTTGCCAGTGTAACGTAGCATACTGTTTTACACAAAACTTTTTTATAGGTAAAAATAATATACTCTAAAATAAGGATGAAAAGTGTAGTATAGTAAATACATAAACCAGTAACATAGAACATAGTTATTTATTATCATTATCAAGTATTATAGACTGTCCATAATTGTATGTGCTCTACTTTTATGCGACTGGCAGTGCAGTAGGTTTGTTCACACCAGCATCACTACTAATATGTGAGTAATGGGTTGTACTATGATTTTAGGACAGCTATGATGTTACTAGGCAATAGGAATTTTTCAGCCCCATTATCTTATGGGACCACTATCATATATGCAGTCTGTTGTTGACTGAAATGTCGTTATGTAGCCCATGACCTCTTTCTCTCATGTTGATTATGTATTTATGTCTGATTTTCTTAGGATTGACCTTATAAGAAAATCCTGGTTGAATGGGAATGATCTATATATGGAATTAGGCTATGGTATAATAAATCCAGTAATTTGATTTAAATTTAGTTTAGTGGAAGTTTTAGATTCCTATTTCTTTGTTTAAATATATATGTATGTGTGTGTGTGTATATATATATATGTATATATATGTGTGTGTATATATATATATATATGCATAACTTACAGAATAAAGCTTGCTGTGATAATGGGAGACTTTTTGGATCAACGTATTTCGGGTTTTCTCTTTCATTGAGAAGTAGGGACAGATGTCAAATGTTATTTACTAAAGGTGTATGTAGAGAAACAGAAAATATGCTCTCTCCTCCTCCCATCCATCTCTGATCTGTAATGATAAACTCTAAAGTAGCAAGGTAATGATTCTGAGAGTGAAAATATATAAACCTTAAAAACCTCATTATCCTTTGGTTAAAAGTACTAGGCCATTGCAAATTTCTCACAGTGAGAGTGCATGCCTTCTCTAAGTTTTACTCAGTCATTAAAAAGAAAACAAAAAACCAAACTAACTGAAAAAACAAAAACATGAATTGAAGGGAAAAAGTATGCTGTATGCTATTTGAGTAGGATATAATTTTCTCAAGATAGGAAACCAGATGTTTATAATTATCTTATGCCTGGCATATAACCTTATTTTATAAGTATTTATGATTACAGCTTATTATTTTTATGCCTAAAAGGTAGGCTTTAAACTTTTTATCAATATTCAAAATGCTTAAATATGTAAGTAAAATATTTAGAAATAAATTTAATTTTGAACCACTTTTAAATGAAATGTTTTGATTCTTAAATGCATAGTTTATCAGGATGTTCCAATTTATTTATTTGACATTAGTAATTTGAATGGAATACAACCCTAGTTTCCCAGAGCTGAATTTATCTCTGCTGAATGAGTAATTTTGTTTGCTCTGTGGGAGCTTAAATTTTTTGATGTTCAGAATTAAAATATTTCTAGTGGGTAACTAGCCTGTTTCCTTTATTAATTGTTTTAGAGCTTTTCTTTTTTTTGGTAGGGCACTGCTTATCTCTTTGTTTTTAATTTTATTTGTATGGTGAAAGCTTGGAAGATATTCTTCGGGCAGCAGAGAAGAAATTGTTAGAATGATATCTTTTTGTTGTATTAAAATTAATCAAAATCACTATATTCAAGTTTTAATGTATTTCCAAAAAACCATTCTATTGCATATATCATTCAAATGGGTTAGGGAAAGTTAATTTGGGGAAAGAGAGCTTTCTTCACGTCAATGCCAATTCATTATTTCATTATTGAAGCAATGAATGACAAGAATTTCAGTAATTGATTTTTCCAAGGATGTTGGACTCAGGTCACATATAGCCTAGAGGTATAGTGAGCAGCACTTGTCCTGTTTATAGTGCAAAACATAGGAATGGAAAGAAGATGAAACATGAGTAACTGAGATAGAGGTTGAGAGACATCTTTAAATCACAAATGGGTAAACTACTCAGTAGATTGAATGCACCTTGCTTCATATATTAGTTGCTTTATAAGTTTAAACTTTATAAACTAATTTTGTTAGAAATAAAAGGGATGCTTACTAAAATACCGAATTATGAACCCTTTCAAAACTGAAAAATTTTTTTGGAAAACAAATAATCTAGCCCCCTTCCCTTTTTTTTTTTTTTTTCATTCACTACTGGGTTTAAGGGACTAGAAGGAAGGGTCAGCAGAAGAAAGAGAACAAACTTCAGGGACTAGAGATAATTTTATCATTGGTTACATATCAAAAACAAAGAGATTTTCAATTCCTAAGAATTTTTGGAGTACTTTGTTAGGTACCATCAGGGATTTAGAAGCTGTATCTGAAATGGTTCCTGCTCTACAGGAATTCAGTGTAGTGGGAGAGACAAAACTAATACACATTAATCTGTGTAAAACAGTATAGTTTTTTAAAAACATGCGTCATTGAGAAAGTGCTGTAGAACTTCGAAAGGGAAGATAATCAAATTGAAATATGAAGTATGTGGAAGTGCTGCTTTTCTGTCTCAAGGAAAGGGAGTTAGTGCTCCCCAACTCCTGCAGGGGTTAGAGCTTGAGCTGTGTGTTTTGTAATATAGGCTATTGTATGGATAAAGATACTTCCCTGAGACATTGAGTAACTTGCTTAACCAGCAAATAGTAGGCTCAGTCCTTGATCCCACACTATGCCATTGTGTGTTTGAGAGTGTGTGTGTGTGTGTGTGTGTGTGTGTGTGTGTGTGTATAAATTATACAAATTTGTTTTTCAAATTATAGCTCTGAAAATAGATGTGAGTGCCAAAGGGAGGGCGGGCAGAAGGGAAAACAGACCTTGATCATGCAAAAAGAAGCTGGAACATAGTTGGAGAAGTTTTTATATGGATATATCTAGGTGGCCACCATGATAGGCTTTACGCAACCTTTCTCTTTCTTTCAAATGTAGAGATTTTCTCTTTTTTTTCTTCCAAACTGATTTGAATGTATTTTTGTTAGAAAATATAGAAAGTAGAGTCTACTTTTCTCTAAGAACTAAAAGGCTCAGAAAAGTGTTCCCAGCACATATTTATTTTTACATCATCCCAAATTTAGGAGGGCAAAAATCGAATATTGTGTTGTGATTTTCAACAGTGAGGGAAGATAGTACGTGGGTTTTGAGATGCATTTCTGTCTCCTATTTTCTAGCAAATCTAAAATTAAAGGGCCAATTTTGTTGTAAATGAAATAAGAACAAGCTGATGGTTAGGACCTCTGACATAGATTTTTAAAGCGCTAAATATTATTACATGATACTAACCCTTTGGATAGGTAGTTTTTATTTTTTTTAATCAGAAAGAAGGTTGTACAGAAGATCTTCCAACCATAACGTGAAATAATTACATTTAGTAGTTTTCCTTCAAATATTCTTTAAAATCAAATTCCTGCTAACTTATTTGTCATCCTTTAATGTATCTTATTTGATGATTGAATAAACAGAATTGTTCTTGTATTCATAGTTTAATGAATATTTTTGCAAATTATGCTGAAATAAAAGTTGATGTTCTGGTTCTAACATTCGACTGTAAGAATTGATCATGTTTCTCATTAGCTCTTTTAAAAGTATTAGCTAACAATCTTAGTTTTTATTAGAGAATATAGCCATTAATTTTCCCCTGCAGATTAGGCGACAACATTTATGGAAACAAAATGTATTGATTTCATTTATATTCTCTTGATGAAGGCACTCATGCTGGTCTCCCCTGTTTTCTGTCCACTAATGAGAAATCCTTGTCCCTGCTTCCTTGCTGGTAGGTTTTTAGAAGTTCAGTGAGCAATGCAAATCGCCTGAAGGGTGGAAAATTCCCTTGTCACAGAGATGCCCTTATCAGCAGCAACCAGATGGAGCTCTGAGCAGGAATATTATCAATGTTAAATTGCTTCTTTTCCTCCTCCCCACCCAGTAGAGAGGATTAAAGCATTCCTTTAGAAATAGTAGTTGCAAAGGCACAGACTTAGGAATATTAATGATTTTAACAGTTTTCATTTGTAAGTAAATATATAAAATAAATATATAAAAATAACATTTTAAAACATTCTGTTTTCAAAATACAACCAAAACCAGTTCAAACGTTTTGTTTTAAATAAAATAGGAAAATGTTCTTTTTGAAATCACTTGCAAAGCGTCAGCTTCAAACTTGGCTGCCTTTTTCTTTAAGATGGGGTATAGCTCACTATTATTGTCAAATGCATATCTTCAATATAAACAAGTTTATTCAGTTTTAGTTGTGGCAAATGAAGATGTATTTACTGTTTACAAGTACTGTTGAATTAAAAATACACACAATTTATCACAGAATTTTTATTATTTTGGCAAAATTAGGTTTTGTATCAATTTGATTTTTGAAATGTCAATTTAATAATTATTGCTGTTCTGTAAGCTAATAACTGCTAAATATAATTTTGGATCTATATGAACAATACTGATGTTTAGCAGTGTCAATAATTATACAACATATTTTAATAAAACTAATTTTAGAAGTCCATAAAAGAGACTGCTGTTTATTATATGTGTTGTTCATAGTCACTTTGATGTTAGTGATTTTGTTTCTTAATATTGATTTCTAGATACCAACTAAGCTCCAATGAATAACCATTTCTCTGATAAAAAAATTGGTATGACGTTAGGTAACCGTAGCCACCTACTCAGTGGCTAACAGTTGGAGTACATAGTCTTTCTTTAGATTCTAATGCAGGTTTATGAAATGTGTTGCAGTTATTTTCCTCATGGCCTAGTTTTTAGTATTTGGCAACAGTTGTAATTTTGCAACAGTTACATTGTATGTATGTCATTTTGCAGGTGTAAATATGAACGTATAAGTAAGGACAGGTCAACTGTTCCCTTTTTATTTCTAAATATTAGATAAAAGATGATTATTACTGATACTGCATAAGCTATAGTTTTGCAAATAATAAAGTTCAAGAACTTTATTATTAGGTTGATTCAGACATATCAATAAAACAAAAAATACTGTTTCAGTGTAATGACTGAGATATATATATATATATATATTTTTTTAATGCTTTACTTACAGAACTAATTTGGAACTTGAATTAATTCATCGAGGAGGCAATTTGTGTTCAGGTGGTGCAAGCACAGCTGGCAAAAGGTCTTGTTTAAGTAAGTATTAAACAGTGCTAAATTTTAAAAAAAATCTAATTATGTTATTTTTGAAAGCATATACAAAGTGATTATTTCTGTACGTTTTCAATTTTTTTTATGTTATACATAATTTTAATAGTGATTATATGCTTTAAATGGTTAATCTTGTACTTAGAAGAATCTTGAATATTTAGCTCTTTCCATACTATGATTACTCAGTAAATAAATGTCATACTAATTGATCAGATACACGCATACATTGGTTCAAAATTAAAACAATGTATTTTTCTCAGCTATAAATAATTGTCCTCAAACTGGAATACATTTTTAAAGAATTTTTACATTGTCTGTATTTAAGAAAATCTTTTTATAAAGGTAATTTGTATTGCCTACAGATTCCTATATACCTATATAGCTGCTGTTAATGAAGGAAGGCATTTGTACTGTATTTTGATGTGCACATTAAAATGTATTAAAATTGTGTATGATTGCTTCTATTTATGAATATACCTCATATTGTAAAAATGGCATGATTCTTCAATACTTTTTGTAAGGGTATTGTTGAGAGAAGTGTCATTTGGAACTGAAAGTAGCATGGTTTTGATGTTATAAATATTTTGTTATTTTTAGAGAATTAATGTGAATACTAGGAATAATATTATTTAATGTCATGTATAGCTAATTATTGGTCCCAAATCACTGGGGTTAAAATATTCCCTAATGTAATTGGTATGGGAAATTAAATTCTTGAAAACACGTAAAGTATGCTTTTGAAAAGAATATATTTTCCTAAGTGCTAAAAATGTTAGTAACTATTAAAAATTACAGAGCATATTTGTTTTAAAAAATATATGTGTATTATTTTAAAAAGATTTATATGCGATTTTGGAATGATTTCAGAGCAAAGGACTGATCAAAAATGCCTTGAAATTTCTGACATCAAGATACAAACTTAGGTGAAATTTCAACTGAGTTATTTTTAAAATTCTTAATAGTTATATTAGATTTTGGTATTTTATTTTGGGTTATCACTGATTCCTAGAAGTTTAAGATTTTAGAAGTGATTTTTTGCTGAGTACTTAATATTTATTGTCTCCTTGATGTATATACCCCTAAGTTCTACTTACACCCAGTGATTTAGTATTATGTTTTAAACAGGAGGTTGTTGATACTTGGGAGTTTTATCTTCTAGTCTGTTTGAATTAGCAGAAACTATAATTTCACTTACATAAATTATTTTTTGTTAATTTATTTTTGTTTGGCATTGGTTTATAATATTCCAAAAACTGTTAAATTAAAACGTGTTTAGTAAAGTTTTATATTCAAAGCTCGACTTCATTTTTTTCCTCTTAGGAACTTACCAGAGGCTTGTAAATGGTGAATTTATTCAGAATCCTAAAAAGAGTAGTAAAATTCTAGCAGAAACCACTTCAATTATCACTGTCAATTTAAATTATTAACTTGATAGTTACTTGCAAACTTTCGTTTCTATTAATTTCCCCCTTTAGGAAATAAGAGATTACAATATGCCCAGTATAGAAGGTCATGATGAAGCTTATCCTAAATATAAGTTAATACTGTTTTCGTTTTCTTGTTTTCCTTATCAATTATGTGCTTCCCCCCGCCCCAACTTTATTGAAGTATGATTGACAACTAAAAATTATATATATTTAGGTGATACAACATAGTGTTTTTTGTTTTTAATTTTCATGATTTATTATTGTTCAATTGCTTATGCATTATTTATCCTAATATTTATAAAAGCAGCTCTATAAGTCATAGAATATTTTGTATGTTATATGAAATCCAGAAGGTAAGTTAATTTTTAGCTCAGTTGTTTTTTTTTTTTTTTTAAGCACTTAGCATTCTTTTGACCTGTTAAGAGATGAGGTTAGACGGGATTTATACCCAAAGAATGACAGTAGTTTACCTATTGGGAGCAAAATGCATTGTTAATTTGGGGAGACCTGGGTTAGAGGGGTAAGAATGTGTCTTGAAAATTCGAGGTAAGAGGAGTAGCTTTAATTATTCTTTAAAGTCTGTCTGAAGGTTGTATGCTTTGTGGCCCAGGTAGCCAGGCCTTCCTGCATTTGTGATTTGCCTATTCTAGGAGCTAAGTACTATAGATAATAATTTCCACTATTAGGGACGCTGAGATCTTGCTTGGCTTAGGACAGGGGCAGCTTCTTTCTTCTGCAGTGTGATTAAAATCCTCTTCCCTGCCCTCAGTTTTAAAGATGGCGCTCAAATTAGATCTGGATTTATGAAGTGTGTGCTCTTTGGTAAGGAAGAAATTAGGAGTCTTAAGAACTGACCTTTTTCTTTACCCTTCCCAGGACTACTGATGTGTAGAAGCAGAATTGTGCTTCTCCACCCCATATTGCGCCATGCTGTATTGTAAAGGTGAAGGGGGAAGCTGCTAGTCATGTAAACCTTAAAACTGGAAGGAGAAAAATTCCATGAAACTAATACTAATACTATGATACCTGAGGTAACCAGAGAACGATGGCATAGTGTGCATGCGAGTGGAGACATAGGGACTCCAGGAAGCAGGAAAGGAACACAACATGGAAAGTAGGAAAGTAGAAAAATACTAAAGACAGCCCTTTCTTTCGGTATTTTCCCATTTGTACATGAGGAATAAAACCTCTCCTAAGTAAGCAAAGCTCTGCTACCTTACCCCTGAACTTGTATATGTCCATATTGATTAGAAGCAACATAGAATACAGTGCTGGAAGAAACATTGGGTTAGAGTTAGAAGATCTGGATTCTCGTTGTATTTGTTATCTGTTGGACTTTAGGGAAGTCACCTAACTTGTGACCTTATTGTGGAAATGGGGATGATGACTAACATGTCTATCGTGGTTAATATAAGGCTCAAATGGTATTAGAGCTATAGATCTTCCTTTCCTAGGGTTGTTCCCAGGCCTCATTTGAAGAGCTCCCTCCCATCCACAGCTAATTTCTCAGGGGTGTGTAGAGGAAGCAGGGGAAGCTAACTCTTGTGAGAGGAGTATACCCACAGCTGTTACATTCACCCTGGGATAAATGAGAGCCATTTCCTCACTTTGATTATTCAGATACAGAGAAATTGAGATCCCCTCCCCCACCTGGACCCCACTGCCAACTTAATTCAGAGTCATTTGGCCAGTTGAGATTTTTTTCATTGACAATTATTTAACCAGCGATAACTATACTTACAGGACTAAAATCTTGAATGATCTGGAAATGCAGACCCAGTTAAGTTTACCTTAGGTCAATTTTAACAGTGGTACAATTTAAGATAAAGCAAATTTGTAGAAGTCTTTGTGATAACTCTTCTCTTTCATGTGTATTTCTGTCTTAATGACCAACGTGAGTTATACTAAGAAATAATCAACCAGTTTTTGATTTCTTAATGTTTCCAAATAACAGAATTCCCAAGCTCAATGAACATCTGTTTCAGACGCATTTTACAAAGATTTTAACATGTAACAACTTTGGGTTCAGTTTCCTTAAGTCATAAAAATCGGCATAATGATGTCTCATGTGTGCATGGTATTCATAGTTATACATGTAAATCTATTAATTTTGCAGTAAAGTTGGAGTTATGTTCTTACTTTATAGGTTTTTTTGTGTGTAAGATAGTCTTGCTTTAAAAATTGACAAAGATAGTGATTGTTAAATATTACCTTTTTGTTCCAACTGGAAGTTCTTATAATTAAATCTTAGGTTTTTTTAAGGACAAACCAGTCATTCAGTGGTGCTTTCTGTTTTAGTAATGAGGTGTCTGTGTTGTGCTTACGTATATTATGATCCTTAGATTGGTCACAGTTGTAAAGAATTTGATTAGGTATTTAATAAATAGAATTCTTCATCCCAGGTGAGTGTCACAGCAACCAGCATGGTGAAGAAGACGGTGGGAGCAAGTAGGTCCAGCATTGCTTTAGTAGTTTGAGTTGAGAGGTCAGTCTCTTTAGGGACAGTGAAGTTAGGGCTAATTAATTGGCCTACTTCTTGGTTTGGTTACTGAGTTAGTGTGTTATTATGATAGAAAAGGAAGAGTATAAATTCATCATGAATTTTATGCTTATATTGTATGATTTTTTTTTTACTGGATTGTTGATTTATTCATACAGTATTCAGCATACTGTAAAAAAATCCTGCCATGTGTCAAGCACCATGCTTGGGAGCACAAACAGGAAAAACACAATTGTCTTCTTCAGGGAGATCTCACCATCTAATAGGAGACGAAAACATGTAAAAAATAATTACAGGGCTGTATAAAAAGTGCTAAAAATAGAGTTAACTCAAAGTATAAGAATGTATAAAGCGAGGGGTGATTACATTGTCTCAGGTATGGTATTAGAGAAAACTTGACAGAGGAGCACTTGAGCTGGCTCTTGAAAGATGAATCAAGTTTGCCTTGAAAACAAGAAGGTACTACTATTCTAGGATGAGAGAACAGTTTGCAAAGACAGAGTGAGACAACATGACACACTGGGGCACACTTGGGAAGGGAAAGGGAGGAAAGAAGGTTAGTAAATAAACCTGAAAAAGAAGATAGGGGTTGGCTCATGCAGGGCTTTTTGTGCCTATTCCTTTAGTGGTTCACAACCAATTAATGTGATAATGTGAATGGCTTTATTGTTTACCGGGATTGGAAGGGGGTGAAACAACAGACATAAAGCTGAATGAGCACTCTATCGAGCAATCCAGTTGGGAAAAGATGTATTGGTGGAGTGGAGCAGAAGAGGATGGATGTTAAGAGGCAGAACCAATAGGGTTGGTAATTGGCCTTGAAGGGCAAGGATGTTGGAGATGACTCCCAAGCTTTTCCTTGTATGTTTGCATGGGCGGTTGTGTCATTCACTCAAATAGGAATTATAAGAGGAAATGACTATTGGAGCTGGGCTGGGCTATATAATCAGTTTAATTTTGAATACAAGTTTATTGATTTTTGTAGTGCGTGTTGAACATCTGAAGTGCTAGAGAAATTTGTGAATGGTAAATTTATAGGTAGAGGTGTGAGTTGATCTTAGGTGAAGAAGTGTGTGCAGCACGAGAGGGAAAGAGGACTAATAAGGGATCCCATTTCCTTTCTTATGGAGAATACCACCTGTTAGGGTCCAGTAGAGGAAGAAGAGCATATACAAGTAACTGAGAAGGAACTGGGGGAGAACAAGGGCAGAGTGGTACCGAAAGTTCAGGAGAGGAGAGAGAAGAGACTCAAATCCATGACTTTCTGGCTCTTACTAGACAGTGGTGCCTCCTATACATATGTTGAAATCACAGCACACCTGTAAGTTAATTTAATGATGTTTCTCATTTCCAAACCCTTTGGTAAATGTAGGTCTAACTTTAGAACTTTAAAATGTATCGTTCCAGAAAAGGAGTTATCTATTCTTTTTAATAATATGCTTTCTTGATATAATTATTTTTCAACTTTTAAAATATCATGCACACAGTTGGTGTTTAATAACATTTCCCCATTATTTTTAGTTTTTAACTTTTTGATTATGATTGTAGGTTTTCCTTGTCCTATGTCTATTATTGTCAATATTTGTTTAGTATAAGAGAAATTTTTACTGCAAAATGAACGTTAGAGTTCATTTTTACTGATAGGTCTCAGACTAAATTTGAAAACACACAGTGAATTGTATAAACATAATTCAAAGTATTGATTGTTATATGGCCAATTCTCTGTTTGCTGCTGAAATTATCTGCAATTTCCAGTATTGTTTTTGAAAGGTAGATATACCTCATTAGATAGGTTATTATTATTTACTTCTCGTTAAAGCCAATACCAAAGACTCTTGTTATATATTGAATTAATAGCTTCAGAAGATACCTCAGGGTTGCAATCTCAATTTTTCATAGGAATGAAAAGGGGTGTGTGTGTATTAAAAAAGGAATTTTGTACTTTTTTAAAAATCATAAAAATCCCAAGGAGATGTGGAGTGGTAGAAATAACTAGGAAGTAGCAAATCTTGAATTCTATTAGTAGTTTTTCCAATAAAAGGGTGACCAGAGGAAGGTAATTCCTTCCTCTGGGCCTATTTCCTCATCTGTAGAATGAGGGAATATAAGATGAATAAGTTTCCTTCTAACATTTGTATTTCTTTAATTATCATAGAGGGTAAGAAAATAGGCAGATTGCAACATTATTTCTATGCTAGCCATTGTTTTAATGCAAAACAGTTTAGTAAAACCGAAACTTCATGTTTTTTATTAAATCAGATAAAATTTAAGATAATTGACTTTCATTTGAAAGGATATATTAAAAAGAGCTATTAGATTCAGTGAACACCCATATAAAAAGAATGAATTAAGTTCCTACTTTGCAACTTGAGTTAATCTTAATATTTTTATGCTAGAGGAATTTAGTTTATTAACACTTTTACTTTTAAACTCTTTAAAATTATAAATTATACACTTGGTAAAAACAATCTTATGTATAATTGAAATGAAATGAAAATGACCAATATATCTTTCATCATGTTATTTCTTTGCCAAAAATGTCCCTTATTCTTAGAGTTATCAATGGAACCAGGTTACTGGAAAAACTGGAAATTTGGGAAACTTACATGTCTCAAAATTGGGGATAACAGTATTACCTAACTGGTATAATTTTTGTGAAAATAAATCAAGATAATCTATATGAAGTGATTAAGTAGTGCTTGGCACATAATAAATAATAAATACACACCTAGTGTTAGCCATTAATAGGATGAAGATATTTTAAGAGAGGATTTAGATTATATATTGGCTTATAGACAGGAGGTGAAGGGGAGGGTAAGACATTTAGATTCTTCTGTTTGTTGTAGAGAGATCAGATTGAAATTTAAATGTATGGACAGTGTTAGGTTTTAGCCCTCCCCCCCACCTCCCATTTCCTCTGCCCTGCTCCACAAAGTGGAACATTTATTTTGTTCATCTTATAGCTCTCATATGTCTTACAGTAGTTTCCCAAAGCTGCAGCCACCCCCACCACCACCATCACCACCACCCCTCCTCCTCCTCTTTCTTCTTCTTCTTCTCCTTCTCCTCCTCCACCCCATATAAGAATCATATTGATGGATCTTAAATTTATCTAAAATATGGTTGATTTCTAAGGCAGTTGCTCAGAGAAACAAAATCTTTATTTTTGATTATTTTAATTTAGAGAATAAATGACAACAATATTTGTCATTGGCTAACTTTTTCTTGTTTTAAGAATTAATTTCAATCATATGTCAAGTATTGCCTAGCTTTCTGGAAAATGACTTTTGATTCACAAATATTTTTGAGTATTTGTTGTAGAATGGTTTAATGCTGTCCTTGTTATTAATACCAAAAAAGGACATGTGATACAAAAACAAAATTTAGGATTTTTTTCCTGGATAATTAAAAATTTTTAAATAAATAATTTTTTTATAAATGTCATGAGCAGAAGACTGGTAGATTATTATTACGGTTTAGGTAGAAGAAATGAAAACAGCTGGATTAGTCCTAAATAATATTCTTATTTCAGTTATTTTTTTTCTTCATGTTGAATCAAAAGATTATGAAGGCACAATTCAATCTAAATAGGATTTAAGGGAAAATATTAGGTAAAGAAAGAGCTTTACCTAGCGGTGATTTATATGGATGTTCTTGTCCGTATTACTCAGGGTAGGATATTGAAAATAATAGTAGATTTTGGTTAGGAGGAGACTGCAATTCCTTGGCAAAAGGCCAAGGAAAAGTTGGTCTTTGATGGATGAGGAAAACGAATCATTCCTGTATTAAGATTCAGCATGAGGGACAGTGAACATTCTAGCAGCAATTATTTAAATGTATTTCAGAGTTTACCTTAAAAGAGAGCATGAAGTAGTTGACACTTAAACTTAGTGAATTATAAGGATAGGAAACATTTCCTTATGAAGCTAGAAACTTTGTTGGAATTTTGTTCTGGAAGGATTTTGTAAACTTTCTAATTCCTTTTTCTTCATTTGTTTAGATCAGCTGTTCCTTGTATTAGCCTTGCACATGCGGCTTTACAGCATTGATTCTGAGTATAATCCCTGGAGCAAGCTTACGCAGTTAGTAGAAGAGATGAATTCACAGTAAGTATTAGTGAAAGATTGAAGTCAGTTAAAACTGTTTTTGAGAAATGGTTAAGTGTAAAAATAAGATTGAAATTCTTTATGATTATGTGAATTTTCCTTATGAAATGCAGAAATATATAATAAAAGTGGAAAACAACTTACCATTATACTTTCTGTAAAAATTGCATAAGAATTCCTACCAGGTGAGAAAATATTTTAAAGCATCCCATTGGTTTTTATGCAGATAAAACATTCAAATGGAGGCACATGATGGCTGGTTGTCCCTCCTTTTATGGTAGAATTAATTGATCAGTGGGTTCAGGTAACCTAAGTCTGATCCCTCCTTTGTTAAGTTCCCCACCAGCCTTTCACCTAATGATTTTTGCAGTCCCTGATGATTGATGCCTAAATCCAGTATTTCATTAGGTGCCATAAAATAGTAATTAAAAAAAACCAAACCTTCTGATGGAATAGATACTGGATTTGTAGCGTAGATTGCACTGAGAAGCAGTGGAGGAAGCATAGTCTTTATAGTAAGTGCTGCTGTTAATTGGCTGTTTATACAAGAAACAATTAATATTGACTGCTACCTCATACAGAACCTATTCAGATTTTGCCAGCTATTTCAGTAACATCCTGGGAAATGTAAAGAAAATTCAAGATCATGCTTTTGTTTAGTTATCATGTCTCTTTAATTTTCTTTAATCTGAAGTCATTTCTGATCATTTTTTGTATTTCATGACACTGACTTTTTTTTAAGAACTCAGGCCATTTTTTTTTTGTAGAATTCCCTCAATTTATTTTTGCCTGATACCTCCCTGTGTTTAGATTCAGGTTATAAACTTTTGGCAAAAATACCAGTGTTCTTTTTAGTGCATTATACCAGGAAGCATATGGTATTGATTTGCCTTGTTATTGATAATAACTCACATCATTTGGTTAATGTGGTAGCTGCTAGGTTTTTCTACTGTTTTATCCTTTGTAATGAGTAAATATCTTGTGGGGGGATACTTTGAGGCTATGAATATATTCTGCTACTTCTCAAAAAATTGTTTGTTTATGTGTTCTTTTGTATTTATTACAAAAATGAGCAAGCAATGAGTATTTTGCATGGTATGGCTCAGGAAAATCCCTTTTGTTGATATTAGCTAGTAATTTTTTTTCCTAGCTAGACTTATGTACTGAACGACAAGAATGATATGCAAATAAAGTATTAGAATGCCTAACTCTCTAAGTCTAAAGATGTTCAGCAAACAAAAGGTTTTTTTCTTTTTCAAATTCTTTTTTTTAACTTTTATTTATTTTAAGTGTGTTTTTCCAGGACCCATCAGCTCCAAGTCAAGTAGTTGTTTCAATCTAGTTGTGGAGGGCGCAGCTCACACTGGTCCATGGGGGGATCAAACTGGCAACCTTGTTGTTAAGAGCACTTGGCTCAAACCAACTGAGCTAACAGGCCACCCACCAAAAGGTTTCTTAAGTGTAGTATTGATGAAGTAACACTTTAAAGAGCAGGCGTAGGTACTATGCTTTCCATAATACTGATTGCTGGGTTGTGCTCTTTTCAAGTTCTAAGATTTAATACCCATTAGAATATTAGTAAATGCTGTGAACGTTTATCCAGTGCTTGCTTCATGCTAGGTATTTTTGTGCTTTGAGTATATAATTTCATTTAATCATCACCGTAATTGTATATACTAGGTATCATTTTTATCCCAATTTTTACATATGAGAAACTTGAGGCTTAGAAAAGTTAACATGTTCTATGAGGGCACACTGATGTTAAGGAATAGAACTGTCATTTGAATCCATATCTTTCAGATTTCAGCGCCTAAGTTCTTAACTACTTGTTATCTATGCTTCCTTTCCTAGTACTAAGAGATCTGAGGAATTTCCAGAAAATCTGGTTGATTATTTTCCCCCCCGAATTTACACTCATTTGTATGGCTCATTAGTTCACTAGCTTATAGTACTACAGTTGATTATGATGTTATCTGTGTTTCATATCTGTATAATAGATTTTTAAAAATTGAAGAATCTTTTTTTACTTTCTTTTAATACTTTTCAACATAAAATTCTATATAGAATGATATAGATTTCTCATATATGCTTTTTCCTATAATCCTCATGGAAATTATTTCTTGATTTCCTTTTAATTTCATTGTGTTGATAATTATATGGTTTAGAAATATAATTGGAAAATTAGGCCGATTAACTATAACTCACCCATTTCCTCTTATTATCCATAGAGATAATAGTAATAAACAGTTTTTATAATGTAGATTTTAAAATTATCTAAAAACTTAAGGAGATAGAAACAATTATGTATTTTAAAATAACACAGTTTTTATAATGTAGATTTTAAAATTATCTAAAAACTTAAGGAGATAGAAACAATTATGTATTTTAAAATATTAAGCATTTGAAGGATAGTTATCACAATGATGGTATTAAACACTACTGTCAAAATCTGTGGTTCTCTTTTCTACAGTGGGTGTATCCACTCATTCATTCATTCATTTTAATTATGTGCCTACTATGTGCCAGGAAAGATCTAGTTCTATGTCATCAGAATGATTGTTTTTATCTAAGTAGCCAACAAACTCCAGGTTACTGTTTTTGTAATTTTTTCTGATTATAAAAAGTTATATTTATTGTACAATGTTTAGAACATACAAAAATGTTGAAGAAGAAAATAAAATAATCTGAAATGTAATAATCTATTTGTTATATATAGTTTACTATAATAATGGACTCATGAACCATAAAAATGAGAGCAAATATGAGAGGAAAAATTAATCATATTTTCCAGGAATTCCTGTATTCCTGTTAACATTCTGAGATATATTTTTAAGTCTCTTTTTTTCTTTATATAGATATTGTGAGTTTTTAAATACTGTTTGATTCATACTATGTCAGTTTTAGAATCTGCATTTAAAATGAACACATAACAACGAAATTTCCACATCATTAAAAATTCTTAAATGATGTCCCTAATTTATTCATTTCTGTTATTAATCATTTAAATTTTCTCCTTTTCTACCAAAATATCAGATGATGTGTTAAGCAGTTCTTGACGTGTGAGATATAATCCTAGAACTATGAATACCATGAAACATATAAATATTTTAGATTTTCAGTTATTTATTTGATAAATATTCCCTGAGTGTCAGGCACTGTGTTACACAGTGTGACACTAGTTTTCGGAAAGATTGTACCTATATAAACTTTCACTGGCAATGTGAGAATGTCCTCATTTCTGTCAGTCTTGAGTATTATCACTCAAAAAACATTTTTGAGGACTAATTTAATAGATATTAGTTGGGATTCCAAAATAACAAATTAATTTCTGGTGAAAACTTCATATAAATATTTCATATTTATTAGCTATTTGTGTACACTTTTTGCAAATTATATATTTAGGATATCTTGTCTATTTTTCTGTTGGCATTTGTTTTTAAAAAATTTTCTGAATGATTCTTTATGGCTTAAAATATTAAACCTTATTTCGTTGAAACTTATTCCAAAATATGTTTGCCTTTTAATTTTATAATTACTTTTCTTGACATATTAAAGTTTTAAATTTTCAAGTAGCCAAATGCATGAGACCATATATTTCTTATTTTTTCCATTGACTTTCAAACTTAGAGTGCTTATCCCACTAGATATAATGTTTACCTTATAATCATTATTACATGTGTTTCCTGTCTTAGATTTGTAATATCTACCTATAATCTTTGTAGAGTTTTCTTTTAGTTATCTAGATTTTAAAATATATATGTAATCTACTTGGAATTTATTTTCATTAGTAGTATTGGGTGAAGATTTAAAATTTATTTTCAAGTAAACTATATTTTTTCACCAATCTTATATCCCATTTATATATATATATATATATATAAAAAATATATATTATATATAAGTGTTTGTATATTATGGTCCTGGTTAGGGATTTTCCCCTTTGTTCTATTGACTACAAGCCTCTTTCTGTGACAGTACCATGCTGCTTTACTTATTGAGGATATATATATATATATATATATATATATCTGGTTGAATTAGGTTCCACTCATTTCTCCCCTCCACCTCACAATTTTTCTTTACTGTTCTCATCTGTTTATACTTCCAGATGATCTTTAGAATCATTTCTAAACCTTTCCCTTATTATTTCATTGGAGTTATTTTAAACTCATAAATTAATCTGGGAAAAAGAGTTATCTTTATAATACACAATTTCCTCAACTAGCAAAATTTCTCATTCTTTTAATTCATTTCTTTGTATCATTCTAGTTTTGAAACATTTTGTTAATTATACATTCTTAGTTGTATTTAATATAATGGTTGCTAATTTTTTTTTTTTTAAAGATTTTTTTATTGGGGAAGGGTTACAGGACTTTATTGGGGAACAGTGTGTACTTCCAGGACTATTTTCCAAGTCAAGTTGTTGTCCTTTCAGTCTTAGTTGTGGAGGGTGCAGCTCAGCTCCAGGTCCAGTTGCCGTTGCTAGTTGCAGGGTCGCAGCCCACCATCCCTTGTGGAAGTCGAACCGGCAACCTTGTGGTTGAGAGGATGCGCTCCAACCAACTGAGCCATCCGGGAGCTCAGCGGCAGCTCAGCTCAAGGTGCCGTGTTCAATCTTAGTTGCAGGGCGCACTGCCCACCATCCCTTGGAGGGACTCGAGGAATCAAACTGGCAACCTTGTGGTTGAGAGCCCGTACTCCAACCAACTGAGCCATCCGGGAGGCAGCTCAGCTCAAGGTGCCGTGTTCAATCTTAGTTGCAGGGAGTGGAGCCCACCATTCCTTGCCGGACTTGAGGAATTAAACTGGCAACCTTGTGGTTGATAGCCCACTGGCCCATGTGGGAATCGAACCGGCAGCCTTCGGAGTCAGGAGCATGGAGCTCTAACCGCTTGAGCCACTGGGCCGACTCTGGTTGCTAAATTTTTAACGATATATGTATGAATAATCATAATAGAGACTATAATTTTAAGTATAGAGCTTTTCATGCATGTTGAGATTTAGACTGATATTAAATAATATTTGAAGGTCAGGTCACTACAGTAATAATAATAAGCAACCAAGTAATAGTAGCAAAAAGTAATCCACTTCTAATTTTGAAAAAGATTACTTCTATTACAAAAATATATGTTGACATATAATGTAATAAAGTAAATGAGAATCTAAAATTCTGTTAGCTGTTTAAGCTTTGCAGTTGTTTATAATATCCCTATTTAACAAACTGTATTTAATTTATACATTTGGGAATGCTTTTCCATACCTAAAAGCTCTATATTTTTTGGTCTTTAGGTTATGATGCAAGAAGTTCTTAAGCCTTTTCAATTTTTGTGCAGTAAAGTGGATCGTTGCTTAGGGGTGAGATTGGGCTAGTTTAAATGGATCCATAAAGTTCCTTTTAATTAAGTATGAGTCTTTTTTTTTTTTTTTTTTTTTTAAAGATTTTATTGGGGAAGGGGAACAGGACTTTATTGGGGAACAGTGTGTACTTCCAGGACTTTTTCTTTTTTCCCCAAGTCAAGTTGTTGTCCTTTCAATCTTAGTTGTGGAGGGTGCTGTTCAGCTTCAAGTTGTCCTTTGAGTCTTAGTTGTGGAGGCCGCAGCTCAGCTCCTGGTCTAGTTGCCATTGCTAGTTGCAGGGGGTGCAGCCTACCATCCCTTGCGGGATTCGAGGAATTGAACTGGCAACCTTGTGGTTGAGAACCCACTGACCCATGTGGGAATCAAACTCGCAGCCTTCGGAGTTAGGAGTATGGAGCTCCAACTGCCTGAGCCACCGGGCCGGCCCCAAGTATGAGTCTTTTAATCAGCTGTTAGATTTAATGCAGCAGTTTGATAATTAAAAATCATCTTTTTTTCTAAGGAGTTATTTATTTATTTATTTATTTATTTATTTATTTATTTATTTATTTTTATTGGGGAACAGTGTGTTTCCAGAGCCCATTAGCTCCAAGTCGCTGTCCTTCAATCTAGCTGTGGAGGGTGCAGCTCAGCTTCAAGTCCAGTCACCGTATTCAGTCTTTAGTTGCAGGGGGTGCAGCCCACCATCCCATGTGGGAATTGAAGCGGCAACCTTGTTGTTGAGAGTTTGTGTGCTCTAACCAACTGAGCCATCCAGCAGCCCCTCCAGAAACCCAGCGGCAGCTTGTTGTCTTCAATTTAGTTGTGGAGGGCGCAGCTCCCTGGCCCATGTGGGAATCGAACCAGCAACCCTGTTGTTCAGAGCTCGCGCTCTAACCAACTGAGCCATCCAGCTGCCCCATATCTGTTCTTTTTTATAATGTGAACATTTACTCTTGAGTCCTAAGTTTGTGAATGCAAGTGTCACCCCATTTGTAGTAAAATTAATTCCCTTAAATTCCATTTAATGCTTCATTTGATTTCTGTTATGTAAGAAATCAGAAAGAGTCATAATCAAGTTAATGTATGCCAGTTGTTCACTTTAGTAAGACTTAACGCAATTTCTATGTAATTTTTTCATGTAAGGAAAAGTCAAAGAAATATATGAGTCTAAAAGATTATATGTTTAGGTTAAAAATATGGCCCCTGGCTTTTTCTTTTGAGATTTCTCAGTTGCTTATGAAAGTTTGATTTCTGTTCCATAGACATATATGTGAAATATAAAATAAATTAGAAAGAAAGGATGTATAATACCTGTTTAAAGTGATTATGCATTTTTCTTTCAGGCTGGGAAATGAAGAACAGCCTGAGGTTCCAATTCTTTATCATGATGTCACATCCCTTCTGCTCATCCAGATCTTAATGATGCCACAACCCCTACGCAAAGGTAGGGCACATCTTAGATTATGTAGCATAGATAATGAATTTTCTAAAATCCATTGGGACAAATACAGTATTCAGTCTGATGGAATTATTTAGAAGTAAATAACATTTTTTTTCTACTATTAGTATATAGCAATCATATCTATATCTATATATCTATACATATATCTACATCTACATTTAGGTGTGCGTGTGTGTGTGTGTGTGTATGTGTGAGTGTGTGTGTGTGACAGTGAAATAATTTCTTTTACCTTATGGGTCTATTCTTTTTAGCTTTTTAGTCCATAATGAGATGAAGACATGGGAAAATCACTCTGAAAACCTTTGTTTTACAAAAATTAAAGTGAAAATACAAAAATGTGAAAAATAGAGCAAACTGTCAGCCTTAATGCCTCCACAATATCTACATTCATACATATTTTGATCATAGAGTTATTCAAATATGATGTCCCATCATGTTAAATTAGTGTTAATGTCATGGTACTCTGATATTAACAGCATTAATACTATATTAGCCGCATTTTAATTATTGCTCCATAGTCTATAGTTTTCATTTGAAAACATTTAAAATATTTTTTCAAATAATTAACTCTTCTCCTTTGGTGGAAAACAATATTTCTACTTTGTTTTGTTTTTGTGTGCTATTGTAAGTTACACTAGAAAGAACATCTGTGGTTGTGTAAAGGCCTTGTTACTGGGGAAGATGTTCTTTGTGTGTACTTCAACTTGATCTTTTGATAAAACTTTTTACCTAAGGATATGAAATGATTATTTCAAATATAGGTAAATTCATATTTCATTCAAATTATGATACTCTGTAAAGAATTAAGTAATGTCCTTAATAAATAGGCATAATATTTTATTTATACTAGCACTGCAAATTTTGGATTAATGTTTTTAATTATAAAATTTACATAACATAAAATTCACTATTTTAACAATTTGAAAATGTGCAGTATATTTACCATGTTGTACAACCATCACCATTATCTAGATCCAGACGTTTTCATCAGCCCAAAAGAAGCATTGTACCCATTAAACAGTCACTGCCCATTTCCTTCTTCCCCTAACCCTTGGCTCGTCTACTTTCTGTCTCTATGGATTTGCCTATACTGAATAATTCGTATTAATAAAATTATACAACATGTGGCCTTTCGTATCTGGCTCCTTTTGTTTAGCATAACATTTTCAAGGTTCATCCCTATTATAGTATATGTCATAATTCATTCCTCTTTATGGTTGAGTAATATCCATTATATGAGTATACCACATTTTGTTTATCTGTTCTGCAGTTGATGGACATTTGGATTGTTTCCACCTTTTGGCTACTGGGAGTAGTGCTGCTGTGAACATTTCATGTATAGGTTCTTGTGTGAACACCTGTTTTCAATTCTTTTGGGTACACATCTAAAAGTGGAATTGCGGGGTCATGGTAATTCAGTGTTTAACTTCTTGAGGCACTGCCAAACTTCAGATGTTGTTGAATGTACTGGCTATGTGTATGAATTTCATCACTTATTTTGAAGACTTTAAAATATGAACTGTCAAATGGCCTATTGAAGTTCATCTCTTTGCAAAATTAGTTATAAATTCTTCAGTTTTTTTTTGTGTTAGTTTGGTTAGTTTTCCTTAGTTTAGGAAAATGGTTGCTTTGGAGTTATGCTGGTTTACCCTGACTGTGCTTTTCTAATTATATTAGTAGTATTACATTTTGAAATATAAAAAAATTACTTTGTTTTATAATGTCTTAAAAATAGTTAAGTATTTTATTAAACTATACATTTTACTTATAAGCATAATTATTACATAAACCTGAAAAGCTAAAATTAAAGGAAGCTTGATATATACAAGTAGTTTTATTTCTATAATCAATATTTATCTTAAAAGAAAAATATTCCAGTTAATATTAAAGGACCTATCGTTTATGTGTCTGAGAGCTGTAGCTGGTACATCTTCCTCCTCATCAGATAACTGTTGGCACTAGGTTTCAACAGAGGGTGAAGCTAATGATGAAAGGGCATGTAATACATTGAATTAACTGAACCGAGTAAATTTAATTCAGTAGAAACATACCATAAAATTGTTTACTAAAATATGAGTCAAGAAAATTGATCTACTTAATTTAATAATGATTAAATGAATAGAATTGATTCAAGAAAATATCTTATGTAAAAATTTATAATACTGTTAGTAACTACACCTTAAAATAATATTTAAAAAGTATTTGGTGGACAGGTTTAATCAGCAAATGTTTATTTGGTACTTAGTTGTAAAAGTCATTAAAGATGAATAAAACATGAAGTTTGCCCTTGGGGAACCAGAGGCCTAAGTATTTAGCAGTGATTAACTTTAGTTAGTATTACTTTAAAAAATCTGTGACTTATGTTATTTCTTAAAACTTCATGATCATTCAAGATTGGGTTATCTGTATTGTTTTTATAAAACAACTTCAAGCACATTGTATAATATGTTGCTCACTGTCATTATATTAATGAATTCCTCTTGCAATTTAGGGCCAGAAAAAATATTGCCACTTATTAAAATTTTTTAGTCTGTTACACATTGAGAACTGGGTAGAGAACTTGGAGCTTTGTGTTTAACTAGATGGAGAGCTTTATTTAATTGCTAGGAAGTTCAAAACTCAATTATATTAATTTAATTTCCCGCAGACAGCTTTCTTTGGAAGGTTGGGAAGTTACAGATAGGGAGGTAGAGTTGTTAATAAAAATTTCCTTTTCTAACCCCCTATTAATGTAAGGGTTAACAATTGGTGATCTTTATTGTATCTGTGTTTTTATTGTAAGCTGTTTTTAGTGTAAGACTATGTATTTATGTACCTACTAGTTATTGCTTGTTATTAGAAGAGGAAAGCAAAGTGAAAGAAATATTGGGGGTGCCAAAAAACGTGTACACATTTTAAGAGATGTTATCTATGCTTAAGCAGTAGTTCAGCATAATTGGAAGTGTCTGGACACTTTGAGTACCCCTAGTAATTGCAGAAGTCAAACGTGACTTGTATTCATCTTTTGGTATTGATATATATTGAGTATTACAGTTTAATACAGTTTTTCCTGTCTTAAAATGTGTATGCTTTCTTTTGGCACCCTCTGTATTACCATTTGTATGTGCTAGAATGTTAAATGCTTCCTATGATTTTATCCGAAGGTGATGCAGAAACCTACCGTGTTTCCCTGAAAATAAGATCCGATCTTATATAAGACCCGGTATTATATTATGCTATGTTATATGTCATGTCATGTCATGTCATGTCATGTAATATATCATATATGACCGGGTCTTATATTAATTTTTGCTCCAAAAGACGCATTAGAGCTGATGGTCCGGCTAGGTTTTATTTTCAGGGAAACACAGTACCTTAAGCTTTTTAACGTTTAGCACTTTTTTACACCAATTTTCTCATCAGAAGATTGAGTTAATATATTAAAGACGAGTGTTTATTTTCTTTGATCTCTTTTCAGGTCCTGTGTCTTATGTATCATAATATCTATCACATCACTGCCTCCAACAATAAGCTTGAAAGTAACTTCTGATACATCACTATTTTCAGGTGTTCATGTTTAGTTCTTTTGTAACTTAGGATCAGGTTTGGCTGTATATGACAGAGAAGAAACCCCAAATAAAACAGTAACTTAAGTAAGACGGAAGTTTATTTTTCTTTTGTGTAGAATGAAGTCTGAAGGTAGGAGGTAGGTTGGTTAGTTCCTACTTTACAGCATCACATTCCTTATCGTGTTCCAAGCCAGTTGCTAGAGTTCAGTCATCACAGTCTTGTTTAAGGCAACAGGTTCTTGAGTTGAGGAAGAAACTTCACCCTCTCTTTTAAGAAGCCCTCTTGGAAGTTGCACACAAAACATTTCCTTGGCTAAAATTCTTCTTTTTTTTGAAATTCCAGGATTTAAAACATAAAATCATCATAATTTTTAGGAATTACTCAGGTTTGGATCATGCTGATGTTTAATTACTCAGGTTTGGATCATGCTGTTTTTTCCCACCTCTCTGTCGTTGAGGAGCTTCTTGATTCTGTTGAATCATGCTTTACAGGATAGAGATTCCAGGGTTCTCTGGAACATCTGGTACTGGTGATTATAGACTATCTTATGTTTCCAGGATCCCATAAACAGTGCCTATCTATGAAAGAGAGACAGAAGGGTGCTTATTATTTCCCATTCTATGTATGTATGTATGTATTCATGTATTCATGTATTTATTTAATTTATTGAGTAGTTGTTAGTAAGTAAAATTATATAGGTTTCAAGTGTACAATTCTATAATACATCATCTATATATTGCATTGTGTATTCACCACCCAGAGTCAGTTCTCCTTCCATCACCATATATTTGATCGCCTTTACCCTCTTCCACCACCGCCACCTCTTTCCTTACACTGTGGTAGCCATTAAACTGTTGTCTGTGTCTATGAGTTTTTGTTTCTTTGTTGCTTTCAGTTTTATAGCCCACATATGTGTGAAATCATGGTTTTCAACTTTTTCTGCCTGACTTATTTCGCTTAGCATGATAATCTCAGGATCCATCCATGTTGTCGCAAATAGCAGTATTGCATGTTTTCTTACGGCCGAGTAATATTCCATTGTGTATATATACCGAATCTTATTTATCCAGTTATCTATCGAAGGATACTGGTTGTTTCCATGTCTTGGCCACCGAGAGTAATGTTGCAATGAAAATAGGGGTACGTATAACTTTATGGATAAATGTTTTTAGATTTTTTTGGGTAGATACCTAGAAGAGGGATTGCTGAGTCATATGGTAATTCTATTCTTAATTTTTTGAGGAACCTCCACACTGCCTTCCATAGCAGCTGCATCAATCTGTGTTCCCACCAACAGTATATGAAGGTTTCTCTTTCTCCACATCCTCTCCAAAACTTGTTATTATTTATCTTGTTGATGATAGCCATTCTAACAGTTGTGAGGTAGTATCTCTTTGTGGTTTTGATTTGCATTTCCCTAATAGCTAGTGAAGTTGAGCATTTTTTCATGTATCTGTTGTCCATTTGTATGTCATCTTGGGAAAAGTGTCTGTTTAGGTCCTCTGCCCATTTTTAATTGAGTTATTTGTTTTTTGTTTTTTTCACTTTGAGAAAGGAAGCATCTCAGTTTTGCTTTCTTACAAGCCAAGGCTTTAAAAATAAGCTGTTTATTTTAGAGTATCTCAAGCATTTATAATAGTAAAGAGCAGAGTTTAATGAACCTCATGTACCCACCAATTATCAACTCATGGCCAATCTTTTTTTATTTATACCCTCATCTTTTTCATCTCCCCCCCCCTCCCCCGGTTTTATTTTGAAGCAAATCCCAGACATCGTATCATTTTGTCCATGTAGTCGTTAGGATGTAGCTCTAAAAAATAAAGATTCTTTCGATAACCATAGCCATACTATTATTAACCCATGTAAAAATGGACTATTTTGCCTTAATATTATTAAATATCCAGTCAATTTTCAGTTTATGTAGTTGCTTCTTGCACATGATTTGTTACAGTTGGTTTGTTTGATTTAGGATCCAAAAAAGGTGCACACATTGGATTTTGTTCTTATTTTTCTTTTAAATCTATGGGTTTCCTTCCTCCACTCTCCCCATTTACATTTTATTTGTTGAAGAATCTGGGCCTTTTGTCTGTTTTTTACTGATTGTATCCCCACTGTGTCATTTAATAACATGTTCTTATGTTCCTGTGTGTTTCCTACAAATAGGTCTAGACAACTGAATTCAGTTTCTTAATTTTTTTTCCTTTTTGAAAAAATACTTTCTGGACAGTGTTACATACTTTCATCAGGTAATTGTCTCTCTTTTTGTGACTATAGAGGCTATTGATGATTGCCTAGACTTATTCTTTAATTATTTCACTTGTTAGGCGGAATTCTTATAAAGCAATTTTTTCTCAGTAACTGTTTACCCAATGGCAGAGTTGCTATAGGAAAGGCAATATAAATGCTTGATATTTTTATTAACCAGTTTTCAGAAGAGTGAGTGTTTTATAAGCATCCTCCAAAGATACTTATTTTCGTATTATGAATTCATGGATTTTTAACAAATTTGATGTCTTTTAGTTGCAGTGTAGAATACCTCTTTAAACACTTGTGATTGGTTCTTGTTGTCTTGTGTGTGTCCTGTTGATAAGACCCCAGTCTTTTGATAGCTTTTTCAGACCAAGGCTTTTTAATTTGTTGTTTAAGAGTTCATTAGTTGCCTTCAAGGAATCCATGAATCTCTTAAAATGATATTTTATATTTATGTATACTTTTTTTTTTCTGGAAATTCTATATCTCTTACTAGATTTTGTAAAGAATCTTGGCCCCTAACAGTGAGTTATTTATAAATTCTCCTGAGGACTCCTGGCCACAGACAAATAAATAGTTCTATAATAAGGAATATCGGTAAGGAAATGCTTTTGAGTAGTTATAGTCAGAAGCAGATTATAGTGGGATACGAAAGAGAGGGAGATGAGAGAACAGAGATAATGAGCAGAGAGAATTATCAAGAATTAACGTGGGGAGAGAGCAGCAGCTACATATGGATATATATCTAGGGGTTATTTTTTTGTTTTCTTTTTAAGATAGAGTTTTGAACATATTTAAATATTTACCATTTCTCCATTATTCACTTAATAACTCCTGGTGGTCCTTTACTTTGAATGTTACTCATTCCTGGAAGCCTTTCTCTTGGATGTCCTTTTTCTCTTTCCCATAATTACTTGTCTATAGTTCTATTTTGACACTTGTCTCATTGTCATAATAGTAGATTTTCTATAATATCTCCCTCTTTAGATTATCAGTTCCTCCAGGACTATCAGTATCTCATGTGTTTCTTCAGTGCCTACTGGTACATAATATGGTCAGTAAATGTTTGTGGAATGGATGTGTCAAATGTCCAATTTGCTGGTAAATTGCTTTCTATTTTGACATTCAGGAAAACTATTGTTTTGGTTTGAACCTTTATATCTTATATTATCACTTCTATATAATGTTCGTTGAAAATGTTTGCAGTTTATTAGACCCAAACCTCAATTGTTCTGAAGTGTACCCAAGGGAACAGCCTTAACTATCTTATTAGTTGTTAGATGGACTTGGGATCTTTTCTCAGTTCTGTGTTGATTAAGTCCAAGGAAGTGTTACTAAACTGGGTTCTTCACTCATCAAAGAGGAAGTAGACTTGAGCTTATCACACGAAAAAGGACATCACAAATTGGATGTGATGTGGATATGTACAAAGTGCTTTATGGAAGCATTAGAATAGTTTATTTTTTTTTTACAAAAATTTTTCTTGGTAATTTTAGAAAAAGAATAAAGTACCTGATACTGTCTTCAGAATATGTCTTGTTTGCTTGCATGATTTTCCTCTGTAGAGTTTTGTTATTTTACATATGCTCTATCATGTCCTAAAAGAAATTTGAAGCATTCTAAAACAGTTTATGGGAAAGGAACTCATGTAAGCATCTGAATCTTGGATTACTCTTGTGAAACCTGGCACACATGCCATTACATAGAGTGGTTACTCATTAAATATTTAATTGTCTGATTTTTGAAAATTTCCCATTGTGTTTTCATGCTTTACCAACTGAAGAAAATATGGTTTACTCGGATTTTGTTGATATCATTCCAGAATCAAGCTGTTGTTTCAGTTAATGTCAATATCTTTGAACTATTCCTGTTTTAGGATTTTATCTTGTGAAGAAAAATCATAAATATAGACAAAGATTTGCATATGGTATCTATTTAAAAAGTTAATTTCATGAGCTATGTTTCAAATTCTTAAAAATGATGAATTACTATAAAAATCATGACTTCATCTTCTGAAATAGTGTAATGGAGATGTGGCATTTATTTAGTAGTTTAATCTCATAGCAATTTAGAATAGGAATTAAAGAATATAGTTTTCATTTGTGATTCTAAGGAAAAATTCACTTTTTAAAGAGCTCAGGCTAATATTTCTACCTCACCAAACACTTGTATCTTATTAGATCAATAGGAGCAAGCTTTTACTTTGAGCAGAATTGAAAGTACCATGTCTCCCTGCCCCCTTTCTCCTATCATGCTATATAGCACTATAAAACTTAGAATCTGTGTTGTTCAAAGTCTCTTTGCTTCTAAGACATTTCAAATAAGTATTGATATCTTTGTTCACCCTCAGGTGTTTTGATAGTGGATTTTTTTTTTAAAGCACATTGAGAGTAGATGTTCAATCCTTTTTCTCCTTTTTAAATTTTGATAATTGTGTTTGAAGGGCTTTGTTCTCTATTGCAACCTTGGACGATAACAGCCTGTTGACCTAATATACCCTTCATCTGAGTGCTTTCTTGTTTTTTTTTTCTGAGTCCCTAAAAGGCATCGATTTTACACATGGTAAGCATTCAATAAATTAATATTTGTTAAATGAATGAGAGAAAGCGAGAACTTAAGCTTAAGCTGTGATTTAAACTACCAGTTTTAAAAATGGTGATAAGGCAAATTGACTGAAAATAGAAATTAGTTTGTACTTTGCTACAAAAAGCTAAAATTGTTTACAGTAGCTGTCATTCTTCAAATGCATTATTTCTTTTTAACTAAAAATAATTTATGTAGTTTACAAGAAGAAGCTATATGTGAGTGATGTTTCTAGGCCGCATAAATGACTTCCTGGTTAAGATCATTTTGTTTGTGCTTAGTAGACAAATTGTATAATTTTCATCATTGATTTAAAACATTTTATTAAGTCATGAAGTACTTTTCTTGACTTTGGTGATACTGTTCTTTCCTGATTTTCCTTGTCTATTTTTCTACTAATTTTCAAGGCTCTTTCTCATTCACCTTCGCCTGTCACCACTCTTTGGGCTGTTCCTTAGTTCCTGTCCCCTTCTCAATTTTATCTTCTTCTCCATAGCTTCATCTGTACCTATTCTTAATGAGTCTCAAATCTCTAGCTCCACTCCTTCATGAGTTCCGGGCCCAAATTCCTGCACATGCTTCAGACTCAACGTATATAATATTCTTTTTTTTTTTCCATCCAAACTTGCTCTCTTCCTGTTTTCTATCTTAATGTTTTCCATTTTAGTCAGTGTTACTACTATATATAGTGAGAGACTACCATCATCATCTACCTCCCAAGCTCTACCGAATCTTACAATTTCTGTCATCTAAATATTTCTCTGATTTGACCCGTTCTCTCCTTCATCATTACTTTTCCTTAGTTCAGGCCATCTAATTTCTCAGTATAGTACTTCTGCTATCTGCTGATCGGTGTTCTTGCCTCTAGTCTTGTCTTGTTTCACTCCCTTCCTCCTAATAAGCATCAGTGAATATTTTAGAATGCAAATCTAATATCACTGTCCTGCTTAAAATGCTTTGGTGGCTTTTCGTTGCCTGGTCTAGGTGCTATAAATCAAATGTCTATAGATATCAAACAGGTAATATAAATAGTAATATTAATAACAACAGATATTTACTAATTGTTGTTGCCAATCATATTTTAAGCATTTAAGTGTTTAAACCTTATTTCACTTAATCCCTTTAAGGTTGGCGATATCCCCATTTAACAGATAAAGAATGTGAAAAGCACAGAGTGTTTAACTAACTTGCCTAAGATCAGAAGGATCAGAATTCAAATCTAGACAATTTGGCTTCATAGTCTAAATTCATAACAATAATATTATATACTGACTCCTTGTGAAATAGTCTTTGGTTCGATATAATTGGGAGTGGGAGACTGTGACAAACTAGAGAATGTATACTTCGCCAAAAGTCCAGTTACTACTCAGCTCCAAGTAATTCTTGGCATGTAAAAATGTGGACCCAGTATTGCCATATCTTCCTGTTTTCCAAAAGTAAGTGGGATTCTGGACTTTTACAAGAAATACCCTGTTTTAAAATGTCAGTAACAAAAAGTAAAACAGGGTAAAGGCAAATCAAACATCTCTGCAGGCTGCATTCAGACAGGTAGACGACAGTTTGCAACAGCTGGTCTTCACATAAAGAGTACTTTTCTATTTATGCTCTTTGTTTTCTTTTTAAAGATTTTATTGGGGAAGGGGAACAGGATTTTATTGGGGAACAGTGTGTACTTCCAGGACGTTTTTCCAAGTCAAGTTGTTGTTCTTCAATCTTAGTTGTGGAGGGTGCCATTCAGCTTCAAGTTTTTTTGTCCTTTCAGTCTTAGTTGTGGAGAGCGCAGCTCAGCTCCAGGTCCAGTTGCCGTTGTTAGTTGCAGGGGGCACAGCCCACCATCCCTTGCGGGAGTCGAACCGGCAACCTTGTGGTTGAGAGGATGCTCTCCAACCAACTGAGCCATCCGGGAGCTCAGCGGCAGCTCAGCTCAAGGTGCTGTGTCTAATCTTAGTTGCAGGGGGCAGAGCCCACCATCCCTTGTGGTTGAGAGCCCAGTGGCCCATGTGGGAATCGAACCAGCAGCCTTTGGGGTTAGGAGCACAGAGCTCCAACCGCCTGAGCCACTGGGCTGGCCCAAGAGTACTTTTCTAGCTTCATCTCTCAAAAATCACTATTTGTAGTCTACTTAAACACTGGACAATTTGCAGTTCTTGTGAGTTTTAGGCTCTTTTTGTGATCCTTGTACAAATGGCTTCGCTTCCTCTGTCTGGAATCCCCCTTCCCTTACCTCATCTTATCCCCACCTTCCTTACTAGGCTTATTTCTCCTCATCATTCAAGACCGACTCCCCTGGTGGAGGTGGTAGCTTTTACCCCCTATGCCCTGCCCTTCGTCTATATTAGTTCCTCCTCATGTTTGTTCCCATTACACCCTGTACATGCTTGTAGACATTTCCCGCCCTCCCTCCCCCACTCCTTATTGTGTGTTTTCTAGCATGTGTTAAGTACTAAGGTGTTAGGCTGTTTAGAAATCCATTTATAAGCACTGATGGACTCATATAACCAAACTGTGAAAGTCATAGGCATGACCAGAAGCAGGACTTCAGATGCTGGCAGGTTTCTTGCCATCTTGGGTCTTTCCTTCTCTCTGTGGATCTGCTTCATTCACTCTTGCTGTGGCCAGTCTCTGCCATAGACCAGGAGCATGACCTCTGGTACTTCCAGACTCATCTTTTTACTTTTCCTTTGCCTCCAGTTAGACGAATCCCGGGTAGGTACTCTGATTGGCTCAGCTTAGGTTCCCACCCCAACCCATCAACATGGGTAAGAGACAGGGTACACACACACACACACACACACACACACACACACACTAAAAGCAGAGAAGACAATCCTTAGGAAATGACTTTAAGATGTCATCTGATTCATTTAAGAGTTAGCCAGGCTATAAGGAAGGAAAGAGTGTTTCAGCTTATAGTGAGACCTAGTGAAAGGATGCCAAATACTTCTTTTAAAAAAATCGGTCTGTCTGTGTATATGTATATGTATGTATATATGTATTTTGCAGGGGTCTAAGAGGTGATGTGGATAAACCACTGCAAGGAAAAGAGGGACTTTAGAAGGCCTGACTGCTATCCTTTGAAAGGCCTGCTGATAAGGTTGAACCTTGATTGGCATCTGGAAACTTTGATTTGGGGAGGAGTTCCATCATCCGCAGAACTGTTAAGAGTGGCTCACTATGTCTGTACAAACATTGTGGTTTATACTGAACACACCTGTTTTCCTCCTGGGAGTCTAGAACATTAGTATGTAACAGCAGAGGCTGCTGTGTGACCTGCTCCCAATAAAAACACTGGGCCCTGAGTCTCTTCGTGAACTTTCCTGGTATATATTTCACGTGTGCTGTCATAATTCATTGCTGGGAATTAAGCATATCCTGTGTGACCCTACTGGAAGAGCACTCTGAATGTTTCCTCTGGACTTCACCCAATATGTCTTTTCCCTTTGCTGATTTACCTTTGTATTTTTTTGCTGTAATAAGTCATAGGACTATATGCTAAGTCTTGTGAGTCCTCCAAGTAAATCATCAAACCTGGAGGTGGTCTTGGGGACCCCAACACAGCCATTTAGTCTGAGATTATACATTTAGGAAAGAAAGGATTGAAGCCTGATCCAGGGTCTTGGAATTTACTTGTGAGATAATTTTAAAGTAGAATTGACAGGATTTGGTGATTTGTTTTAATGTGGGGAGAAAGAGACAGGAAAGTAGCAAGAATGTCTGCAAGTTTCTGAATTTAGCAACTGATTAAATGGTAATACCCATTTACTAAGGGAGCAGTGTAATATCATAGAAGGAATACTGACTCTGAATGGTCTGTACGGATTCCAGTGCAGACCTGGGTGCTTAGTAGCTTTGTTATTACAGGCACATCCTTTTGAAGCTCACTTGTCCAACTGACACTGTTTTGAGGATTCAGTGAGACATTTGTGGAAATTTTCTAAGTTATTAGGTCAATATAAATGTTAATAATGATTATTAAGCTACCACTTATTAAGTACTTAATATGTGCCAGGCGTTACGAGGCATTTTACATTATTGTTACTATTGTTTTTGCATTGTTATAGTTTTCACTGAGTTTTAAAACTCAAGAGTACCTAAAATATTGGGGTTTCTTTTTTTTAACTTGAGAAGTTTTATATTGTATTATATTACATACTATATTATAAGATCTGTATCATATTAGGAGTGGGTGAAGTATTGGTTGTAAGCATTCAAACTCCCAGCTATTGTTAATAAGCACCTGGTGTCCAGTAAGGGGCTTTGCCTCGGTTACACAGTTATTCCAAGGTTGAGTGGCATGAGCACTCTGGTCTTCTGAAGTAGCACACTTTCCCTTGTGCTAAATGCCTCTCATTTACGCCTTCTGTGGATGAATAAAAGAACTTTACTTTCATAATTTCAGATCTTCTGGGTAGAAAATATATCATCACATTATAATCTCATTTTAGTAGCTACTTAAGTGTTGAGCAAAAACCAATTGCACATGCAAGGGAAGGCAAATATTTGTGAAATTTTCTTGAGTACAAACTGTCTTGATTCCAAAGAAATAATGATCTTCTCTTTCTTTCACAGACCACTTCACCTGCATAGTGAAGGTACTTTTTACCCTACTATACACACAAGCTCTTGCGGCACTTTCAATTAAATGCAATGAGGAAGATAGGTCAGCCTGGAAACAGACAGGAGCTCTCAAAAAGGTGAGTATCTTGTCTGAATTTGTCATTTAGTAGCGCGGCAAACTCATTTAAGTTGGAGATATGAATGAATGAGATTAGGTGTTTGAAAGGCAAAATGAGTTAGTAACAATATTTTAATTGGAAATGGAATACCTTCAGGCTAAAAAAAGTTTAAAACGTTTTCCTTGTACATTGAGGTCTTCTGCATCTAGCTCTAAACCTTGGCCTTTACCTCTTTATATTTGGGCAGTTTTGTTTTGCTTTTGCTGCAAGCCTTAAACTTAGAGAAGTTATAAAAATTGTGCTAACACAGTGAGGACGTAATAAATTTTCTGCAGACTTACCTATTTTAATTATCTGTCAGTTTTTCCTTGTGTCTATCCCCAGTTACAATCCAAAGATGGTTTTTCACTCATCACTTCTAAATATGAAAATCCTAACCTTTTTTTTATTGGGGAAGGGGGACAGGACTTTATTGGGGAACAGTGTGTACTTCCAGGACTTTTTTTTTTTTTTTCCCCAACTCAAGTTGTTGTCCTTTCAATCTTAGTTGTGGAGGGTGCCGTTCAGCTTCAAGTTGTTGTCCTTTTAATTTTAGTCTTAGTTGTGGAGGGCACAGCTCAGCTCCAGGTCCAGTTGCCATTGCTAGTTGCAGGGGGCGCAGCCCACTATCCCTTGCGGGACTTGAGTTGAACCGACAACCTTGTGGTTGAGAGCCCGCTGGCCCATGTGGGAATCGAACCAACAGCCTTCGGAGTTAGGAGCACGGAACTCCAACCGCCTGAGCCACCGGGCCAGCCCCTAACCTTTTCTTAATTATGCCTCTTTACTGCTTTTTGCTCATGTTAGAATATATATAAATTCTTATCAAATTTAAAGGTGTTCTCTTTAAGTTAAAATTATGTGAACAATCTAGAAAAATTATGCAAGTTTAATTAAACATTAGGTATTTTCAGTGGCTTGAGAACAAATAGAATATAGTATAGAACCAAACAACTGACTGAGTGGTTTAGCTTAGAGATGGTTAAAATAAGAAGTTACTTCAGCGTTTATTTGGGGAAATTGGTAGGAAAAAATAATAGGCGTAGTGTAAATTGAACCTTTTGATTAGCTTATAAAACTCTTAAAGAGGTTTTGCACATCACTGAAAAGTTTGTTACCATATCTACTTTTATCAAAGGAGAGAAAATTAATTATAAATACATGAAATATATTCAAGATAACCTTCACTTTTATCACTAATTTACTCTCAAATCACGATTATATGTACAAAATTTAGTATACTATCATCACAATGTTCGTTATGTCTTAATTAGGGACATGGGTGGTTGGCCTTTGAACTTGAATACTAGGCCAAACTCCTACCACTTAGTAGAAATATTATTTTTGTGGTCAAGGCATAAAAACTCTTAGCTTTCAAAAAGTAAATGAGAATTTGGAATATATGATTTCTAAAAATTTGTTACTCTAAGTTCTTAAAGTGGATTTCAGTCTTTTCCTTCAATGATTTTTTTCCTCCTTGTTCTTAGTCGATTATTCTGCCTTCTGAAATTATCTTTCTTTTTTTCTATATATTTTTTCAATTCTCTGAATGCACTAAATCTGGTATTTGGATTTTTAGTATTCAAATTGAGTGTATTATGTTTCTATGCGGTCATTGTTTAACTGTTTTCTTAGTAAACTATCTAATGAAAAACTATAAATTTGAAATATTTTCTGATGTGATTTGGGTCTAAATCAGTTTATCTGACTGCTAAAATGAGACCTTAGTGACAGAAAATTAGACAATTGTAAATCTATGATGGCAGGAACATGAACTAATTTAGGTAACTGTTCTGTCAATTTTCTTTCTCAATTTGATAATTGTTAGCTATTTTTAAAAATACTTAAAACAATATGAGTCAGATTCTTATCAGAACTGAAATTAGAAGTTTATAGCCACATTAAATTGCTTTAGTGAATGAAAACAAAAATTATGATATTCCATATGTTGGTTTGTCACGTTATTAGCTTTTTCTGCAGTAGATCTAAACATTTAGATATATAGCATATTATAAGTAATAGCAACAACTATATTTACGAGTAATGAAATAATATCACTGTGACTTCTATAACTACTTCAATTTCTGCATCATCATTCCTCATTTTATTTTTCATTTCTTCCTTTAGTTCTTTTCTTCTCTCATTCCTTTTCTTCCTTCTTCTCTTTCTTCATTG
The DNA here is from genome assembly GCF_036562045.2 of Rhinolophus sinicus. Lineage (NCBI taxonomy): Eukaryota > Metazoa > Chordata > Mammalia > Chiroptera > Rhinolophidae > Rhinolophus > Rhinolophus sinicus. Next base: position 155,811,342 of record NC_133751.1, read on the forward strand.
AGTCTCATTCATTCGATCCCTATAATTCCTTATCCTCAGATATGGTAATCCCAGTAAAAGCAGGTTTTTGCCAGTTCTAATCTGACCTAGGGCAATAAAAATATAGGCACTATGTATTTTTGAAAGGGATATTAGAGTTAATTTGATAATGACGTTTAGTTGTGTTGGAAAAATGATCATTACATTTAGTATATATAAACTGTGTTCTTTTGGTTCATTGGAATATCTGTTAAAGGAGAGTTTATACCAGGATTTCTTAATCTGGAGTCCGTTGTTTGGTTTAATTTTGTTGGGAGTAGGACCATAGTATCCATCATATACTCAAAGGGTCTGTCACCCCCCAAAAGTTTAAGAAGCACTATTTAGAAAAAGCACTTACCCAACACAGCATTTATTGTATCTCTCAACCCTTGATCCTTTTCTTTACCTTTGCCATCTCTCCCATAGGATTCTTCTGATCATGATTCTAGGTCTGTCATCCATGGTCTCAAAAATTCTCTTCTTAAGCTTTATGATCCTACTCTTTGGTTTATTCAAATATTGCCTATATAAAATATGTTTTACTAATAAGACTTTCTTAAGCATGAAATTATTGTCTTATCTAATATTCTTTTTTTTTTAATTTGACAGGAGTTGAGTAAAAGGACTTGATTTGTTATTAAAGTATAGTTGACATATAATGATTGACATATTGTGATATTTTTATAGTTAAAAAAACAGGACACGATAATACTACGTGGCTGAGTGAATATGGCAGAAAGGAAAGAGGAATGATTTAAATATAATGCAAAGGACTGATTATCAAAAGAGGCACACTCAGGGAAGTTCTAAGATTGAAAACTCCAACATTACTGAAATAAATTTCATGAGTTAGCCAGCAGATAATTTATTGCTCAGATTTTTGTTATGCAAAGATATACAAAAATTCAGGATAAAGTTATATTCTGTAGCATTTACTCAATTTTTATATTTTATTATTTAAAAAGTATAGTTAATGAATAGAATATATGACATTATAGCAAAGTTATCACTTCATCCCAATTTACACTTTACTGTAATTTGTAACAATCTCTAATATCTCAGTGAATATAAAAAGAGGCGCATTTCTTTATGTGTAAAAATCTTATTGAAAGAAATTTCAATTTATAAATAGGCATTATTGTTTCTTTCTTACAAAAAGCAGATTAACCTTAATAATTTGTAGACTTATTTAATGTAATATCTGTACATTCTATAATAAATATATTGTCCTATTTCATTTCTACATTAAATAGTTTGTACAAATCCTATTTGAGGAATTTGAGGGAAGTTGTAAAAGAAAAAAATTTGCAGTCCATATTTTCTTCAATTTCATGCACATATGATTTGTTCCACTATAATGATTGTACATATAAACCTCTGGCTTTTTTCATATCACATTATGAACATTTTTCATGCACCTTGATTTGCCAATTCACTGCCTATAAAATATTCTGTTGAGTTGATACATCATAATTTAGGTAACTGCCTCACTTTTGTTGATCATTTCTAATTTTTCACTGTCATAGTTCTTCATTGAATGTCTTGGGTATATAGTTATTTTTTTCTTTTGGATTATTTTCTTAGGAAGAATTTCCAGTAGTGGGAATTACTGGGTCAACATCTATCATTTACATATGTTTGTTTATATCATATGTTTGTTTATATATATGTTATGTAATTTATATGTTGTCTTTTGAAGAAGTATTTAATCATCTACCCAATTTCATTGTGAATCCAGAAGTATACTGTTGTATACAGGTTTTAAATGCTTGAAAAATAATGTAATCACAATTATACTGTACTCATTAAAAAGTATTCTTTCCAATGTGAAGTTTTTTTTGTACTTTTCAATGACTGATGGAATATTTTAATTTTTTCCAGAATACGTGTGATGCAGAAAAATCTTATGAAGTGTTATTGAGCTTTGTAATAAGTGAACTATCTAAAGGAAAATTATACCATGAAGAAGGAACTCAGGAATGTGCAATGGTATGTTCTCTCTAAGACCAGATGTAGTGGTTATTTAGTTAAAATTTTAGATTTTGTTGTCTAAATTATGAATATAATTTTTTAAGCTATATCTGTTACATTCAGATTGTTCAGATTTCTTTGTTTTTCAACTTTAGGTTAGCCCTATTGCTTGGTCTCCTGAATCCATGGAAAAATACCTGCAGGACTTCTGCTTACCTTTTCTCAGAATCACCAGCCTTCTTCAGCACCACCTTTTTGGGGAAGACTTACCTAGCTGCCAGGTACAATTTATGGTAGAGAGTAGGCAGCCTTGTTTTTTGAATTAGCTAATTTTTTGGAATATGCTGGTGTATAGTATAATATTTATATCTGTATGCAGAATGTTATACACGTTTATGTTAGTCTAACTCAAAGGAATATTTAGAATATTTACAATTGTTAGTTTTGCATTTGTTAGCACCCACCTATTTTTATGATAATATTACTAAATTTTGATATTTGAACAGCTTGGGATTAGATCAGTGATAATAAATGCCCAATATTTGAACAGGATCGTTGTATTCATATTGATGTATTTATTACTGTTTTTGTCATATTGATATATTTATCACTCTCTACTGATATATTTATTACTAATTATCTGCCTTTACTATCCTTTTAAAAATTATGTTGGTCAGAAAGCTGGTTGTTTAAAGATATGATGGTATTCGTATAATTTTAGAACGCAAAATATTTGATTTGCAGCCAATTGTATTAAAACTTGGATGAATGAATTATCACTGATTTAATCTATTTCATAAAACTGTGAGTAGGCAAGAAAATGATAGGATAGGAAACCAGAAGGTAAGTAAACCAAACTATGCTTATAAGATTATGTTCTTGGCGTTATCTGCCATTCGTTTTCAGTGAATTAGATGTGGGAATTAGACATTCATCATATTTATGGCCTTTGAAACCTGAAGTATATTGAAATTAAGCAGTTGATTTTTCCTTCTTTCTTAAGTAATTGAGCATTGCATTACATAGTTTGGATTCTTTGGTGTTTATCCAGTGATTTGAGATAAACTACATTTGTCCTCAATATTGAACAAATTCAAAAATTCAAAAATTCTTCACATTTCTGTACTGCACCAATATTCTAGCAGAATCTTCTTAAACAAAAAGTAGGGATTACATAGTGCACACCTGAAACTAATATAATATTGTATGTCAACTGTAATTGAAAATTTTTTTTAAAAATTTAACATAGGGATTAAATTAAGCAGTGGGATTTTTCTTTTTAAATAGTAATCCAAGTACAGGAAAGCCAAAATGAACTTAAAAATATAAATATTTCTAAAATAAATGATGATGATTTATCAGCCAAACATTAGGGTTGTCTGAGAGCTATTTTGTAGTCACTGGAAGAATGGATAGGGAGAGAAACCTGTGGCATCTTGGTCTTGTCAAATCAAGTAACTCACTTGAAGACCATAGCTTTAATCAAAGCACCTTTAACTTAAGAAACCATCCCTAATATTAGTGAGTATGGGCAAGAGGAGGGGGCTTCCCAACCAGGATACTTTATCTGCATCCTTCCTTTCTCTTCTTACTTGTGGTCTGTAATTACTGTCTGCATTTATTTTCCACTCACTCATCACTCACTCACTCCTTAACCCCACAAAATCTGTTTTTTCTCCCTACCAATACTATCTTGTAGCCTCAAATGTCACTAAGGAACCGTGATTGCAGCACAATCCCAAACGCCTTATTTCCTTCAATCTCTCCCCTCCCCTGGCTCCCATGACACGGCAGCAGGAGTTTTCAAACATAGGTTTAGCAGTGGAACCCTTCTTCGAATATGATCTTGCCTAGAACTCCAAGGGATTAACCATAGCTTTATAGTAAGAATTAAAATCACTCAGTGTAAGTCCTTGAAATTTGTTCTTCTTTTTCAAGGTAGTTTTCAAGGTAGCCTTTTTCAAGGCTGTTCATTTCATTTCCATATAGTTTTTTAATCAGCCTGGAAATTTCTACTGAAAAACAAAACCTATTGGGATTTTGTTTGAAATTACATTGATTCTATATATTAATTTAGAACTGAAATCTTAACTGGAAAAACTGACGTTGTAACATTATAGTGTTAACATTTTAACATTATTGAGAACTCTAGTAATGGATTTTATGTTTCCTCTGATTGGGATTCATTAAGCTTCTTAGATCTGTGGTTTGTGGTTTTCATCAAATTTGGAAAAAATTGGCCATTATGTCATTAAATATTTTTTATCTCTCTTACCTCTAATTCCTCTTCAAAAAAATTCATCCATTAGATATTTTCTTTCATAGTTATTTAAATTTTAACTTAGAAGTATATTTCACATGTGTGAGTCAAGGGACCAGAGTCTACCGTACTTGGGTCTGAGCCTGGGAGACTTGAACCTCTGTGGTCCAGTTAGTAGAGGAAATATGGAGCAGGTTTCTGGGGGCCGGAACGAAAGTATTTTGCATATATTCAAGGTGAGGGGTTGGTTGGACCATTGGAGTGGATATATTCAACTGAAGTGAGAAAAGTAAGTAACAACTTTAGATGAACTTTCCCGCCTTTTTGTTTAGATTTCTGTCATCTGGATAATCTTTTTTTGTTTTTACATATGTTTGTAATATGTATATATAAATATATATGTAACACAAAATATATAAATACATGTACTATATATATGTATATATACTTGCTTTCTCTTACACTGTATTCACTTTGACTTTTTGTTAACCGTGGTGTGGTATAGATCTTTAACTTCTGTGGATTTGACATTTTTTTCTTTGTTTCAGCTATCTATATTTCATACTTTTATTCAAAAAATGTTTCATTAAAATTTATTCTTTTGCTCCCTTTTATTCTAATTGCAAATCTATACATTCAGCAGTTTTCCTTTAATGTTTTCTTTGGTAGTTCTCAAAGTTGAGAATCATTCATTCATAGCCCTTTGTTTTATTTGGGAGAGAAAGGACTAAACATTTATTTGCTCAAAGGTATTTACAAAGCAGTTTATAATGACCTGCTATTTATTAACCAGCTTATAAAACAGATTCTCATTTTACAGTGATGAAACTGAAGGATGAAGACATGTCTAAGCTAACAATCAGTTAGAGTTAGAATTTACCTTATTCATTGGATAGTATTTATATTGGCCCCCTTGTTCATTTCTTGACCTGAAATTATCTTTTCGATTTTGAGAGGAAGATTGGAGGAGCATAGGCATGAATTCATTGATCACACTGGTCAGTTCATGGCACCGCACATAGTGCCTCTAGTATTAATACCGCCCCCCTTTTCCACATGGTACCATATCCACATCTCCTCAGAAGTAATGTGTATGTCAGTGTAAACTGCAGGTAGTGTGTTGTGTCTGTTTAATTTGTGTAACTGGTATTGTGCTATACATCTTGTATCTTTGTTATGTTTTTCTACTAAATATTAGACCATTTAGACCTAATCATGTAGCTCTAAATGATCCTTTCTTATTGCTGCATAGTGGTATTCCAGTGTACATATATTTCATTTGTTATTTATCCTGACTGATGGACATCTAGGCTGTCTCCAAATCTTTGCTACACTAGAAAAAACAATCTGTTGCGATGAACCTGATGTCTTGTTTTCTTTAAAGTTTCTCTGGGTTCTCTACCTACTTGTGGCATTGCTGGGTCCATAGGATACGTTCTGCCTGGTTGCTTTCTGAAATGGCTGCTCAAGGTCCACATCCCACGGGTAGTACATAAAGTTCTTGGTTTCCACCCTGTACTTGTCAGCACTTCTTATTATCCAATGTTCTAATATTTGCTAGTCATAGGGGTACAAAGTGTATGCTTATAGTTAAGTTAATTTGCATTTTTAATTATAAATGCAATTGATTATCTGTTTACATACTTCTTAGTCATTTAAATTTTCCTCTGTATATTTCCCATTCCTATTCTTTGACCATTTTTTAAAATGGGTTTTTTTGTCATTATCTTGCTGCTGTTTTGCCAGTTTTACTCATGGCAGATATCTTTTCACAGACGTTTGTTTGACTGTATTGCCCTTTGTGGAACAGGAATATTTAATTTTAATGCTGTCAGACCTAACACTTTTTTTCTTTACGATTTATGTTTTTGGAATTTTATTTTAAAAATCCTCTCCAATCTGAGATTATAAAGTTATTTTGTATTTTCTTCTATTATTTTTATAGTTTTATCTTGACATTTAGATTTTTTATTTAATCTGGAATTTATTTTGTAGCAAAGTATGAAGTGAAAAATCTAATTTTTTCTCCATTTGATGAGACAGTTTTCCTGACTGATACTATTTACAAAATAATCTTTTTATAAAGTAATCTAACTTTTTCTTACTGATTTTTGATGCTAACAGGTTTCTATGTTTCTGGATTCTTTATTATATATACTATTGAGCTATTTGCTCCTGTATTAGTAACAGACTTGTAAATACTGTGATTTCATTATAGACATTATATCTGGTAGGGTGAGTGTCCTTTTTTTCTTTTAACTTTTTTTTGTTGTTGTTAAATTCTTTTCTAATTTTTTTTCAGTTATATGTGGACCTTTATTCTTATATATAAATTTTATAATCAATTTGTAAATTTTCTTCCTAAATCCTACAAAATGTTTGATGAAAATTGCTTTGAATTTATAGTTTTAAGGCATTGAACATAGTTTATATGTCCATTTATTCAGGTCTTCTTTTAATGCTTTTCGTAGAATTTTTTAATTATCATCTTAAAGTCTGGAGCATTCTTTTTTTTTTTTAATTGGGGAATATTGGGAAACAGTGTGTTTCTCCAGGGCCCATCAGCTTCAAGTCATTGTCCTTCAATCTAGTTTTCGAGGGCGCAGCTCAGCTCGAAGTCTAGTCACCGTTTCATTTTTTCAATCTTAGTTGCAGGGGGCACAGCCCACCATCCCACGCAGGAATTGGACCGGCAACCTTGTTGTTGAGAGCTCACCCTCTAACCAACTGAGCCATCTGACTTCCCCTGGAGCATTCTTTATAAAGCTAATTCTATAGGCTTTATAATTTTAGTTTCTCTTTAAATTATCTTATTTTCTATGACATTCTCTGATTACTTCTTGCTGGTATAGAATAATACTACTGACTTTTGTTAATTCTTGTGACTGGCCACTTGCAGAACTCTCTTATTCTAATAGTTTGCCCTTTGATTCTTTTAGGTATTCTATGTAATTATGATTATATCATCTGAAAATGACAATATTGTTTCTTCCCTTCAAATCTTTATTACTCTGTTGTTGTCTTAATGCATGCTCAGTAGTATTTTGAGCAGTGAGGTAAGAGTCAACATCCTTATTCCCTATCCCAAAGAGAATGCTTCTAAGTTTCTTGTACATGTTTTTTGTTTGTTTTTCTTATAAATGGAATCATTTAAAAATTATATTTTTAATATATTGCTGAAATGTAGAAATCCAATTGGAATTTTGCATATTAATCTACATTTAGCCACATCGTTAATAAATACGTTTTTCAATCAAACATTTTAAGCTTGGAAAATCATCAAGAATAGTACTTAATACATGTTCTGACAACAGCAAGCCTGCTCTCACAGTAATTTATTAGACTTTCCTAATTTAGTTAAATGTCTTAGTCTAACAGTATTTCTACTACCACATTAGGACTAATTAAAGTAACTACATAGTTCTCTTTTCTCCTACTTAAATCCCTTCTCTCTTATTTATCCTCTAACTCTGGAATTCTTAACAGAGAGACTTCAGTTAATTTTTGAATTCCATAGCATTGTTTATAAAATGTTTGTGTATGTGTATTTTTCTTGGAAGCAAACAGTTATTATATACTTACAGGGGACTATGCTATCCACCCATAGTCTCCAAAGTTGAAAAAACACTGCTCTAATATACCTCCTTTAAATATTTTTTTATACTTCTGTCAAAAGTAAATTCCCTATGGATACTAATAATTATAGCTAGCGTTTATTATATATGTTTATGACTGTATGCTAAGCACTGTTTTATGTGCTTCTCATGTCAATTCATTGAAGCTTCCCAACAACTGTGAGGTAGCTATTATAAGCCTCACTTTACAGACAAGGAAAGAGGCACAGAGAGATGAATAATTTGCTCAAGATTCACAGCTAGTAAGTAAAGCAGCCAGGATTTGAACACATTTAGTCTGCATGCCAAGTCTGCACTATTAATATCTGAGCTATGCGGCTGCTCGCTACCCAAAACGTTTTTGGAAGAGTGCAGGTAGTTTTCTTCAGTGTTAAGTCTGTAAAAACCACTATAATATTGCATATTATACTCTCTTTGATCTCAGTATAACTATGACTACTCCACCTATAGATGTTTCTTGTGGTATAATAATATGGACATTGATTTATTGATACCTGCATAGACAAAAAAAAAGTAAAAAATTGAAAACATCTGAAGTTATGCATCAATGGGGAACTGGATAAATAAATGGTAGTTTATTCATACAATGGAATATTCTGCAGTAAAGAACAGAATAGAAAGTTCTGATAAAAGGCGTTAATGAAAAACCTATAGCTAACATCATACTTAATAGTGAAAGAAAGCTTGCCCCCTTATATCAGAGACAAGACAAGGAGGTTTGCCCTCATCATCACTTGTTTTCAGCATTGTATTGGAGGTTCAAGAAAGAGCAATTAGGTAAAAAAGAGAACTAGAAGCCATCTGGATGAAAAGGAAAGGTAAAACAATCTCTGTTTGCAAATTAGATGATTTTGTGTGTGGAAAATTGTAAGGAATCTCCAAAAAAAACTGTTAATAAAGCAGTTCAGCAAGATTGTAGACATGTACAGAAAAATCAGTTATATTTCTGTGCACTGGCAATGGGCAATCTGAAAATGAAATTAAGAAAATAATTCCAATTTATAGCAGCTTTATTTGTAATTGCCAAAACTCGGAAGCAACCATGATGTCCTTCAGTAGATGACCAACTGTGGTACATCCAGACAATGGAAAATTATTCAGCGCTAAAAAGAAAAGAGCTATCCAGCCAATAAGACATGGAAGAAGCTTAAATGCCTATTACTAAGTGAAAGATGCCAATTTAAAAAGGCTACATACTGTATGATTCCAACTATATAACATTCTTTAAAAACAGCAAAATTATGGAAACAGTAAAATGTTCAGTGGTTAAAAAAAAAAGAAAATAATTCCATTTACAATAGGTGATGAAAATATTCTGGATTTAGATAGTGGTGACAGTTGTACAATTTTGTAAGTATACCAAACCCCACTGAATTATATACTTTAAAAGTGAATTTTATGATATATGAATTCTATCTCAATTAAAAAATATCCATTGAGAAAGGACTTGTATCCAGAATATATCAATAACTCTTACAACTGAATAGTAAGAAAACAAAAAACACAAAGGCAAAAAATTTGAACAAGCATTTATGACAAAGTACATGAAAAAGTATTCAACATCATTGTTCATTACAGGAATACAAATTTATGTCACAAGTGTTGGTGAGGAGTTGGAGTATCGGACTCTCATTCATTGATGGTGGGAATGCTTTATGCTTTAGTCAAATTTGGAAAAAGTTTGGCAGTTTCTTTAAAAAATTAAGCGTACACTTACTGCACAACACAATAATCCCACTCCTAGGTATCTACTGAAAGCAATGAAAGCTTATGTCCACATAAAGGCTTACAAATGAGTGTTCATTAAAGCCTAATTTGGAGTAGTCAAAAACCAGAAACAACCCAGAAGTCCGTCAACAAGTGGATGCATGAACAAAACGTGGTATTGCCTGCCATATAGTGATGCTAGTAATGCTGTTCAGTAATAACAAGGAATGGGCTACGGATATACCCTGTAACGTGAATGAACCCAAAACATTATGCCAAGGAAAGAGGCCAGGAATAAAAGACTACATGCTGTCTGGTTCCATTTATATGAAATTTAAAAAAAAATTCAAAACTATAATGGCAGAAAGCACACCAGCAGTTGCTTGGATAAGGGCTTGGATAAGGGGCTGGAGTTGATTGCATAGGGGCACAAAGGAATTTTTGGGTGGAATAGAATTATTCTGAAATTTCATTGTAGCAGTGGTTGCGTGACTACACCAGAATTCATGAAACTACACTTAAGGTTGGTGCATTTTATGGTTCTGTAAATTATACCAGAAAAAAATATTTTTTAATGCTTTCTTTACATAGCTATATAAATGGGGAACTTGTGACCTCATTTCTAGAGATTTTCAAAATTAACATCTTTTTCAGCCTGCATATCAATTTGTTTTTCATCTTTTTTAGCGTATTTCAGAATTTTGTACTTTCTACATAATTAGTTGAGTTTTGCAAACAGATGTTTGTTGAATTTCTACTGTGTGCCAAGCCCTGGGAGGACAGAGCTCCTACTTCCAGGGACACTCCCACTGTCTTATAGAAAAGGCTTATTTACGTTTAAAGTAACTAATAGAAAATATCCAAGAACAGAAATGTTTACAAGGTGTGGAAGGATTCATTTTATCTGAACGGAGCTGGGTAGTCTAAGGTCCCATAAGTGGGGTGAGGGAGGCTTCCCTGGGGAGCTGGAGGTTGAAGGATGATAGGAATTGATCCAGTGGACGGGGAAGAAGACACACTACTCTCCTACATGGTTTTTCAGTTAAATAAAAACGGATTGGGAAATATATTTTGGTGTTTGTAAGACTGAAAAAGCACCTTAAAAATCACCGTTCAGGATGAGCGTCCTTGGATGACTGATTCCCTGGTTCTATTGTTACTGAATAGAGCTTCAGATTGCCTGGCGCTTAGATCTCTAGTTTTTTTTTTTTTTTTTCCAAACACCCACCTTTTAATACTGACTTTGTTTCACACTCATTCAGGATCCAAGCAAATTATTTAGCACTGCCTCTTGTGAATTCCATGCTTCTACTATTGTTCGTCTTAATCCTTACTGACAGCCTATGTCTTTATAACCAAAAGTCGCTTTCCCTTGGTCCCAAATTAACATTTGCTTTCATAGAGTAGCTAGGTTCTGTAGACTTTATTCATCGGATATGTGGCAACACAATTTTAAAAACAAATGTGTAAAAGAAGCAGCTGCTATGGCACTTATGAGTTACATTTCAAAGAGAAATATCATGGGGCTACTATTTACAGCTTGGAAGCTTTGTCTCTCTTTTTTGCTCCTCCTACTCCCTTTTCTTTAGTTGACTCAGTTTAAGTTTTCTTACTATTCAAAAGCAATTAATGAGGATGACACATAAAATATCTATAATGGGAAATGTTCTTGATACAATGTCTTGAGAATTTTCTGTTTCATGTCTAAAAGGAAGAAGAAGAATTTTCGGTTCTCTCCAGCTGCCTGGGACTTCTGCCAACGTTTTACCAAACAGAACATCCATTCATCAGTGCCTCCTGTCTGGATTGGCCAGTTCCAGCATTTGATATTATATCACAGTGGTGTTCTGAGATAAATTCATTTACTGAAAGACATGCAGAACAAGGAAAGGTATGTGAAAAGAATATATTCACTTACCATAGTGGTGATATATTAATAGGTAAGATAATGAAGAATTTAAAATTTTAGGTCATTTGTTCTTGGCAGCATTTATTAAACTAATTATATTTAAAAAGTGGTTTACTTATATATTACTCGTTTATGAGTGTAAAACCAGAAATATTTCAGTTAACAAAACTAAGGTCTTAGTGTGTCACTTTTAGTTTGTTTTAGATTGTCAGGTTTTTTATTGAATACCTAAAATAATCATAGCATTAGACTTGGAAGAGACAAAGGAATTTTAAGAGAGACAAAGAATTTGTAAGTTTATTTATTAGAAAGAGAACTGTTAAATAAAAATCAAAGATTTGGATTAGCAGATCTAAAAGGTCATGTCTTTAACTTTAAAATTTGCTGGGCCAGTGCTGCCAGCTTGGCTGGTAAAAGGTTTTGTGTTGGCGATGAGTGAATTGGACAAGTTAGGGTGGCAACAGCAGTGGGTAGCTCTGAATGCCATGGTTTGGTCCTCAGACTTTCTTCTATAGCTAGAACTACAGTTTTTGAAAAATGGATAATATGAAGAAAGTAGTGTTTTATGGAGGCAGTCTGGTGGCTTTTTGGTAGGTAAATTGAAGTAAGGAGAAAAGGAAGCCAGAGATTATTGTTTATGTGGTGAAGAAAATCTGGACGTTTGTTTATAGTAGAAATGAGAAGGTAACCAGTGCAAGAGACATTGGAGAAAAACATATAGGACTTGGTGACTAGATATACATGACTTTAAGATCTTGAACTCAGATCATTAGGAGAATAGTAACCAGTACACATAGTTCTGATAGGAACCTGCTCCTGTTTAAACACCATTAATGATGCCCATTGCCTATGGAGGAAGACAGGGACTCCTTGCATGGTATTCAAGGATTTTCACCATCTTTCTTGCCTTTCTAACTCATTCTGTACCACTCCCCTGCCCACCATCTTGCTCAAACCACAAAAGAATATTTCTTAAGTGTGCAATATATTTTCAAACATCTGTGCTTTTGCGTATATTGCTGGTACTTTTATCTAAAGCAACCTTCCTACCCTTCTCCTATTGAATTAATCACTCATCAAGCTTTGCAAAGGTAAATGTTACCTCTTGTCTAAAGCGTTGTCTGATAGTCCATCTTCCTTTACAGTCCTAACCCCCTCCCTCTGTTGTGCTGTACACAGTTCTGTTGCCACTGTCTCTTACAGTCTCCATATTTATCACTTTGTTTATTGTGTCTGAATTGTGGCTCCACAAATAAAGATTATTTTTTATTTATCCTTGAATCCCTAGTTCCTATAAAGTGACTGATATAGATTAGTCACCTAACAAATATTTGTGGAACAGTTAGGTGGTAGGATGATGTCATTGGCAGAAATAGACTTGATGAAAGGGGAGCCAAGTTTCAGGGAAAATGAGAATTTTAATTTTAACATCAAAGGGACAATAAAACTTGGTATTTCCGATGGAGGAATCAGGCTAGACTTAATTTTTAAAACATTGAAATGAATAGTAAAGGCAAGGTAAGCATAAATAATAAATGTTTCTGCTTTTGTTCATTTCTTCTTTTTGTTGAAATCCTTAAAGAGATAATACTTCATCTGATACCTTTTTTATTACAGGAAAGGGAAATTCAAGAAGTTAATTGAACCTTGCATATTATGTATACAAAATCTTTTTCCTGTCTACTAATTTTTGTATTCACAAATTATAGCTAGAATCTGAAATTATATTTTGATGTCCGAAAACCTCTGAGGAATGATTTGGAGTAAGATGTGTATAACTGTGGAACCAGGATAGGAGAAAAAGTGATGAGCATACTTAAATTTTTTTGTCTTCATATGTGACATGGGTTAAATGATAGATAAAAATTAACTTATTTGATGGTATAAGAGCAAGCCTACATTTTAGATGAATGTTTATTGGTTTGGATATTGATGGAAAATATGAATTTATATTTTAAAAATATTTCATCTTTTTGTAAGATTGAGTGATAATTATTTGTTTTAGAGTCAGAACAGTAGACATTTATTTATGTATTTCTACATACACAGCATTTTTACCAGTTGTTTGATGCATCACCACCTGACCTGCATCCCTACTCCTTCTGTTCCATCTCTAACCCTGACTCAGATCCTAAGGCAACCAGATTTTCTTTACTAGGGATTTTAAGTTTGAGTGTAGAGACTTAGCAAGATAAACAGTGAATGGAGCCAAATAGTCCTACAGCAGTGAACTTGAAAGAGTCTTAATTAGTACTTCACAAGTTTTGTATCAGCTAAGATTCTTTGGTTGCAAACCTCTGGTCTGTTTTCTCTGAAGTGCTACCACTGGATGACTCTGCCTCACCCACTTTCCTTCCCTCCATGTGTGCACTGAAAATTCAGGTCCCTGGGAGAGAGAATCGGGCCTAATTTGCATCATGTATACATCCCTGTGATGGGGCAGGATCTTGTGATGGGGCAACCTCATCAGACCTGTATGGAGCAGGAAAAGAGGTTATTTTTCAAAAGAACTTGTAATGCTATTAATATAAGAAGACAGATAAGGATGCTAGACAAATGGAAAAGAAAAAGCACTGGTGGCCTGCTACCTTCACATCTTACTCGCCTGGCACATAGACATCTGTCTTCTCATTCACACAGTTTCACTTCTTCCTCTGTTCAAAATGATGCAACCATCCCTCTTACAACCACGGATGCATCCATCCCTTTCCCAGTCACGTCCAACAGTTATATCACGGAGTCTCTCTGAATCCAGAGGCTCTGGGAGATGTCCATTCCTTCTATGATTTGCTGTACTAATACCCCAGTGGTCTAGACAATTTTAATTAGTACCTACTCACCCTGAGTTCAATAGTAAGAAAAAGGAAAAGAGAATGAAAAATGTTGCAAAAACGTATACCAGAGCAAGCAAGAAAATTTATAACTAAGGTAGGCATAAAGCTATAGGTAATATATAGTCAAATATATAACTTTCTTCTGTCACCCTCATTAACTAGCACCTCAACTGGTTGGATTTGTTTGACCAAGCATGTAACCCAAACTTTATTCTGCAAAGTCTGAGCTTCTGGTGACTGATCCTGTCTTGCTTATATAAGGCTGTAATAGTGTGTGTTACATTTTTACTGTTCAAGCTTGGGACATGGCTGCAGGTGGAGGTGGGTGGGGTGGTCTCTAAGTTCCAAACACACTGCTACCAATTGTATAGCAATATTTCTATTACTCTTGATAGCCAGGGTCAGTCCCCCCAGACAGTGTTGTGAGCCATCCCCTTTCTTTTCCTAGTGAGGTGGAGAACCTAGAACGGTTACATGACAAGTTTAGTTTCTAATTCCACAGAACTACTACTGTTTCCCCGAAAATAAGACCTAATCGGAAAATAAGCCCTAGCATGATTTTTCAGGATGACATTCCCTGGACATAAGCCCTAATGCGTCTTTTGGAGCAAAACTTAATATAAGACCTGGTCTTATTTTCAGGGAATCTCGGTATTTATCTCGTGGTGGAGAATACTACATAGCTTCCTTAGAATGGTACTAAAACCACAGAAGAATCCAAAATACCAGGGAAACAGAAATTAAAGACTGAATTCTTAGGTGTAATCATGAGAGATGCCACAACCACTTTTCACCCCTAGTTCCCGAACCTGTGTATTCCAACTATGAGAAAATGATCACCTGTATATGCCACTTGCTTGTTTAGACCGTGTACTTCATTCTGTAGGAGCATATACCTCATTCTGTAGGTGTTTTCCAGCTGGTGCCATATAAAAATTCATCAGCAAAGTAGTTTATCATTTAAAAGACCAGTGTTTACTTCAGATGATTGAGTGTATGTTAAGATTAGTTAATTCAATAGACATCCACCTGCTGCTCTACAGTTCTCTTTATGAACAAAATTCCTGATTAGAGGCCATGGGGTGTGGGCTACGGGGCAATTTTACAACCTAGTCTAGATAGGTATCAAGTTCAGTGAGGACAAATTGCCATTCCTTCCTCGGATGGAAGGGTTCCAATATAATCAACCCATTACAAAATACTCAATCTTTGGAGTCCAGGGTTGGGCACTGAGTACTGGCAAATAGCACGTTGTAAGACCATGTGTTGTCCTTATCCTTGCCTCCACGGCCACTTTATCCATTTATTGATGAACACCAAGCTAGCTATTTAGTTAGTGCATCGATTAGTGGATTATGGTTGTAGATAATGTGAGATTATGGTTGTAGATAATGTGAGATTATGGTTGTAGATGATGTGAGATTATGGTTGTAGATGATGTGAGATTATGGTTGTAGATGATGTGAGATTATGGTTGTAGATGATGTGAGATTATGGTTGTAGATAATGTGAGATGAATTGCCTGCCGTCTATACAGTTCCTGAAGATAATAGATTCATAATACATTTTTTTTACTTTAACTGTTAATGGAGTAGCACCTAGAAAAAATGATTCATGCTGTTACCAATATTTTTATATACCTGAAAATAATCAATAAAATATATCCTACAGGGAAATTGAACTAATTTGGAATTTTTTTTTTTATACGTAAGCATAAAATTTATGAAGAGTTGTAGCCCTAGCACTTGTGGATACAAAAGATCTTAGGTTGAGGTATAAGAAGATTTTACATCTCAGGAGGAGACTCCAGTTTATAAAATACTGAAATAGAAATGAGTTAAAACTGTGACCTTCCCTAAAGAAAAAGCCAATGAATTGTTTATCTGAGAAAGGTAAAAACTTGGTTTTTAAAAATGTGTAACTGTTTAAAATTTTGCATTAAGCAAATAAGCCACATCTTTGGAGACAGTTTTCCATTCTTTCTTAAAAAATCCTTTTAAAAAAGACGAGTTTTGTCTTAGTGACTTGCACATATAGGACTAATGAATGTTTTTGGGTAATGTTTTAGGCCTTGCTTATTCAAGAGTCAAGATGGAAATTACCACACCTACTCCAGTTGCCTGAGAATTATAACACCATTTTTCAGTACTACCACAGAAAAACCTGCAGTGTCTGCACCAAGGTTCCTAAAGATCCTGCCGTTTGCCTTGTTTGTGGTACTTTTGTATGCCTGAAAGGACTTTGTTGCAAGCAACAAAGCTACTGTGAATGTGTATTGGTAAGCATTAGTACATAATACAAAATTTATGAAAACTCAGATCTCATATCACATGGAAATCACACACACACACACACACACACACACACACACACACACACACACACAGTCAAGCCAGCTGTTTAGGTTTAACTACTCTTTAAATAAAATAAACAATACGTATAAGCATTTTGTTCTTTTATTCTAGTTTTTTGTTATGTTTGTTCTTTTTAATCCAGTAGAAGGGTAAAAAGTAAAACAACAAACACCTGAGACTGAGTAAAACCTTTCTTAAGTACAATTTACTTCCTTTCCCTACTCCTATTGCTTTTTAATGATATGTACTTTTAAAAATGTTGTGCTATGAAACAACAGTCATATAGCCTATCGTAGATGCTAGCCTCTGAATTAGGTTTACGTTGGCTTTTAATTGCTTCTCCAAATAATCCTTACTCAAATTCCCCCTAATGTATTATTGATAAAGTGTTAGAAATGAGATTGTAAATTTAACTTAGATGAAATCTTATTAAAATTTTAAAAAATAGTTCTGTTTTATTTAGAAGAAATTTACTTAAGGGATTCTTGATATTCTTATAAAGTCCATTTGATTATGAAGTTAATTGATATATTTTTAATTTTTTAGCATTCTCAGAACTGTGGAGCTGGAACAGGGATTTTCCTTTTGATCAATGCATCAGTGATTATCATCATTCGAGGCCACCGGTTCTGCCTCTGGGGTTCTGTGTATTTGGACGCTCATGGAGAGGAAGACCGGGATCTTAGGTTAGATGTGCATGGAAGTATCCGGGTATTTTATTGAAGTTTTGTCAGTAAGAACAATGTGCCATTTCTGACTTCATAATGATAGTAATTTTTTATATTAAGAAATTCTGTCATTAATTTATAGCTATTTCTAGTTTTTGAGACATTTTCCTCATCAACATGCTAAGGGAACATGAAATAAATCATATTACTATGTGACATTTTTGCCCTGAAGAATCTAGTTAAAAAAACATGTGTGAAATCTTCATTGTATTTTATTACTTTTAATACTTTTTTCCCTCCTTTTTATTCTAGGCGAGGCAAACCTCTCTACATTTGTAAAGAAAGATACAAAGTTCTTGAACAACAGTGGATTTCTCATACTTTTGATCACATCAATAAAAGATGGGGTCCACATTACAATGGGCTGTGACGCACCACCTCAGCATTGTATTATATCATCATTGTCATTAAGAATTTATCAACAATAAGCTTTAACTTAATTTGGAGGATTAACGCTTTTGCTGAGGGAGGAAAAGAAAACATACGTTATAAAGCCTTTCCAAAATTAGGTGCTTGGTAATCACATTAATGGTATAATATTTTTTTTTAAAATATCTGGAGAAAACATAACAAGTAACAAATTATATCATTCTTTAGTGGTCATTTTTAAAAAAATCTATAATTAATAAGCACAATTTGACAAAATTATTTGAAACTGATTCTCCCAGCAATGCTTATCAGCTATTCATTGATACTTAGAGTGGGTGTGATTTATTTAAAGTTTTACTGCTTCTTTATATCTGTGTGTTTTAATTTGCATCTGCTAAACATAATGCATCTTTTCCCTCTGCCATTCTTGTGTTGATTTGAGATTTTTGCTGTATGTAATTAGAAAAAAATGTAAAACATGATTTATGTGAAATATTGTATAGTAAAAGTTGGTCTAATAGTAGAACTTTAAAATTTTTTCTTGTGAGGAATCTGTTAAAAGTTTAAGGCTTTGCTGAAAACTTAATTCATTCTCAGGAATTTCATAAATATTCTCCCCAGGTAAATAATTGAAATAGTTGTAAAATAAGTAGATAGCTGCTGTTAATATAATACAGTACATTTTGGGAGGCTTGTGGTTGGGGGGGAGTCCTTAAAAATCAAAATTTGCCATTTCAGTTGGATAAAGTACTCGAAATAGTAACAAATAGATTTTACTATAAAATCAAAAGTTTTAAGAGCATACACATGGCAGGTTTCGATTCTGCTCATGCCCACCATTTATTACCAACCAAGTTTTTGTTTAAATGGTTGGATTAGAAATGCTCAGACTTCCCCACAAAGGAAGCATCGTTTTGGAACTTTCCTATCAGTTCAAGAGGTTCAGCTATATTGTATTTGTGCAATGTAATCACTGCTATTTCTCCTTGGTTTCCTAAAAGAGAAAAAAAAAAAGGCTAAATAGTGATGACCTTCATTAATGAGCCGTGCATCTGCATTCTTAGAAGCTGCTGTGAAAAGCAATTTATGTTTGTAGGGTTTTTGAATTAGTAAGAATGGGAATGATTGAGCTAAAACCCACTCTGTTAGTAGAGAAGGAAGATTACAGAAAAGCATGTTATATATTGCTACCAAGATTTTTCTTCCAAATAATTAATTTGATGATTATTTCATACATAATGCTATCAAGCAATTCCTGGTACTTTGGACTTACGTGGCTTGTTATGTAAAATTACATTTTTACATGGAAAAATGAACTAAAAAAATCTAATGGTAAAATGTAAAAATAAAGTCAGATCTACATTCTAAAAATTGTTGAATGACATGACATTACAGAATATGCAAATGGACATTAAATGATGGCCTTGCATTAAAATAGAGAGAGCAGAACAGTACATATTCAAATGTGTTGAAAACGGCAAAAAATTACCTATAACTCTACAATAAAATATGCGGAAATAGCTTGCTATTTTTATATACATTTCCAAAATGTTAAGATAACTTTCTGAAAGATTAGAATGATTTCTGTTTAACTAAATAGCTGTCCTTTCCAACACATTGCTACTTTTTAAAATAATGTATCATAAGTTCAGCCTGTCATATTTTTTGCATCAGTCATTATAAATACCAGACCATTTGTAAGTGTGGTTGAAGAGCAAAATGCTAATTTACATCTCTAGTAAATACTGTTTCAGGATTCATGAACTTGAATAATTCTACAGTTTGAAACTCTTATGCTATATATACATGGTATAATGTATTCAGACTTTGATTACTACATATTTAAAATGGAATGTTTTATGGTTGTGCATATGGATGTGAAGTGAAAATATTAGCCTTAACATTAAAATTTGGGTTTGATAGTGTTTATTTTGATATTGGTGAATTAGTCACCAGTAAGTTTTAAAAAAGCACTTGGTTGAAAATCGTACTTGAATACATACATGCATGCTGCTAAACTAGAACTTTAATTTTTCCCCTATAACTTTTATAAGTCCCATTTATAAACCCACTTTTAAAAATAACAGGTCCAAGTTAGAGTGATGTGTGTATATTATTCAAAAAAAATGTACTGGTGTGATATCTTGTATGAGTGATCATTTAAATACAGTACATTACTGTAGAAGCTAAATCAATCTTTATAATTAAGCAGAAATTATAAAACTAGGAATAATCAACACTGTAAGATATGTTAATAAAAACCTACTGTCATTTGGTTTGTGAAAGATCCTTAAAATGTTTAATGCTTACATTGTTTTTCTTTTTTTCAAAGATATTGACAATAATATACGTAAGTGAGCATAGCTGGAAAGACGAAAGCATAACATAAGTAACTAATAGTTGCTTTAAGATGGAGTTAACTATAAAGGGTTTGCTTTTCTTTTTCCTTTTTATTTTCAAAGCTAGTTCTTATTTCCTCTATCCCTGTCTTGTAATTAACGCAAAGGTTTTACTAACTATGTGGTTTTGGAGGGGGGCAGGGAGAAGAGAACGAGTGTGCAGTTCTGAAGGATGCTGCTATGGTCCTTGCCGCTTTCTGAAAACTCCCAGCTAAACTTGAGAAATCTACAGCGCTTTATGATCATGTTTCTTTTGAATGGTCTGTGGTCTTGTTTGAATTGACAATCGTTGCCCTTACCCCTCCATCCTGTAGCTCAGCAGCCAGTTATCAATTAGGAATCCATTTGTGTTCACAGACCTTTCTTTCTGCTTTATGTATTTTGATATTTACCGATTTCTGTGACTTAGAAAAGATGCTGACTAAAAGGGCTGAAGGCTAGGAGGTAACAGCAGGGAGAGGAGATGTGGCCCAAGAGTCTCTGTGCCATCTCCAAAATTATAATTGCTAACCCTCAAGTTCCTGATGCCGGCTTATATTTGAGGTCATGAGGAACAACAACAACTACCAAACCCCAAATAATGTCACATGGTTTTATCCACTAGAATCAAATCACCAAGACAAGATACATTTACCGGTGGTTATGCCTTGATAGTCAGTGGGAGAGCAGAAGACTTGTTACTTCCTCAGTCCCATTCACAGCGCACAGTTCTTGTCTTGGACTTTATGGTCTGGCTGGGTGATATGAAGCACTGCTTACTTCATCTGGGATGAGCTGGAGGGGCAGGAGGGCGACAACACGATCACTTCTCTACTGAAGCGTATCAAGTATGGAAGAGCTGTACCATCCTGGGGTACAGTAATCGACTAGCCCTGGAGTGAATGTAATTCCAGCTGATGCAACACAATGAAAAGGCATAATGAGACCTTATGTAGAGCTGTTACCGTGTTTCCCCGAAAATAAGACCTAGTCGGACCATCAGCTCTAATGCGTCTTTTGGAGCAAAAATTAATATAAGACCCAGTATTATATTACATTATATTATATTATACCTGGTCTTATATTAAAATAAGACCCGGTCTTATGTTAACTTTTGCTCCAAAAGATACATTAGAGCTGATGGTTCAGCTAGGTCTTATTTTCGGGGAAACATGGTATGTGAGTTAAATTAATGTAAGATGTGGCAATACCAAAACTGATGCAACAGATCCCAAGAGCAGGCCAGAAGAAGTGGGTTCAGGAGCACATAAATACTGCAGCTTGAGGGGAAGGAAAAAGGACAAGAGAAGAGAAAGAAAGTTTAGAGCAGGGGTGTCCAAACTTTTTTCAACGTTTTTCACCAAGGGCCATATGCGGTAAAATACACAAACAGCCGGGCCACTCGAGGTGAAGTACGTATTGCCTCACCTGGTTTATTTACTAAACTAAATATATTTTTGGAATTTGCTGCGGGCCAATTAAAAATGGATTGCAGGCCGCAGTTGGCCCGCGGGCTGCAGTTTGGACACCCCTGGTTTAGAGCAAAGAAAGGATTTGTATCTGATTCCCTCTTATGTCTGTGACAGAGGGGCAGGGTCATCTGTTGAGAGCAGGCCTAGTATACTCTGGGGGCTTGAGCTTAGTAGTAAAGGTTTAGACATATGCTAGGAGAGATAAGGAGAAGCACCACAGAAATCATACGGAGAGCCCAATATGGTTAGAAGCCATAACATTTTAGTGAAGCCAATTAGAAAGGTTCTGTGACTTTGAAGCCCCTGAGATCAGCAGTTGAGCACCTGAAGGATAGAAATTAGACTGCTAAATTAGTTCATGACTTGTAGACTTGAGATGGGTAGAAAGGCAGTAAGATTTAGGGGTGCTGGTTGAAATGAGTGTGGGTCCATGCTGGATAAATTGAGGGGTCTAGGATTGGAAGTCATGATAAGATTTAATGTGAGCTTTCAAAGTTTTCTTTGGAAATTAATGAAAATTTGCTTTAGTGTTGGAACATTTAAATTCATTTATTCAGGAAGTATTTATGAGGCTCCAATGCACCAGGCACTGTGCTAAATACTGGAAATACAATGGAAAAGAAGCCAGATAGTCCCTTCTCTCATATAGCTTGTGTGATTCATGCTACAAATGGTGTGTGGGGGGGTGGGGGTGGAAGGAATGGAGTACAGGGTATTTAGCAGGGACCTCTAAACCAGACTTGGGGAGTATGAGGAGGCTTCCAGGAGGTGGCGATGTCTAGGATGATCCCCAAGTGCTGTGGAGGAGATAATGTGTACCTGTGTGAGATGATGTGTGGGGACAGTGGTTCAGGTAGGTGAAGGGACGGGAATCATTCTGGTTGTAACACAGGTACTTTTGCAGGAAGTGAAATCTAAATTACAAAAGGTTTTAGACTTTGTTTAGAGAGCAGTAGGAAGCCATCAGATTTGCATCTTAGAGAAGTCAATCCAGCTGCACTGTGGAGAAAAATCCAGAGTGAGAAGACCTGCTTGATATCTATTGAAAGAATATAGACACAACATAATAGTTGGCTCTACTAGGGGAGTTGTAGAGACAAAGAAGGGGGCAGTATTAGAAGAGAGTTGACAGAATTCAGTAGAGTAAGGGAGAGCAAGGAATATTTAGTAAGTGCCTGCTATGTGTGAGATACTAAGTTAAATGCTGGGGATACCAGAACAAGACAGAAAGGGTTAGTGTCTGCCTACAGTCTAGCGGGAAACACAGTACTAAGTATGTAATGACAAGTAAATGCACGTCACCAGCCAGTTAGGCAGAGGGCTGTGGGAAGCAACGAACTCATTTAGTTTGGGGAGTTCACAGAAGACTACACGGAGGAAGTGATGTTTAAGCTGAAACCTGAAGAAAGGGTAAAAGTGAGCTAAGTGAAGGAGGCAATAGGGGGATGGCATTCTAATGGGTAGATGTAGCACATAGGCCCTGAAATAGTCATGGGCAGGGTACACTCAAGAAACTGGATGTTGAGAGAATTATGCTAAGTGAAATAAGATGGAAAAAGCACAAATTGTATTATTTCACTGATGTGGAACATAAAAAGTAAACAAACTAACAGAACAAAAACTTACATGGACAATAGAATGGTGGTTACCAGAGGGGAAAGAGGGTGGGGGAGTGTGAGGTGGGTAAAGGGGGTCAAATAGATGGCAATGGAAGGAAACTAGACTTCAGGTGGAGAACTTGCAATAGACTACACAGATGTTGAATTATAATATTGTACATTTGAAAATTAGATAATGTTATTAACCAATGTAACCCCAATAAATTGAAAACAACAACAACCTGAAAGGAGTGCAGTACTGTTGAAGCATTGAAAGCAGAGGGGAGTGGGGTGTGTGACAGGAGATAACGCAGGAATGAGAGACACTGATCAGACCATGGCCTCTTGAGCCATATTATGGGTTTTGATCTTTATCCTCAGGGCAACAGGAAGTCATTGTAAGATTAGTGCAGTGAATGATCAGAATGCAATATTAAAATGATTTTTACGTAGCCTCAGTTTACAGCAAGGGTCAGCAAACATTTTCTGTAAAGGGCCAGATGGTTTCTGTCACAACTATACAACTCTGCCATTGTAATGCAAAAAGCATCCATAGACATACGGCTTCTAGTAATGGCAGATTAAGTGATTCGGACTGTATTATCGATTCCTGTATAACAAATTACCCGAAAATGAATGTTATAAAACATTATTCATTATATTTCAGTTTCTGTGGACCAGGAATCCAGGGGTAGCTTAGCTAAATTATTCAGGCTCAGTCTCTTACAAGGCTACAGTTAAGGTGTCAGCCAGGACAGCAGTCATTTGAGGCTTGACCAGGGCAGGGAATCTGCTTCCAAATTCACTTATATGGCTATTGGCCAGAAACTTCAGTTTTTTGCTATGTGGACCTCTCAACCGGTTTGCTAACAACACAGCAGCAGACTTGCCTCAGAATGTATGATCCAAGAGAGGGAGAAGGAGAGACAGAACACACACAGCCATGCCCAAGATGGAAGCCACAGTGTCTTTTATAACCTAATCTTGGAGGTGGCATATGACCACTTCTGCCACACATACCAACCCTGGTACAACGTGGGAGGGGTTTATATAAGAGTGTGAGGCACTGGAGGTGGAGATCCTTGGGGGCCTATCTTACTGAAGAAAACTTAAAAAGCAAATGAATGGGCAAAAGTTGAAGAAACAATTTCCATAGTCTTACAAAGTGTGCCCCAAGATATTTATCAACTACAGAGGGAAAGATAACTTTACAGTGGAGAAACCTGGTAAATACTACTTTAATCAAGTGATAAAAGTTAATATCACCAATAATAAAGCATATTAATTTCATAAATCCCTTAATATGATTTACTGAGAAATGTACATTATTTCTATAATAAAAGTGCAAAAAGTACACAACTTGATTCCAATCATGTGAAAACATTAGACAAGCTCAACTGAGGGACATTGTACAGAATAACTTACCAGTCAGTACTCTTCAAAAATGTCAAGGTGAAAAATGAGGAAAACCTGAAGAATTGTTAGAGTGGAGGAGCCTAAGGGCAAATGTAATGTGGAGTCTTGGACAAGGTCTTGGCACCAAAAATGGACAGTAGTGAGAAAACTGGTGAGATTCAAATAGGTCTGGAGTTTAGTTAATAGTAGTAAATTAATGTCATTTCTGATTTTAATACCTTTACTATGGTTAAGTGAGTTGCTAACATTAGGAGAAGCACAGTGAAGAATATATAGGAATCTGCACTATTCATGTAACTTCTGTAAATCTAAAATTTGTTCAAAATGAAAGGTTTTTTAAAAAGACACAAAGAAAACTTTCCTCAAAAGAAGACTTTATATCAAAAACCCTCAGAGTAGCAGAAAAATTGACTCTCAATAATCACCTCCAAGACATACCCTAGAAACAATATTAGACTATAAAGATAAAAGTTCTCAGGTGTACAGACAAAAAAGAACAAATAATTGAAAAGTGCAACAGAATTAGACTGGTGTCAGACTTCACTACGTAGAAGGCAAAATGCAAAGCAAAACTTTTCACAACAACGTTCAAAGCAAGGCAACATGCAAAGCACTTTCAAAAACGAAAGTTTAACTCAATGATTTTGTTTAAGGTCAAGCTGGCCTTTCAAGTAAGAAGACCATAGAAAAAGTTTTAAGCATGCAAATGAGACTTTCTTGAGAGAAATCTACCAAAACGTTGGCTTTATCCAGGAAACTTCAGCAACAAGACTGATGGAATGGAGGTAGGAATAGTATTCCAGCTCTAAAAACAATTCAAGTCTCAGTCATGGACTGCTAATGCTTTCCAGTGCCTGGCAGAAAGAAATACCTTCTCTGGAGGATCATCCAAGTTCTCAAATTATTTCTGCAAGTTTTAAAAATACAGTGACAGAACATGATAAACAATGCACATAAGGCAGAATCAATAGAAAAATAATAGAAACAGACCACAGAGACTCCAGATATTGAAATTGTGATTTTATTTTATTTGAAAAAGAACCAATTAGGAATTCCAGTGCTGAAAAAATAACCAACATTAAGAACTCAATGGAGCTGTTTAATATCAGATGAGATACAGCTAAAGAAAGACTTGGTAAACTGGATTATAAACCAGAGAGACTAAAAGATGGAAAATGAGTTAAGAGAGGTAAAAGACGCAGAAGACATTGTAACAATGTCAAACACTTGTAATTGGAGTTCCAGGAAGAGAGGAGAGAGAATGTGGCAGAGGCAATATTGAAAGAGATAATAGCTGAGAATTTTCTGTAAGTGATGAAAGACATGAAATTCAAGTAGTTCAATAGATCTCAAGTAGGGTAAGTAGGAAGGAGTCATATCTAGACACATCATAGTAAAACAAAATTTTAAGGCTTCTCAATGGAAACAATCCTCAAAAACAAACAAAAAGACTTAAATTTTCTCACTGGTGACATCAGAAACTAGAAGACAGTAGGAATATATCTTCCAAATGTTGAAAGAAAATAACCAAGGATTCTCTACACAACAGACATATTCTTCAAGAATGAGGGCAAAGTAAAGACATTCGAATGAAAACTGGGAGAACTTAACAGCAGCATATCTTCACTAAGAAAGGAAAATCCATAAAAAGTTATTTAGGCAGAAGGAAAATAAGCCCTGGTGGAAGATTAAATTTCAGTAAGAAATGAAAAAAAATTGGTAAATATGTAAGTATAGCTAAATATTTACTGCATAAAATTATTATGATAATCAGTTATGTGGGATTTCTATCTGTATGTATTGTGAATGTTTGACAACAATATAAGCTACAGGAATAAATAAAATGTTCCAAAGTTTCTTGCATTGCTTCAGAAGAGAGTAAAGGTAATATTTACTTAGAAGAAAATATAGTTAAAAATCTTTGTGACTTTGGATTAGGCATTAGTTTCTTAGCTAATACACCTAAAGACAAGCAACCATTCACCCCTCAAAAAAGATAAATTGGACTTCATAAAATTAGAAACTTGTCCTTCAAAGGACACTATAACTATCATGAATGTAAAAGATAACTCACAGAATAGGAGAACATATTTGTAAATCATATTTATGATGAGACAATATACAGAATATATAAAGCACTCCTACAACAACAACAAAACTCAATTTCAAAAATCTGTGTTCACACAAAAACTTGTGCACAAAGGTATACAGCAATATTATCTATTAGCAGCCAAAAATGGCCATCAACCAGTGAAAGGATAGGCAAAAGGTGGTATATTCATAAATGGAATATTATTCAACCATAAAAGAGTGAAGCACTGATAAATGTTACAACATAGATAAACCTTGAAAACATGCTAAGTGAAACAAACCAGACACAAAGTCTACACAAATAGGCCAGGATGTCCAGGATAGCAAATCCACGGAGATAGGATGTAGATTAGTGAGTGGTTGCCAAGGTCTCTAGGGAGTGGGAAATGGGGAGTGACTGCTAATAGAGACAGGGTTTCTTTTGGGAGAGATGAAACATTCTGGAATGAGATAGTGGTGATGGTTGTACAATCTTGTGAATATAATAAAAACCACTGAATTACACATTTTAAAAAGATGAATTTCATGGTATGTGAATTGCATCTCAAAAAAAAAAAAAATCAAGTGACAGTCATGCACTCTTAATACACATTACAATTTCTCTAGCCTACATTTTGACAAATCCTACCAGGTAATACGGTGGAAAAAATATAAACATTAGAGTCAGATTTAGTTTCAAATCCAGTCCATCACTTACTAGTCATGTGATCCTGGAAAAATCACTAATGTCACTGAAATCAGTTTCCTCATCTATAATGGAGATAATAATACTTCATTTTAAGGTTGCTGTGAGGATAGGTGTGCTGTGTAGAAACATACATGTTCCAGAGCAGCTGAATCCTTTGCAATGATGAACCAAAACCAAAAAGTCAGTATGTGACAAAGACAGGTTATAGACTGCTGACCATTTCTACAATAAGCTCATAAAATATTTAGTTCTTTTTTTATAAACACATGATATATGCACAACAGAAAAAGTCTGAACTTGGGGAGACAGAGATTCTTCAAAAAAATAAAAGGAGTTGGCTTAGACTAAAGTTCCTCAAGGAACAGAGACTGTGCTACTCATCTTTCATCTGTTGCTTTTTACTTCACCTGATACGTGGAGATACTCAATACATGTTTGGTACATGAAAAAAGATTAATATTATACCTTGGAAGGTAAATTTCTAGGGTAATCAAATCTTTCAAATAGAATAGAAAGAGAGTAAAACTTCCAAACAAATGTGGGAGTAGAGAATGGGATAATAAAAACCAATCTAAAGTAAGATGAAACAAGAATGAAATGTAGCCAGTAGAAAATAAAATTACAAAAGAAGATTGTAATTTAAATCCGTACTTCTGGTAATTACATTAATGCAAATGGTCTGAATTCCTAGTTAAGACAAAGTTTGTCAGACTAGATTAAACAGAAAACGAACATAGGCTGTTTACCAGAGACGCATCTGAAACAATTATGGCAATATTTTGAAAAAGTTCTAGAGACACACTGACGCATATATGGAAATAATATAAAATCTAGACTTTGCTTTAAAATAATCTTGGGTGAGGGCAGGACATGGGGAAATGGAAATATAGATGAAAGAAGGTTGAATGTGTACTGTTCATTGAAACTGGGAGATGGGTGGGCACAGGGAGTTTTTATACTATTCTCTCAACTTCTACATGTGTTTAAAATTTCCCATAGAAAATTATGACCACGTTGGGCATTTCTCTGAAATAATGGAAGGATTGTTTAATATTAAAATATCTATGTAATTTGCCACATTAGCATATAAAGAAGAAAAATGTTAGGATCATCCAATAGATGCAAAAAAAAAAAGCATGACAAAAATCTAACATGCATTTATAGTTAAAATTGTTAACAAATTAGGAATACAATTTCCTTAATCTCATAAACGTCAGCTACCCTTAAAAAGCTATAGCAAATATCATATTTAATAGTGAAACATTGAAATCTTTCCCTTTGAGTTTAGGAACAAGACATCATGCTCCGTATAACCACTCTCTTCAAATTGTGCTATTAATAGATGTCCTGATCAGTTAAATAAGGTAAGCTAAAAATTTTAAAGTGTAATGACTGAAGAGGAAGAAACAAAGCTGTCATTATTCAGCAATGATATGATTGTGTACACAGGAAATCCAAAAGAATCCACAGACAAATTATTCCAATAGAGTTTAGATGGGTTACTGGAAATAAAGCCAATTTATGAAAATCAATTATTTCTACTTACCGAAAAAAATGAAAATTTAAAAAAGATACCTTCTACAGAAGCATACAAGTATCAAATACCTATGAACTAATCTAAAAAATTTGTTAAGACTTCTTTAGATAAAAAAATAAGATATTAATGAAAAGAATCAACGACTAATACAAATCTAAACAGATTTGCATGTTAAAAAATTGATAGACACTTTATTTGTAAAGATGTTATTTTTCTTTAAATTACGAATGCAATAAAAATTCAAAGATATGCTGATTCTAAATTTTATGTGGAAATGCAGAGGTTCAAGTCAGCCAAGACATTCTCAAAGAACAAGGTGGGAAGACTCATTCTGTTTTGACTTATGATAACTCAACAGCAATTAAGGTACTGTGCAATTGGTACAAAGATAAATAAATAGACCAAAGGAACAGAGTACAGAGGCCAGACGCATAGCTACGCATATATGAACATTTGATTTATAACAAGAGTGCACTATATAGCAGTGGGAAGAGAATAGGCTTTTCAATAAGTGATACCAGTATCCACATTAGATCTCATCATCCCAAAGAAAAATCTGTTCAGATAATGCTAGCCCTAAATGTGAAAAGCAAAACAATAAAGATATTGGAGGTGTGGTAGTCATTAATGCTGTCCATCAAATATTTCTAGCTCCTTTTTAGGTTCATAGTAGGTTATAATTCCCTACTTGCTTGAACTAGGTATAACTTGCCTTGGCCAATGTAATGTGACTAGAAGTGGCCTGTGCTTTCTCGTGGAGTCTTTACAATCTGGTGAATGATTCTGCTTGTTCTTTTTTGTACTGTTATGGCAGTTGGTGATGCTTCAAGTGGTGGCTGCTCTGTCCCAGAGGGCTACTGCGTCCCAGTTTGAGGACAAGCCAACGCTCTGCTGAATGAGCAAAACTAAACTAAATGCTTTAATCTGATGAGATTCTTGTAGTTTGTTATTGCAATATAATCCAGATTATCCTTACTGATAGAGAAGTTACTATGAGGAATGAGATGTTTTGTAACAAAAACCAATAAAATATGTGTCAGTTGTTTAAGAGTTGATTTTAGCAAAAAAGCTGAGATCGAAAGATGAAAGGGAGATTGATTGTTATCCAGGGCAAAATATAGTATTTATTAACCTGCTGTATGCAATAATTTTTAAAATGAATAATACACCTACTGAATAGCTATAGGGGAAAGGGTTGGAAAACAGAATGTGTAGCCTGCTCTTAGTTATATTACACAAGGTATTACAAAAAAGAGACGAGTTCAGAAAAGAACTGACCGTTTTGTAGCAAGAATGAAAAAGAGCACAGTCTAGAAATCTGGGGAATTGAAGGGGCAGAAAACATAGCTGTTATCAGCCACAATCACCAACAGATAAAACTGAAAACTCTTTGAGTAACAGTAAATTCAGCCTTGTGGTAAAGATTAAATGAGATTATGGCCTTGACACTATTGTTAAAACTTCTGAAAAGCCTTAGTGAAAATACTTGTCTTAGAGTAAGAATCAAACTCAAGATGTGACAGGCAGTATCCTTTCAGTTGGACAAAATGATACAGGGAAAAGAGATAGAAAATGTGGCTCTCCCACTGATAAGCTGACTTTACCGGGAAATATGTCGAAAGAGACTCATGGAAGCTAGAAAGCGATGAATAGAGCAAATCTAAGAGGAATGTCTAGAAAAGAACTGTTGATACAGCTTTTGGAACATGGAACTGACTAGATGCCAATAGATGAAAAGTCTTATGTGTTTTGTTTTAAGAAAAAAATTATGTATATTTTATTATTTTTAAATTTTTTATCAAATTTATTGGGGTGACTATGTTTTTAAGAGAGTTACATTGTTAAAGAAATCATGAATCTGGAAATTGAAAGTCTATGACTCTTTAGGACTTAAAATGACTTTGTACTGCCAACCATGTATGGGAAAAAAAGTAGGCTGTCAGAGAGCTGTGTACCTCCCCAGGAGGCATATTCTCCAATGCCCACTTGAGATGTAGTGGCAAGGGAGCATATTCCCACAGCACAGAGCCACAGGCCACAAAGAGCAATGGACAAAGGAGCTCCTTCTAAGGAGCAGATCTGGACCAAATCAAGAAATATTACAACCCACAAGTAGAGAGTTCTCAAAATATCTTCCCAGCCAGATTTCAGAATTGCTCTAAATCACTGACTGCTGTAATTTCTTTCATTTTTCCGTTTTCTAAATGGAACTGTTATTATATTTAGTCCCTTTTCCTTTATTATATAATCACATTTTATATGTAATTAGGCCTTTTCACTAAAATCAATGTTTTTCTCTGGACAGGTTTTTAATAAATATGAATTCTTTTTATACATGTAACTATAATTTATTTTCCAATGCCATGTGGAATTTGATTATATAAATGTATTACAGTTTATGTCTTCATTCTGCTGTTGGTCATTTGGCCTGGAGTATTTTGTTCATTTACAATTGTTATTATTGCTGATATATTGGCAATTTGTTTATTACAATCATTTTTTCCCTTCCCTTTTCCATCTGCTTTTAATATATAAAGATTTACAAAATCTTAATTTGTCTCCTTTGGGAGTTAGTATGGCCAAGACAAATCATGTCAAAAGAACTTGTCAACTTAGTTCCTGAACAGGACAGACAAGTGTCTCTTTTTGTCCCTCTCTTTTTCTACTTTTAAAAACTAAATAAAGTAAATATTATTAGAACTTTTTACAGTCAAAGTTCAGCTTTTCACTTTCATGTGGAAATGTTTGCTTTGGTTTATTACACAGCTATATGGTAATATGTAGTATGTCTATTCCACAAATTATTCATCCACTTTTCTCTTAGTGTACATTTAGGTTGCTCTGGGTTCTTTTCCTCTTTCAAATAATTATGCGGTATATTCTTCTGCATGTCTTCTTATTGCTTACTTTTTGTTCTTTCCTTCCTTCCTTCCTCCTTCCTTCCTTCCTTCCTTCCTTCCTTCCTTCCTTCCTTCCTTCCTTCCTTCCTTCCTTCTTTCTTTCTTTCTTTCTTTCTTTCTTTCTTTCTTTCTTTCTTTCTGCCTTCTAGGTTGTTTCAAATTTGTTTATTTTTGTCCTTCCTTTTATTTTGTCCTCCAATATGGAAATATTACAATCTAATTTAAGGTTGTTTTTTCTCCTACTACTTATCATGCATCTTTAAATACTAAAGCTAATAAATCTTGGATTTCTTTCTCTACAATAGAAGGACCTATGAAATTTAACTCTGATCACCCCCTCAGAAATTCTGGTTAATGTTTGTCTGGCTCACTAAGTCAGAATCCAGCGCACTTTTACTTCTTCCAGAGGATAAATGAATCCATTAGAAATAGTGATTATTATCGACTTACTGAGGATTTCAATGTAGAGGACAAGAATGGGTTTTACATTAAAAATTTTGTAGAATTTTCATCCCCAACTTTCATCTCTCTTCAAACTATTTCCTCTTATGGCTGCCATTGTTTATGGTTCTGGCTGCTCTAGATATGGCTTCTGTTACATCACCCTTTAAACTTCTCCCTCTCCAAAAGGTTTTCTGGGAATACACCATCCCTATTCTACTGCATTGCAATTTATTTCTGTCCCTTATGTGTAGTCCTAAAGATATTACCCTCTTTGGAATCTAATTTCTTTAAGAGGAGGCAGGGGCTATATGATTATAGTTTTTCTTATATTTTTAAATTAATTTTTAAGCTAAATTTACTGGGGTGGTATTGGTTAATAATATTATATAGGTTTCAAGTGTACGGTTTTATAATACATCATCTGTATATTGCGTTGTGTGCTCACTACCCAAAGTCAAATTTCCTTCCGTTACCATATATTTGTTCTTCTTTACCCTTCTCTACCCTTCCCTTTCCCCTTCCCCCCAAAATATGAATTCTTAAATGTATGAGATCATTTATGTATCTGTTTTTAAAGTATTCTAAGGAAAAATAATAATTAAAATAAAACCCCTAGTGATTACAGACTTTAGATATAAAGGAGCAAATGTCAAAGTTAAGTAAAAGATTTTGACTAAAAGGATTATGACAGTTATAAGTAAAATATATAAGCGAGTAATAAAGGTCAGTGAGAAAATTTGGATGAAATAAAATTAAGTGTTTTTGTCCCAAGATGTTTGAGAATTTCTATCTGGAGTCAGATATTTTATTTCAATGTTATTAGGTTGGTGCAAACATAATTGCGGTTTTTGCAATTATTTTTAACCTTTTAAACCACAATTACTTTTGCACCGACCTAATATTTCCTTATTTATATTGGCCCACAAACTCTAGCTTGTTTCCTTTAAAAAATAAATTATGTTTCTTTTGCCATCCATTTGCTAGTAAATTTTCTAAGTTATCCAAACTACTTGTATCATATAGATGCTTTAAAAGATTCATAGTTATTTAACTCTATTTCCAGGCTTCTCTTTTCTTATATGACATTTGGTTTTTTTTTTAAGCTTATGTTTTCTCAGTGACCTTTACATTTCCTCAGATCAGTGCCCTTCACTTTCATTTTTCCAAAGGGGATATCTGTGATGAATGATTATGGAGAGATGATGCCATCATTACCTTGGAGACCCAGAACTGCCAGATTGGTTGTTCTCATGGAATGGACATTATATAGTCAAGCTATTTCTCCTAAATGTTCTCGGTTATTTATAGTAACAGTTGGCTTCAAAGAAATTACTTTCTCTGTAATTTTCCACTATTAATTACTTATAAAATGGAAACCTATCATTTTCATCTATAATATTATTACCACACAATATCTCTGCTGCTAATAAAATTCATCCCACATAATTTTATTTCCCTATAAGATGATATACACAGTAAGGTTTTTAAAAATCTGTTGGGAAAATTGTACTCTTGGTTCTTCTATGGCTTTTCTCTGATTGTGTGCTTCATGCTACTGATTGTGTTTAATAGAGTAAAATAAGGCCAAACCCAGACTGCATGGTAGCTAGCAGGTAGGTCTCCTATTAAACATGTTATTAGGCATTTCCCATCCATGTTTTGTAAGTGTGCTGACATTTAGTCTGGTGTGTTGGGGCAATTTTTTACAACACAAAGATATTTATCCTGATATTGAAGTACACTTCCTATATCTCAGCTATCCCATAATTCTTTGTATCAACTTCATCTAGAAGGTGCAATACAGAGAGAGTGCTAGATTAAGACCCTGATTTCATGGAGGAGGAAGGCTAAGCCTCTGAACTAATTTTCTTTGTGACTGAGAAAAGCATTTGTGAAAGTACTTGTTTCTGTTGCACATAAATGATGAATAAAGAGAAATGAGTGGAATGTGCTGCTGCTCAGCATTTCTGACAAGATAGAAAGATGAGAGAACATTTGAGAATATTGGCGCAATTAGAACAGATACTCCTAAGGTGAAATTGATTGTATTATTACTATTGCTGTTCATTAGGAAGTTAAAAAAAAAAAAGCGACACACACATAATCTCTCCCTCCCCAACCCCAAGGATTCCCTATTTATCAATCTATTTCCTAAAACTTATCTGTACCTTTTTTCCCCTCTCTGTAAAAAAAAAAGAAAGAAAGAAAGAAAGAAGGAAAAAGAAAAAAGGATTTCCTGCTGTTTTTTTTTCTGTTTTGGACCGCTTTGTGGTTCTAGCTATAATTCCTTAGACTCTCTTGATACAATTTTCTCCTATCAATATTTTCAACTTTATCCAAGAGATTTTTTTAAATTTTATTTTATTAAATTTATTGGGGTGAGATATTTTTTAAAAGGCTGATGTTCATAAAATCTTGCCTTATATTAGGTATGATACAAAGTTGAGAACCGAGCTCCTGTTTTTGGAGTGCCTGTGAGTGAGAAGACACTGTGCTTGGCATTGTATCCACATTATCTTGTTTAATTCTTACAGCATCTCTATTGGACAAACGGTATTTTCCCCATTTTACTGATGAAGGAATTGGGCTTGGAGAGGATAACTGGTGCAATGTAACATATCAGTACATGTCAGAGTTGGAATTCAAACCCCAGTTTAACTCTAAAACCCATTGTCTCTCTTCAATATTTTGCTGTATTGAAAATGACTAAGGTAGTTGCAGTGTCAGAAATGTACATGAGCATGTTTCTAGACAGACTTAAATAATTATTAGAATAAAACCATGGGAATGCTGAGAAGGATTCATTCACCTGGGTGATCACAGGAGGTTCAATAAAAGTGATGGCTGTGAAAGTGGTCTTGAGGGATGCCTAGGATTTTATTACACAGGTAAAAGGGGAATAGGAACCTTTTGGGCCGATGAGAGAGCAGCAGAAACCAAGGCAGGATGGCTGTAGAGTACACGCTGTATCTTGGGGATGGAGCTCTTCAGATGCCAAAGAAGGAGTTTTGACTTTATAAACAATGAGCCGTCCCAGTGTGAGAGCAGGAGTGGTGTGCTCCATTGGGCATTGAGGAGAAGAATGCTGTGGTACTGTGAAGGAGGGGTTACGTTATTATTTTAGTGGTCCACGCTGTAAATTATCAGGATCTGAGAGAGATGGAGGAAGAAGTAGGGAACTGCAAGAAGGTGCTCAAAGCCCCATCTATTGCTGAGAGATGTAGGGGAATCAAGAGTTACGGAGGCTGCTAAACTGGGTGACTGAGTAGGTAATGATTTCAGTCCCCACAACATGGAACATGGTGGAGGAAAATTTTCGGTAGAATATAGAGCTGAGTTTGGGACAGCTCTAGGGTGCTAATGACATACCTATGGAACTACCTCACAGTAAATTGTCTGGAGCCAGAGATGCAAACCTGGGATGATTTCCAGGAGGCCCTGGGGATGAGATGCTGCAAAGGAGGGCAGAGGACAGAGTCTTGGGAATAGGTCCATTTATGAATAACTGTGGAGTATGGTGACTATGGGGTATGGTGACATGGTGGCACCTGTTACGTTAGGCAGGCTAACGTCACTGACTAAGGGACATGAGGATTAGATGTAACTTGTCTCTTAATGGGTAAGAGGCCAGAAAGTGAGTGAAAGGGCAGGTTGGGGAAATGTGGGACAGGAGATGAAGAAGGTTATACAAAAGATCTGGAGGTAACGTAACAGGAATGGTTTTAATTTCCCTAGTAAGAGTTTTGCCTCTCAGGGGAGCCACCAGCAACAGTGGGAGGTCCCCAACCAAGATTCCCTGACACACTGGAGAGTCGGGCTTACTGCAGTTAAGGGACAGTCTGCTTCCATTTCTTTTCTCCACATCCACCATGCTCTGAATGTGCTCCCAGACTGGGCTTTAAATTCACCCTTATTTACTGTTATCTTCCTTTAAAGCAAATTCTGCACTATGCAGGGTAGCAAGAGGGAGATCTATGTGGTGATGGCATCAGTCTGTATTTGATGGCAGTTGTGGTTAAATCCACATGTGATAAAATGATAGAACGACACATATATTTCACCAATGTTAGTTTCCTAGTTTTGACATTGAACTGTAGCTAGGTAAGATGTAAAGATGCAGCAAACTGGGTGAAGGACATAGGGTTGTCTCTGTACTATCTTTGCAGCTTCTTACAAATATATAATTATTTCAAAATAAAAAGTTTTAAAAAAGAGAGTTGAGTGCACAGTCCATCTGTCTTTGATATCTCGATATCTTTGTTTTTGATCTATTGATTGACAACAAATTTGGGGATTTTTTTCAATACCCCTTAATTGTCTTTAACCATTAACCTTGAAGGTCTTTTTCTCCCTTGGTTTCAGTTCTGCTTGTTTCTAGATCTAACTGGCTTGCTCCCAATTCCAATAATACTCTGTCCCCCACCATTACATTTATTTCACCATTTTGAAAAAGATAGATATACACTAGTGTAATGCAGGGAGGCCTGCGGGGTCTCTGCTCCCGCTCCCCACATGAGAACGCAGGACATGGTGAGGCCAAAAAGGAACACCCACGGAGCCATAGGTAGGGGAGTCATACTAGTATATTCTTGCTGGCGGCTGGGTTGGAGAAACAGGAAACAGGAGCCACACAATTCTCAACCCTCACTGCACCGCTTGCAGGCCCAGCCACCATCTTCTTGCCAGCCCCCATCTTTTGCTAGCGTAGCAACAGCAGTTATATTAGTGGCCAATGGCTCACTGGTTACAGCTGAAGGCCAACTAGCCACAGCTGATGGCCATGCAATCACAATTGATGGCCATTTACTACCTGAGCCAACACCTTTCTATGTGAGGCCGAGAGCCTGGAAACTGCTTTCTGGGGCTCCGCCCCCACAACTAGAAAAGCTATGCCTAAGTATGTCCACATATATAGATTTATAGGACAGAAATTCATCAGTCAGAGGGTTTAACAATGACCAGATGGGCTTTTTTTTTTTTTTTTAAACTCACCCATCTACCATATTTTTATCTCTAGCATTTCTTTTTTGTCCTTTTTTAGAATTCCTGTATCTGGTTTAAATTGTCCATCTGTTCTTGCATGCTGTCTACTTTATCTATTAGTGCCCTTAGCATATTAATCATAGATGTTTTAGATTCCCAGTCCAATAATTCCAACATTCCTGCCATGTCTGGTTCTAGAAGATACTTTCTCTGTCCTTTCACAAAGGTATTTTTCCTTTTGGTATGTGTGGGGGCAGAGCCCCAGAAAGAAGTTTCCAGGCTCTCGGCCTCACATAGACAGGTGCTGGCTCAGGTAGTAAATGGCCAACTGTGATTGCATGGCCATCAGCTGTGGCTAGATGGCCGTCAGCTGTAACCAGTGAGCCATTGGCCACTAATATAACTGCTGTGGCTACGCTAGGAGAGAGAGAAGGAAAAGAGAAAGAATGGGGGCTAGCAAGAAGATGGCGGCTGGGCTGGCAAGCGTGGATTGCAGTTTGCGGACAGTGTGGATCCAGCCTCCAGTGAGAGTATAGTGCCGCCAGAGAGAATATAGTGGTATGACTCCCCTACCTATGGCTCCGTGGGTGTTCCTTTTTGGCCTCACCATATCCTGCGTTATGAGGGGAGTGGGACCAGAGACCCCGCAGGCCGCCCAGCACGACAAATGGCGCAGCGAGCAGGGTCCCCCGCACGACAAATGGCGCAGCGAGCAGGGTCCCCCGCACGACAGTATGCCTTGCATATTTTCCTTTTTCTTGATAGATGTGAAGTACTGGGTAAAACAGCTGCTGTAAACAGGCCTAGCGATGTGGTGGAGAGTAGTGGGGAAGTACGCATTCTACGGAGTTATAATTAATTAAATCTCAGTCTTTTAGTGAGCCTGGGCCTCTGGACTGTGAACTTCACAAGGGCTTTGCAGTTTTTTTCTCCCCTCTTAGGTGGCCAGAGTGGGCTCCTGGAGGCAAATCTCACAATATTGTGAGGGCCACCCTCTGACCAAGTCCCCCTGGAGTTTTTAAGTCTCAGGATTGTTATCTACACTGAGCCTCCAGAAATTCATCAAATACAGTCCAGGTTTTCTTATGCCAGTGCTGACGCCCACAGATGTTTCTGCTCTGGGAATCTCTGCTTCAGGAAGTTGCAACGCCCTGTGTTCATCTCTCTCCAGTCTCAGGGCTTTCGGTTTGCCCTGCGTCCTCCCTTCTCTTACGGATCCAAGAAAAGCTATTGATTTTTCAGTCTGTTCCACTTTTTATTTGTTGTTAGGACGGAGTGGCAACTTCCAAGCTCCTTGCATGTGGATCTGGAAACCAGAAGTCCCAGAGCTTAGAGTTTTACATCAGATAAATATGGGTTTAAATCTGCCCATCATCTTCTAATTAGCGGTTTGATCATGGGTAAGTTATTTGCCTCTTTGGTCTCAGTTTTCTCATCTATAAAATGGGAATTATAATAACACTGCCTTCTGGGGTCAATGAGAAGATTAAGTAAGTGGAATGGAGACTCCTTCGATGTTTTAGATGCTGTGAATATCTTCCCTCATGTGGTCATCTGTT
Source organism: Rhinolophus sinicus (assembly GCF_036562045.2). Lineage (NCBI taxonomy): Eukaryota > Metazoa > Chordata > Mammalia > Chiroptera > Rhinolophidae > Rhinolophus > Rhinolophus sinicus. The sequence continues at coordinate 155,850,196 of NC_133751.1, forward strand.
TACTTTGAATATTGCCTCTTGTGTTATTCATGGAGAAGAAACGCTTACTTTTGATATCAAATTTGTCAATTGTTTGCTTTGTAGTTTGTGCTCTAGCGAGGACTAGTTTAAATCAGAAAATACTTAGAAGCCTAGTAGCAAAATGTGCAAAAATTATAAATAGATAAGTCACAGAACCAGAGATCCACATGACTAATATGAAAGACATGCTCAACTTCACTAACAATCAGGCAAATACAAACTAAAAGCATAATGCGATGTTGTGGGAACAGAGCCCCAGAGAGTAGTTTCCAGGCTCTTGGCCTCACATGGAAAGGTGCTGGCTGGAGTAGTAGATGGTCATCAGCTGTGACTAGTTGGCCATCAGCTGTTACCAGTTAGCCATTAGCCACTAATATAACTGCTGTGGCTAAGTAAGCAAGTGTGGAGCATGGATTGCAGATTGCAGAGAGGCGGATTGCAGTTAGCAAGTGAGGTAGATTGGCAGACAGACTTGGATGGTGGGTTGCGGATTGTGTGGCTCCTGCTTCCTGTGTCTCCAACCCAGCCGACAGCGAGACTATAGTGGTATGACTCCCCTATGGCTCTTTGGGTGATGCTCTTTGGACTCACCATGTCCTGCGTTCTTATGTGGGGAGTGGGACCAGAGACCCCTCCATGACACCCCACATGACAGATGCTCTTCCAGAGCACAGCGTTCTGGCAGTAGCTAGCAAATATAAATTTACATATTTAATGATGCTGCTATCCCAACCCCACATGTATTCCAGAGAAACTTGTACAGGGATGGGTAGGAGGTTTGCAGTGGCTTTTTGTTGTATGTCACAGAAGAAAGACAGATAACAAGTAGTAGATGCACATTGAGTAAACTCTGCAGCAGAAATAAGCTAGAACATAGCAACAGAGATAATTGTTCAAAACCATGGTGTTGGGTAAAAAAAGAAAAAAGAATAAAATCTATTGTACCACCATTTATGTAAATCAAAAATTTATACACATTGAAAACTGGAAAACATAATTTTTCCAGCTTTATTGAGGTATAATTACCAAAAATTGTATATATTTACTGTCTACAATGTAATATTGATACATTGTGAAATGATACTACAATCAAGCTAGTTAATATATTTATCACTTCACATAGTTATATGTAATATATATATATATGTATGTATTTTTTGCTATTGTACCCTTTATAATTTTAAAGAAACATTAGCATCCAAGGGTAACCTCAAGGACATTCTCTAGGTACTTATGTTTGGGGGCAGGAGGAGGACAGAGGGAAATGGAGAAATTGGGGATGCTGGAAACAAACAAAACAAAAGAGGAATCTTGTAGGTGGGGGATGATTATCCCAACTCTCTGACCCTAAGACCCTCACCCCTAAATGATAGCATCCTCAAGCTTCGTAAGGACAATTAGTGTTAGCTATTGTAGCAAGTTACTATCATTGATAGTAATAATGAGGAGGAAAACATGGGTGAAGATGATGCAAATGTTTTGAAACAATAAAATTTGATGCAGATCTAATGATTTATTACATGAAGCCAACGTATTTCTCAGATCATTCTGCTAATGTTTAATTGGTTATGATCAAATGCAAACTGCACTTTCAAATGCAGTTTTACAAATTTTTCAAGACATGACAACACTATATATTTTTGTTTATTATTATTTAAAAATTTTTTATGTAGAACATATATTCAGAAAAGTATCCAATTCATAATTGTTTATTCTAGTGAATTATCAGAAGGTAAATGTATCATTCCACAAGTCAAGAAATAGAATACTACCAGAGAAACCAGAAGTCCCCTGAAGACCTTTTCTCCTCCTGAAGACCTTTCTGTCTTTAACATCATAGCTTAGTTTTGTTTGTTTTTGAAATTTAGAACTTTTAAATGCTTCAGACAGAGGAAGTTTACAAAACAACCTAAGGCTGAATATTAGATTTATACCTGAGATTTCATTTTGTAATAGGTATTTAAATTTTTTTTAGTTTCTAATTGTTTATTGCTAATACATAGAAACCGAATTATTTTGTGTGTTGGCCTTGTATCTTGTGACCTTAGGAAACTCACTTATTTCTAGGAGTTTCTGCAGTTTTCTTCAGATCTTTCACGAGGACAGTTGTATCTGTGAATGTGGGCAGTTTTTACTTTCTAATTTGTATGTCTTTTATTACTCTTTATTGCCTCCTTACATCAGCTAGGATGTCAAGTGTGATATTGAATAGGAGTGGTAAAAGCACACATCCTTCCCTTGTTCCCAATTTTAGGGGGGAGAATATTCAGTCTTTCAGCACTAAGTATGATGTTAGCCATAGGGTTTTTTTTGTAGATGTCCTTTAATAGAAGTTTCTTTGTCTTTCTAGTTTGCTGAGAGTTTTAATCATGAATAGATGTTAAATTTTGTCAAATTCTTTTTTTCCATCAATTGGTACTGTCTTCAGGCTGTTGATAGGATAGATTACATTGATTGGTTTATTATTAAAGCCAGTCTTCCATTCCTAGGATACATCCCACTTGGTGATGGAGTACTATTATTTTTTTATTTATTGCTGAATTCAATTAGCTACTATTTATTTCACTAAGGATTTTGCATCTATGTTTATGAGGAATATGAGCCTGTAGTTTTCTTGTATTGTCTCTGTCAGGTTTTGGTACTATCAGGTAGTGCTGGTCTCATAATTGGGGAAGTATTCTTTCCTATTCTGTTTTCTGGAAGACATTGTGTAGAATTTGTGTTATTTTTTTCTTTAAATGTTAGCTGGAATTTACCAGTGAAACAATCTGGTCCTGGAAAAATAAATAAATAAAATAAATAAATAAATAAATAAATAAATAATTTCCTTAAGAAAAAAAAAAAATCTGGTCATGGAGATTGTTTTTTCAAAAAGTTTTTAACCATGTTGTTAATTTGTTTAATAGTTTTAGGTTAGTTTTGGTAGTTTAAGGTTTTTAGGGAATTGGTTCACTTTATCTAATTGTTTGAGTTTATGACCACTGAGGTGTTCATAGTATTCACTTATTATCCTATTAATGCATATTGAACCTATAGTAATGTCCTCTCTTTCATACCTGATATTGGGAATTTGTGTCTTTTATCTTTTTTCAGTCTTCAAAGATGTCCGTCAATTTTATTGTTATTTTCAAAGAACATAATTCCATTATGGGCAAAGAACATATATTGTATAATTTCAATTCTTTTAAATTTGTTACAGTTTATGACCCATGGTATGGTCTATCTTGGTGAAAGTTCTATGTGCACTTGAAAAGAATACGTATTTTGTTGTTGGGTGGACTATTCTATTAATATCAATTCGATACAGTTGACTGATGGTGTTCTATCAGCAATGGTGATTATTCAAACTAGCAATTCCATAATCTTGATTTTCTGTGTCCTACTTCAATCAATAACTAAGTGAGGAGTGTGAAGTCCCCAACTATAATTGTGGGTTCATGTATTTCTCTGTTCAGTTCTGTTAGTTTTGCTCATGTTTAAAGCTCTATTGTTAGGCGTATACACATTTAGAATTATCATGTCTTCTTGGTGAAATGATCATTGTATCATTATAGAATGTCCCTCTTTATACTAGGTTATTTTCTTTGCTCTGAAATCTACTTTGTCTATTGTTAATATAGCCAATCTGCTTTTTCCCCTTTTCAAAAAATGTGTTCATGGTATATCTTGTTCTATTCTTTACTTTAAATTTACCTATATCATCATATTTGAAGTTTCTTGGAGACAGCATATAGTTGGGGCATTTTTAAAAATTCATTCTGACAATCTCTTTTAACTGGTATATTAAGACAATTTAAATTTAATGCAGTTATTCATGTGTTGAGATTTAAGTCAATTATTTTAGCATTTGTTTTCTGTTTGTGAGTATACATTTCTGTTTTTCACCTTGAGATGGTGAAGGAAAAGTCTAGAGAATCCTACCTAGTTTTCTGAATTTTAGAATGGTGTGATAATAAATTTGTGTGGTTTTAAGCTGCTAATTTTGTGGTAATGTGTTATGCAGCAATAGAAAACTAATACGGGTCCCTTCCCACATTGAATCAGTGCTGGCCTATGTGACCAATAGAATATGGAGGAAGTGACAGAGTGTGACTTTGAAGACAATCTCACACAGGTATCATATCAGTCCTGTGAAGAGTCTGGTACAGAAAGGAACTAAACCCTTCCAACAGCTAGCATCATACTCTAATCATATGAGGGAGCCACCTTAGAAGTGTATCTTCCAGCCCAAAACAAGTCTTCAGGTGTCTGTAGCTCCTGCTGACATCTGATTGCAACCTCACAAGAGACCGTTGGCCAGAAACACTTAACCAAGCAACCCCTGAATTAATGACCACAGAAACAGTAAGAGATAATAAATGATTATTGTTCAAGCCACTAAATTTTGGGATACTTTTTACACAGCATTAATTAACTAATATATGGACCTATTGTATGCTAGGTACTATACTACATGTTAGAAATATAGCAATGAATAAAGCCAAGTGCCTGCCATCATGGAGTTTATATTCTACTTTATGGAAGGAGATAGAAACGATATAAATAGGTAAACATATACTTTGTCAGGTGGTAATAAGTGCTGAGAGAAAAATAGATCAGAGTAAGAAGGTTGAAAAGGGATGGTGAGGTTTCTATAAGATGGCCAGGGAACACCTCTTTGATAAGTAGAAATTTGAACAGTGACCTGAAGTGAGGGATCAAGCCACACAGGTATTTTGGGTAAGAACATTCTAGCAGAGAGAACTTTAAGTGTAAAAGACCACGAGGTGGGAGTGTCCTCAGTGAGTATGAGGAATTGCCAAAGATGTGAGTAGTTCTGTGTCTAGTTTTAATTGGTACACTTCTGGAATGTTTGGGATGAGAGTTGACAGATGAAATACAGGACTCCCTGTTAAATTTGAATTTCAGATAACCAATGGTTTTTTTAAACTATAAGTGTGTTCCAAATATTGCATGGAGAATATTTACTAAAAATTATTACGTGTTTATCTGAAATTCAAATTTAACTAGGCCTCCTGAATTTTTATTTGCTATGTCTGGCAACCCTATTTGGAGCAAAGAAAAATCTGAAGACAAGCAGCTAAAATGATTACAAGAATGGAAAACATGTCTTTTGGAGGATTGATGGAGGAAGAGTTCATATTCTGAAACAGAGAAGGTTAAGAGGATGCTCCCATCCCCATCCCCATCCCCAAATTAAGGTAACCCAGTAAAATAGAAAATTCACAGAACTGGGAGGGGGCGGTATAGAGCTGGCTACCTCCTGGACAGCTTCCTTCAGGTGTTTTGCGGGTACTGGAAACTAAAACCCACTGAGTAGATAATGTCTTTGGACAAGCATCCTCATAGGTAGAATAAAAGGATAGTGCCAGATAATATCTGCAATCCCTTTTGGCTCCAACACTCTGTGATTCAACAAAGGGTTAGAAATTGCACAGTAGCTTGTTTTTCCACAGAGAGTAGAGCAAGAAGTTGATGAGTCTTGCAATGAGAGGATTGATTAAATGTAAGGAAGAACTTCTTAACTGAAGGGCGATTAAACACTGGAATGGCTTTGCATGGGAGGCTGTAGAATCTTGCTCCCTCATGATCTTTTAAAACAGGCAGCAGCTGTTGTGGATAATGTAGACTCACAGAGTGCCATCTTGGAGGGGGAGGATCGAACCAAGTGGACTCTTGAGGGTCCAGATCCTGGGAGTGACTCCTTTTTGGTCTAGAGAAGTAGAGGGAGATGACCCTTTACTCCTCTTAAGAGTTGGTAACGATTCTTTAAGACCGGTGTAGCCCTAAAACAGGCTTTCAAAGTGTCTTCTTTCTACTTGAATCATAATTACCTAGAATGACTGTTTAAAAGTGCAGTTCCCCTGAGCCCTATCCCAGACCTATTGAATGTGGAAGAAAGGCCCAAAGCTATGAATTCTAACAAGTTCCCCAAGTGGTCTGTACGCATAGTACAGTTTGAGAACTCCAGTCATTGAGAAATGAGAGACTTTCTTTATCTGCCTAGGAATGGACCTTTAATGACCTGTGTAGTCTTACATGTGGTGGCTGAGGCCCCTGTTTAAGCTTATTTCCCAGAGGGAGATGCATGTGCTAAGAATGGAACTGGAGAATTAGATGCTGATGGATTTTGGTCATGATGTTCTAGGCCAAGTGGAGGAGAGAGGAAAGAAACTGGTTTACTGGATCTTAACTTTTGCCAAAACTCCCATTATAATTGAAAAAAAACAAAAACAGAAAAACAAAAAAAACTATATTCTGAAACCATTTTTGTTCCTCTTTGTTTTCTCTTTTTGAAGTTTTCTACCAATGTTTTTTTAAAAAAGTTGAATGGTACCTTTATTAAGCCCCCCCAATTTTTTTCCTTTCCACAGTCGGAATAGATTGGGGACCCCAAGCTATGGGGTGGACAGCCATCCGTTCTCAAAGTTAACGGAAAGAACCAGAGGGGTTGGTGAAAATATAATAGAGGAAGAACACAGGGTCAGCTAGGAGGCAATTCAGTGCCATTTAATATTATAAAAGGAATCCAAAGGCACCCAGCACTCCCTAGTTCCACTTTGACGGTGTATTTCAAGAATTGTGAAAATTTTTGATGAGAAAGGACTAATAGGTAGAACATTCCAGCTTTACCCTCCAAGGTCACTGGAGATTCGGCTGGAGCAGGTTCCTCCAGCCAACTGTGTAGGTTACACCTCAGCTCTGAGTCCCTTTTGGAATTCTCTTCAGCCTTCTGCCAAGCTCTGAGTTGCTTTTTCCTCTCTTCCTATAGGTATTTACACATATCTCTGTTTCAAGTTCAGGTCTTTTCAAATGACCTTCTCTGATCAATGACCCTATCATTACTAAGGTGTCCCATGCTTCAAACTCCTCTGACCTTCCCAGACTCTTTGGCCTCCTTTCCAGGTCGATGCAGGACAGTTCACTGGCTTCCCTGGACTTTGTTTGTCTCTTGTGCCTTTGACACAGAACCTGACCCTCCCTATGTGTGCCAGTTGTCTTGGGGACAGGGCACTCGCCTGCATTTTGCAGACTATGAGCTCTGAAACATGCCAGTGTTTGCTATGAGCATCTCGGCAAGCCATTTCAGCCCGAATTGGGTAAACCCCCCAGCTCAGCCCAGATCCATGAAACCTGCACCAGAGCGGGCTGCAGAGAGTCTGTGCCTGTGGTGATTCCAAACTGATTCTAAAAGTGTCTTCCAGTAAATTCATCCAAAATAAATTTTTCCCCTGGCAGAGCAGCTTGCTTTGATTTGCGTTATTTGACTACGAAAGCCGAGAGGCCAAGCATTTATGTAGAAATATTAGAAATCAGTAGCATAAATGAGATTGAGTTTTTGTGAAAAGTTAAAGATTTCTCATTTAAGGAGGGAGTTCACGAAAGACCCCATTAACCAAGCCTCACCAGTAATTAGTCTGATTTCTCAGGCAAGAGGCAGGCTAATTGTCTGCCATCCGTTCCAGAAGGCCTAGAGACACTTTAAAACTTACCACCCATTTAAAAATATCTTTCGAGAATTTCCTGCTGGGTCTAAAGTTTTCCCATTAACTAAATGTTCAAACTGAGATCGATATATGAAAATATGAACAAAATGGCTGATTATAAATTTATCTTTTCAAATGGCAAATCATGGGCCTATTTCTTATGACCTTCAGCTACAGAGAAGGGGAAAGGGGCTGATATTTACTAAGCCACACTGAAATACCGTATTTTGCTGTGTATAATACGCTCTAGTGTATAATGCGCACCCACAGTTTTTGCCCAAACTTTCAGGGAAAAAAGTTTTTCATTTTAATTTTTTAATTCAAATTTTCATTTGTTTACATTTAGGTACTTGCTTTTTGTATTATAAAGGAATTTTAGCATTTATTTTTTTTAACACATTATGGTACAAGAAATTTGCTGTAACAAATAACTACAAAACACAAGAACAGATATAATGTACAAGAAATTTTATGTATCAGTAACAAATTTATGATATTTATGCATTGTAGAAGACCAAGAACTCTTTGTCATTGCAAGTTCATTGTAAATTCAACAAAACTGATTATCATATTCTGGGGTATTATTTTGCATACAAATATCATTGATTTCTTGAGTTATGCTTTTAACTCATAAGCATAAATAAAATAATTCAAAACATTTATATAGATATGGAATTAGTACTACCCATATATAATGTGCACCCTTATTTTTCCCTCAGAAATTTGGGCAAAAAAGTGTGCATTGTACATGGCAACATACAGTACATATGACTATCCAAGTTTAATACAAGAGGCAACTGAAGCTCAAAGAAGACAAATAACGTTCCCAAAAATCACACAATGAGTTTGTGGCGGAGCTGGGAATGCATGGATTAAGGTGAAGATGGTTTTACAACCCAGTGTAGAGGTTAGGGGATAAACAACACTGAGTTAGGGGTGTTAAAGGCTGCCTGGCTATTGAGATCTGCAGGATGGTCTAGTGGAAACTGTGTGATCTCTCAGGGACAGAATCTGTTAACCAATTGTATATGATGAGGCCAATGTTAAAGCCAGTAGACGACCAGCTTGGGTCTAACGCTCACCTGAGAATTTGGACTTGTCTGACCCCTGGCCCACCTGGGCTATAGGCAGAGTAGCACATAGCGTATGGACTTATAACAGAGTCCTTGGGGGAAGAGGCTCCAGGCAAACTCCATGTGCATGAAGCCTGCAGTGACACTGGTGCCGGACACATCAGAAAAGCCCAGAGAGAGGTTTCTCTCCAAGTAGACAGCTTAAGACATTGGCACCTTTGGTGTAGCCAGCCTCCCCACCTCTCCAACCCCTGCAAATTCTTCCTGACACATTCAGGAGGTCCCTAGGCTGCAGCACAGCCATGCTAGACAGAAGCACTGACTTCTTGGTTGCTTCCTGCCCTCCTGACACCAGAGGGGGACGCTGTCAGCCCCAGGTTGCCCGCCTGCCTCTTCTGCTCCTGCTCCTCCATCCCAGGGCACAATGGCCTTTGCCACCTCCTCTCACACTGCATCTCCACATCTCCCAGAAGTCAATGCCGGGGTGGGGTGAATCTCCTTCATCCTTTTCTGTGTCCCCAAAGCTCCAGGCCTCCCATTTCTTAAAGAGTTTTCATGGATTGTGCTATTTTATCAATACCTCCTCCAGTCCCATGGGCTCCGAGGAACCCTGTAGAAATAGAGCCCAAGGGGCCTCTCCTCACGGCCCTTCAGAAACACCCAGACATGTCTGAGTCTGTCGCGGGGTATAGGGCAGGGCTGTGAGTTTTCAACTTTGGAGTGTCTGAGATGCCAATATTAAAATGCTGATTTTAAAGCCTAAACCTAGAGGCGCTGATTTGGTAGATCTGGTGTTTGGGACCTGGGTGTTGCATTTTCAGTAAGATGCTCAAGGATTCTGGCACAGAGGTCGACTGAGAAACACTGGTGTTTGAGCTGCAAACCGACCCTGCCCTAGCTATCTGTGTTCCTCTGTCTGCCTGGATACCAAGCTCCTGTTGGGCAGGAGTGATGGCTCATTCATTCATCTCCACACCTGAGGGTCTAGCCTAGCTCCTGGCAATCAGTGAGGCGTCAGGAAATGTCTGGGTGTGAATGAGTGGAGGTACTGGGGAGACTCTTCTTTACCAAGTTGAAGAACTGGCTGAAAACATGTCCTCTTCTTGGTACACTGTGTTGACTGTGGGCCACCCTGGTGCCCACATTTTGAGAGCAGAATTTAGACAGAGAGCAATGGGTAAAGAATTTTAAAAAGACAGAGAACCAGCTCCTGATAGGCAAACAATATCCAGGCAACAAGCAATTAGGGCCCAAATCAGATTCCACATGTGGTTCAGCTAAGTGTCTCTGTAAGTGTCTGTTTTGCAGGGTGAGGAGCACGCTGCAAGAAGAAGGGTGTTGTCTCTAGAGACACTCTGGTTTCTTCATGGCTTCCAGACTTCTTAGAGGGGATTTTTTACTTTTTAAAGTATTTCTTGAAGCTCAAAAAAGTTTGACCTAAATTGAGGACTGGTGATTTCTTAGGGTGAGATTAAGCTTCCATGGTAAAACGGTCCACTATGCACAGCCCCTTTGATCAAATAAAGGCTGTATGCATATGTGTCCTGTCCTTATTAAACAGGACAAAGGCCTGAGCAGACAGTGGCTTTGGTCCAGTAAACTCCTCAGAGCAAATGCTGTCTGGCTTCAGCAGCTCTCCTGACTTTCTCCCACCGAGGAGCCCTTCCTCTCCTGCAGAAGCCATGTCTCTAGCACTATATCCGCCAGACAGCTCTGCCCTCTGACTCACCAGAGCCATTATAACTCTGTATAACTGCATCTGGCAACATCACAGAGTTGGGGGAGAAGACACCATCTTTATGGTAATAATAGCTAGTGGTTGCTAAGTGAGCTCTTACTGCACGCAAACTTCATACACATCAAGCACTTTATGTGCACTGCCTCGCTTAAGCCTCATAACAACCTCTGGGGGTTATTCCGCCACAGAGAAGGAACCTGAGGCTCGGAAGGCAGAGGAGCTTGCCCCAGGTGCCACAGCTGGTAGGAGCAGAGCCAGAATTTAGTCCTAGATCCACTGGACTCCCAAACCACGCTTAATCTCTACGTTATGCTGCATTTCTAGTTCTTGGCTCAAAAAACAGAATTTAAAATCGGTCTGTGTTTTTGTTGATGGGTTAGTAATGACAGCAGGCGTTGTTTTTTTTCTGAACTGGATTTGAGATGGGCTTGTGTCTTCCTTAATCCATTTTGATGCCTTTCCCCATGGAGGTCCAGTGTCCCCCAAAGCAGGTGCCATCATGGAACATTTGCTTCAGAATCACGGGTAAGTTCAAAATACTTCCCAGCTCATGAGACTTAATAAACCTGAGTGGCTTCAAAGACATAGCACCTCATGTTGTCTTTGCCCTGCTTCAGAAGATTTATGTATTAAGTATGTATGAGAATCAGAATAACTGCAGTTATATTTTTGAACTTTTTGAGAACAATTTCAAACTTACAAAAAGTTGCAAAAATAAAAATATTAGGTTGGTGCAAAAGTAATTGCAGTTTAGAAGATTAAAAATAATTGCAAAAACTGCAATTACTTTTATACCAACCTAATAGTACAGGGAGTACCAATATTGTCATCATTTTACTTCACTTGCTTTATATTTGCATGTTTCTCCCTCCTCCATATATTTATATAACAGTCCAGAAAAATTACATTAGATAGATATGCGAAGATCTGACAATTAAGTTCACAAACTTGTTGCAGTGATATCAGAGGGATTATTCATTATGAATTTGTACCAACTGGACAAACAGTTAACCAAGTACACTATTTGGAAGTGCTGCAAAGGTTGCGTGAAAAAGTTAGACGACCTGAACTTTTCGCCAACAATTCATGACTCTTGCATCACAACAATGCACCAGCTCACACGGCACTGTCTGTGAGGGAATTTTTAGTCAGTAAACAAATCACTGTATTGGAACACCCTCCCTACTCACCTGATCTGACCCCCACTGACTTCTTTCTTTACCCAAAGATAAAGGAAATATTGAAAGGAGGACATTTTGATGACATTCAGGACATCAAGGATAATACGACGACAGCTCTGATGGCCATTCCAGAAAAAGAGTTCCAAAATTGCTCGTTGGGTGGACTAGGTGCTGGCATCAGGGCACAGCTTCCCCAGGGGTGTACTTCAAAGGTGACTGTAGTGATATTCAGCAATGAGGTATGTAGCACTTTTTCTAGGATGAGTTCTTGAAGTTAATTGTCAGACCTTGTAGATGTATATTATATATTGCATATTATGTATAATGTAATTGAGAGTAAGTCACGTACTTCATGACCATTTATATTTTATGGCCCTTCATGGCTCTTCATATTTCATTTGAGAGGAGGTTACTGGCTTCATGACCCCTAAATGTTTCCTCAGAATAGGAATATTCTATTAGATAACAATAATACTGAAAAAAGTACATTTGTCTAATCTACCCTCCATATATCAATTTTGTTAGTTGACGTATACATGTGCTCAGTAGCATTCCTCAGCCCCAAGTACAGGATCCAGTCTAGGGTCAGGTATTGCATTTTTCGGTCACATTTGTTTAGCCTCCTTTAATTTGTTTTTCATGACATTGATCCCTCATCCCCCTACACACCATTTTTTAAATTCATGAATTTGTGTTTCATCTTTATTGCAGGGACAATGCTAATCTTCTCTGTATCATTCTAATTTTAGCGTATCTGTTGCCAAAGCAAGTACCTCACACCATTTTGTTTTAATAGTGTGTTCCTCATTGTGTGTTTGTCTGGTATTTCCTCATGGTCAGATTGAGGTTATGCTGTTTCAGCTGGAATACCACCCAGGTGATGTATGCTCTATCCTGGGTAGGTGTTGTACAATTTCTCCATTGTCTGCTGCTCTTTCGTTTTTTTCTCCTTTGCTACTAATAAGCAATATGTGGGGAGTCATCTTAAGACTATGCAGTTAATATCTGAAGAGCAACTATTGTAAGACCACATTTCTCATGCCAACCACTGTGACTTACAGATGTGCCCACTTTCATCCTAGAGAGGCTCCTTCCATTTCTCATGACCACAAGCCTGTCCTTTCTTGGCTCAAAGCCCTGTCTTGGGTTTGCTTACCTCTCTTGGGTATGCTATATCAGGAGTGGGATCAGATCTGTGGTTGTTAATGCTGTGATTAGGAACCTGCAGATGGAACTGGAGCAAAGAAAAAGAGGAAAGAAGAAATGTTAATAAGGGGGTTCCTGTTGAGAGGGGGAAATGGCCCCTGGAAGCCTGGCTTATAACTCCAGGAAAGGGAGAAACAGACTGGAGAGCGATGGGAGATTAGGGAAGTTGCAGTCACCGAGTCACACTAGTGAAGTTTGACCTGTGAAACTGAGCCCTGGCCTCTGACATACTGGGTCAGTAGCCTGGGCCCTTGTCTTTGCAGAGTTCTCAATAGGTAGCAGCGTCTTGGAATGTCCAAAGAAGGATGCTCTCTAAAGCAAGGCTGGCAGCTGCCAAGGTTTCTAAAAAGACCAAATGACCGACAAAGAAGTCCCAACTTGAATTGCTTCAGAGCCCCAGAGGAGCCATTTGAACTGTCCAGACCCCTGGCTGTGCACTTGGTCTAAGGACCAAGTGGATGCCAAGGGCCCTGACAGAGCCGAGCTGAGCTAGAAACACAAAACTGGCCAAACATTCACTAAGAACATCTACCCACTTACCTGAGAGCCAGGTTTTCATCCAGCTCTTCTGCAAACAAAACAAAGAAGTAAATCAAAGTGTCTTCATCACTAAATTCTATTGTATGAACCCCAATAGGCTTAAGAGAAGCCCCTTTGATTGTGAGTCCCTGAAGAAGAGCTACAAAGAAGCACTGTGAAGATTCTCTACAAGTTGGGAGGGTGCCATGGAAGATGACAGTGCAGACATTTTTTTATCCATCCATCCACCCACCCATCCATATCCATTCATTCTTTCAACCAGTGAATATTTCTTAAGTAGCTGCCATGTACCTAGAGACCAAAGTCACTGAGCTGGAGATGGAGAGAGGAGAAAACTCTCTAATAATAAAAGGAGAAACAGTTCTGTTCTGATTGGGTAAATAAAGGAAATCTTTACTTTTCTCCCATCATTATGAAAATGTAAAGCCTCTAATAATATTTATAAATACAGAATCTAGAAGCTACTGAAAGAAAATAACTTTCATTTTTCTTACTCTAAGGAAAGAAAGTAAAGAAGGAAACATAAGCTGACCATTAATTAGAATCTAATTAATGACCGACCATTAAATCTGTGAGGTGTGGGGCTGCTGAAAGGTGGTATTTTGTTTTGACATTGGACTTGGGACACAACGCAGACCCTAGAGTGATTCAGCACTTTTCTATGCCCTCTGTCGTGAGCATGTAGAAAATAGGTCAAGTAAGCTGGAAGCTGCCCAGAGGGGAGAAACTGGAAAGAAGCTCTGTCTGTTTGGGGAGCAGAGGTAGAAATGTGAGATACAGACGCTAGGGCAAGAGCCCCTACCTCTCCAGGGGACCCCCACCCCCAGCCTTGGTGCTACGGGATGGTAGGGTGCCTCAGCTGTACTGCACCAGGAGATTATTGGGGAATGGAAGCAGCAGGACTTCTTCTGAGCCAATGCAGACTCCTGGGAACCGTTAAGATTTCTGCTGTTTGAGGAATTAAATTGTTGGAGGCTCACTCACCCATTGAAAATGCTCCCCAAGATTATACTCAAATGTTGGGCAGGGATTTCTCCTGGTACTGAGGAATTCTGGGGCTGGATGGTGCGCTGCAGGGAGAGGTGCCAGAAAGGAAGCGGTGTTTGGAGCCATTTCTGCAGTGTGGTATCTGACAGCCTGATGTCCCTCATGGGGAACTGGCCTACTCAAAGTCAAACCTACGGAACAAAGCTTCTTCTTCCAATCAGTCTCCAGGGCTGGGACAAGCCCTCATGCTTTTAATAATTCTTTGTAAGGAATGAGGCAGAATGAGGCAGTAGTTGTCAGGGCACCTCCTTCTGGCTGCCCCTGGCCTTTCTGTCTCTGGCCACAATCACTGACAAGTTTTTCCTTGAGTTATTTAGTTGCTGATCCAAGCAACGAGTTATATTTCTAGCCAGACTGATGGATGCCTATGACAATATCGAGAGAATGAAGCATACCTGAAGTTTACTCTCCTTTGTGGGAAACCCACCATCCGTCATCCTTACCAATTTAGGACACGGTCAAGAATCACAAAGTAAGAAAAACAAAATAAACAACACATCTGAGAAGCCAGAGTTGATGTCACAAGATGTTTCATTTGTTTTATTTATTTATACCCTACTGAGTTTCAAAAAAAAAAAAAAGCATCCAAACAACTTTAGATTGTTCACATGTGAAATCTCTCAGGGCCCCATTCAGAATCCATTTACACTAAATTTATAAGTAATTCTCAAAATTTGTCTATGCTCTCAGGTATAAAAAGCAACAAATAATTAAATGTGGAAGAAGCTACTACAGATAGGTAAACCTATAGCAGCAGGAAATGACAGGTGACAACAAGAGGGGAAGCAGAAAAACTACTATAAAGTCCTGAGAACTCAAAACCAGCCATCTAGGCCCATATAGTGTAGGGTAAAATAACCCTTGGAGTTTTAAATCTATTCTAGAATGGGCCATTTATTGATATTTTTATGGATCACTCTGAGTCTCTAAGAGAAGGTCAAATTATGCTTTGCCTTGTTTGGGAAGTTGGAATATATTTTTTAGGAGGTTTTTGTCTCACATCACTAAAATTATAAAGTTTTTGGTTTAAATGATTAAATTTTCAAGTATTTGTAGGTTTAGTTATGTAGAATTACTCATGGTACAAGATTCAGAGAAGCCCAGGGAGAATTTTCAGCTTGAACACAGGTGTGTTTGGGGTTTAAATAAGTTGACTCTTGATACAAATTATACTTCTCATCTTGAAAGGTGTAATTTGGGGCTTCACACAGACCTTTGCAAATAACATTAATATGATTCATATAGCAATGAATCAGAACCACGGGACCTATTTTTCACTTGGAATTCATATGGGCTTACAAATAAGTGACCAAATGGATTTGGTGCCTCCCCAAATTAAAAAGAAAATTTAGAAATATAATTCAAGGTGTTTGATCTGCTAGAACCATGTGTCCTTTTGGTTTGGTTGGTTATATCCTGGACCGCCAGAATTGGCTGAGTATAGGGTGCACTGGCCAGTGGTCTGTGGCTGTTAAGAATCCAGTCCCAAGAAATTTGGATTTAGTCAACTTAGACACAGGGACGTGGCGACGTGACAACATTTTGAAAAGAGCCAGGACTTATGTTCTTTTTAGAACGACTTCTGTATGTGTGTTGTTTGTTTACTTGTCAGTCTTCTTCCCCCTATATACTCTAAGTTGTCAAGTTTACTACTGTATAACCAACACTTAGCCTGCACTCAGTAGGTGCTCAAAAACTGTTTGTTGAACAAATGAATGAATGACAATCTCAAAACTTAAAAAAAAAAAAAAAATAAGGATCCAGTCCCCTTCTTACTTGAAGGAAATCCTGGTGGAAAGCTAAGCTCTACCTCTCATATAGAAGCCAGAGGGGCCCAAGCATCTCTCCTAGACCCAATAGAATGTGAGCACGTGGCCCAGGATTGACCCACAATTAGCCTTGGCCTTTGAAACCACAGGGAGTGCTAATCATTGGTGAAATCTGCACTATTTTAATAATATAGGGAGGAGTATCCAGATAGGGGGAAGTGACTGCCCTTGGAAAAAAGCAAAGTAAACCTGTAGGATAGTCTATGGTGTGTGTGTGTGTGACAGAAGTGTTATACCTTGAGGTATGGGTGATGATGAACCAAGGAAAGTGAAGGCAGTATTATCAGAGAGAGTCCCTGGATCTACCCTAACGTTTATATACCAGGGTGAGACCCAGGCTGGATCCAGTGATGTAAAGGGTGAACATAATTTTGATGATAATAATAAAAATACCTTGTTTGTTAATGCTTAATATATGCTAGGAATTAGCACGAATTTCTCTTTTAATACTCATTGTTAACATATGTGGTGGGCCCTGTTCATATCCCCATTTTATAATGTCAGTCATGACTGCTATGTTGCCAAATCCAGGGGTCATTTTTAAGTCCTCATCTTGATATTTAGTGGCATAGAGTAGATAAATCTATCCCTTCTGTGGAAGTTTGCCTACTTAGTTCTCTAGGACACTATAATCTTTTAGTAATCCCATTATCTGACCATACTCTGTTTCTTTTGTCATCTACTCTTCCCTTGCTCCCATCACTTCAGTGCGGGGTCTTCAATCCTAAACTCTCACCCTCTCTATGAGCAATCCCATAATTTATAGTACCACTTACATCTTGTTGATGCTTAAACAATAATAAGAATAACTGAGATTTATTGAGTAATTTCTATGTTCCAGGTTCTTTTCCAAGTGGTTTACATGCAATAACTCATTTAATGCTCAACATCATGAGGTCGATCCTCATATAATCTTGGTTTTATAGAAGAAGAAACTAAGGTATAGAGGCTGCTCAAGGTCACAATGCTAGTAGGTGGTGGAGGCAGTGTTCCAACCCATGTGGTTCAGTACAAGATCCTGAGTATGTGGCCAGAAATTATATAATAATGGGGCCCTCTTTAAGAAAAAGAATGCAAAATTACAAATAAAAATTAAGTAGAAAAGTAAATATTTATTTAGAGTGAGAAAAAAATAACAAATTGCTAATTTTAAAGAGCTGACAGAAGCTTCCACTTTTGGCTAAGATGGAATAATAAGGACCACATTTACTTCCTACTTACTACAACCACCAAGAAAGGAGGACAAAATATATAAAACAATTATTTTTTAAAGACACTGTATATCAAACAACAAAGGACCATAGTCCCTGGGAAATAGGAAACAAGTCAAATAAACCTTACAATTGCCCTGACTGACTTCATTGAAAGTTTCTAGGTTACAGTACAAAGAAGGAAAAGAGCTGCACAGAGAGAGAATTCCAGAGATTTGCAGAAGGTCCCCCTTAAGTATTTGGCAGAGTGTTCATTAGTGCACGTGTGTGAGGAAACCACACTTTCTGGGGAAGGAACCAATAAAAGGATTAAGAGGAACAATACCTACTGTTGGTACAAGGCCAAGAATAGTATCTCTTCTGAACAGCCAGACTGGAAACCCTGCTAAATCTCAAAACATTAGACAGAATACTCAGAAGAATATTGCCTTAGTAGTGGGGAAAGAATTAGCTCTAGATAAAGTACTGATCTGCTTTTGTATAAAAAAAAAAATCATAAAGGCAAGATGAAAAAGAAAACAAAATTGTTTCTTAGTAACTGCATCCCAGAACAAAGTCAAGAATAATTATAGCAATACAAACATAGCCAGCAGCCAACAAGAAAAATTCATAATGACCGGCATCCAATAAAAAAAAAATTACTAGGTATGTAAATAAACAGGAAAATAAGACTATAATTAAGAGAAAAATCAAGCATAATCAACCTAGAACTTGGAGATGTTAGAATTGGTAAACAGGAACATAAGAACAGTTATTACAAATGTATTACATATGTTTAAAAAGGTAAGTGGAGATATGAAAAGTATTGGTAAAAATTCAGATTAAATCTCTAGGGATGAAAACTACAATGCCTAAAGTGAAAAATACATTGGAAGAAATGACAGATTAGACACTGCAAAAGAAAAGAATAGCGAACTTGAAGAAACAGTCATATTTAATAATTCTAAAATAAAGCAAACATAGAAATTTTTTTTTAAAATGAACAGAGCACCCATATGCTGGGGGACATCTTCAAGTGGCCTACTATAAGAGTAATTAGAGTTCCTAAAAAAGAAGTGGGCAAAGAAAAATTATTTGAAGACTAATGGTCCCCAAATTTCCAAACCTCATTAAAACTACATGAAGTTTAATGAACCCCAAGCACAAGAAAGATGAAAACCACCCCAAGGCACATCATAATCAAATTGCTGAGAAAATCTGAAAAGCAGCTTAGAGGAAAAAATGACAGGTTAAACTCAGAGGAAGAAAAATAATTAAAGCAGGTTTTTCATCAGAAAAAATATAAGCAAAACACAAGACAGTGGAGCAACATATTTAAAGAACTGAAAGATAACTATAAATACAAGATTTTATACCCAGCAAAGACATCTTTCAAAAATGAAACCTTCTACAGACATACAAATGCTGAATGAATTTATCACTAACAGACTCACGATGCAAGAAATATTAAAGGAAGTCTCTCAGGCAGAAGAAAATGTACTAGATAGAAATACAGAAAGAACTCAACAGTACTTTACTTGATAACTACATGGGTAAATATATAAGATTTTTATCTTATATTTAAATCTGTCTGTCTAAAAGATAATTGATCATTAGTCATCAGGGAAATGCAAATCAAAACCACAAGGTAATACCACTAGGATGGCTATATTAAAAAAGATGAATAGTAACATGTATTGGTAAGGATGTGGAGAAATTGGAACCCTTATACACTGCTGGTGGGTGTGTAAAGTGGTGCAGCTACTCTGGAAAACAGTCTGGCAGTTTCACAAATGGCTAAACATAAAGTTACCACGTGACCCAGCAATTCTACTCCTAGGTATATACCCAAGTGAAATAAAAACATATGTCCAAACAAAAACATGTAAATGAGTGTTGATAATTCATAATAGCCCCAAAATGGAAACAACTCAAATGTCCATCATCTAATGAATGGATTCAAAACAAAAAAGTGGTACATTTATATAATGGAATATTCAGCAATAGAAAGGAATAAAATATTGATACATATCACAACATGAATGAATTTTGAAAATATACTAAGTGAAAGAAGCCAGTTATAAAAGGCCATGTATTGTATGGTTCTATTTATAAGAAATGTCCAGGAGAGGCAAATCTATAGAAACAGAAAATAGGTTAATGGTTACCTAGGACTAGGAGGGATGTGGGATTTGGGAGATATTTGCTAAAGAGTATGGGGGTTTCCTTTTAGGGTAATAAAAATGTTCTGGCATTGCATAGTCTTGTGAATATACTAAAAACCACTGACTGGACACTTTCAAAGGGTGAATTGTATAGTATATGAATTATATCTCAATGAAGGTGTTATAAAAAAAATTCACTGCTTAAACAAAAATAATACCAATTAATTGAATTTTATAGCATATGTTGAAGGAAGATGCATGAAACCAAATTGTATAAAGTCCTGGAGAGGAGAATTAAAAATGTACTATTGTAACGTTTTTATGCTTTAGCTAAAATGGTATAATATAACTTGAAAGAACACTGTGACATGTTAAAGATGCGTAATTTAATCCCTCAAAGTAACCATGAAAATAAGAAAACAAAGAGTTATAGTTAATAAGCCAACAAAGGAGATAAAATGAAATTGTAAAAACGACTCATCCAAAAGGAGGCAGAAAAATGGGGAAAGAATAAAGAGCAGATAGGACAAATACAAAACAAATAACAACATGATAGACTTAAACCTAGCTTTATCAATAGTCATAATAAATGTAAATAGTTTAAACACTCCAATTAAAAGGCAGATATTATCAAATTAAATAAAGAAGCAAGAACCAATTAGATATTGTCTGTAAGAAACACACTTTAAATACAAAGACACAAATAAGTCAAATGTAAATGATGGGAAAAGTTTACCATGTTAATATCAATCAAAATGAAGTTGTGTGGCTATATTAGTATCAGGCAAAGTAGATTTCAAATAAAGACTATTACCAGGGATACAGAATGTTATTTTCTATGATGAAGGGGTCAGTCCATGAAGAGGGCATAAAAATACTAAATATTATGTACCTAATAACAAACCTTTAAAATGCATGAACTGAAAACTAATGTAAATGTAATGAGAAATAGCCAAATCTTCAATTATAGCTAGAGATTTTAATATCTATCCTCAATAATCAGTAGAACAGAGAAAATAAAAAAACCAACAAGGATATAGGAGACCAGATCAATACTATCAGCGCTATCGATCTAATTGACATTTAGAGAGCACACCACCTAATTAGAGTGGGATACACATTCTTTTCACAGTCCATTTACCAAGATAGACCATAAAAAAAGTCTCAATACATTTAAAAACGATTCAAGTTATTTAAAGCATGCTCTGTAATCATAGTGGAATTAAATAAGAAACCAATGAAAGAAAGATATCTGGAAATTCTCCAAATCTTTAGAAATTGAAGAACATACATCTAAAAGGGTCAAAAAAGAAATCAAAAGGAAAGTTAGAAAGTATTTTGAACTCAATGAAAATAAAAGCACAACCTATCAAAGAGAAGGTAAGGGGAGGTTGCAAAGGATGATAAAGGATCCCGAGGAAAGTTTTGAGGGTACTGGCTATCTTCACTATCTTAATTGTGATGTAATTCAGTATCTTGATGGTGATAATTTCATAGGTGTATAGTTATGTCAAAAGTTATCAAATTGTACACTATGTGCAGTTTATTCTATGACAAATCTCAATAAAGTAGATAATAAGTCATTTTAAAAAGCTGACAGGTGCTGTAAAAATAAAATAATCCAGAAAAATAGCACATTTTAATGAATCAGCATTCTGACATATTTTTGAAGTATTTTTTTCCTGAAAATTTTCTCTGAATACTATTAAATTTCCTTTCTATATGACAAAAATTTTGTAACATTGTTTTATACAGAGAGAGCAGAAAGAATTCAGTCTTTCCTCCATCATTGTTAATTGAAATTGTTTTTTAATTATTTACATTTGAGAAAAGTTTCGAACTATTTTTGCTCCATTGATGACAATTATGTATTCTGCTTTGATATCATTAGATATCATCAAAACAAGGTGAATCAGATACACTAAAATGAGATTCGCTGGGATGCAAAAATCTTATGTTTTCATTTATAGATGTGCTTCCTATTTTTAGTGCTGTTGTAGGATTGGGCCCTATCAACACAGGAATTTTGATATATTCTCTTTTCCATAATTTCAATTGTACGTGCTGCATTTTAAAGTATAATTACTGAGGGCCGATAGGTACCAGCCACTATTCTGTGTGCTTCAGGTATAGTAGTGAATGAAATTGCCAAAAAAAACAAACAATAAAAACCCTTGTCTTAATGGAGCTTACATTTTAATGGCAGGAAACATCAAACAAAGTAATAAAGCTCAAAATGTATAGTATGTTATGTTGTTAAGTGCTATTGAAAAAAATAAAGTAGGAAATGAGGATGGGGGCTGAGTTTTATAGGGTGTGGTTAGGGGAAGCCTTGTTGAGAAGGTGACTTCTGAGAAAAGATCTGAAGACTCTAAGGGAGAGAGTTCCATGTAGTGGGACAGCATGTGCAGAGACCTGAGGCTGACCTGTGTGTGGAGTAGCTTCGGTGGGGTGAGGAACATGAGAGCAGCAGGAGAGGAAGTCAGAGGAGTGAGATGTCCAGATTGGACAGGAGTGCGTTTTTACTCAGGGTAAGATGGGAGCCACTGGAGGATTATGAGCAGAGGGGTGACATGATTCGATGTGTGTTTAGCATGATCACTCTAGTGGGTTAAACCCTAAAAGATTTTTCCAAGTCTTAATCCCCAGTACCTGTGAATGAGAGCTTATTTGGTAATGGAGTCTTTGCAGATGTAATAAAGTCAAAGATCTTAAGATGACATCATACTGAATTGAGATGGGCCCTAAATCTAAATACTGGTGTCCTTGTAAGAAGAGGAGTGGGCACAGAAACTCCCAGAGACACGGGGAAGAAGGCCATGTGAAGACAGAGGTAGAGGTTGGGATGATGCATCTTCAAGGTCAAGGGATGCCAAGGCTTTTCAGGAACTACCGGAAGCTAGGGGAGAGGTGTGGAGCATCTAGATTCTCCCTCAAGAGCCTGCAGAAGTAATCAACACTGCTGATACCTTGATTTCAGACTTCTGGCCTCCAGAACTGAGAGAAAAAGTTTCTGTTGTTTCTTGTCTGTGGTAATTTGTTGTGGCAGTGCTAGTTAACTGATACAATCATGTTGGCTTCTGTGTGGAGAATTGACTCTAGGGAAAGGAAAGGAAACCCCTTAGGAGGTTATCGTGATAATCCAGATGAAACTGGTGACATTTAGACCAGAATGGTGGCAGTGGAGTGGTGAGAAGCAGTAAAATCCTGGAGATATTTTAAAGGTAGAGCTGAGAGGTTTTGTTGGCAGGTTGAGAGAAAGAAGTTTTGTATAAATGTGTGCGGAGGCTAGGTAGCCAAAGAGGTGCACAGTACTAGTTCTTAAACTAGTGTTTCTCAGATAACAACCCCTCACTTTGCCAGCTCGCTCCATGTTAAGCTCTGAGGAAAGGAGGTGCTACTGGGAGACAAGGGCTGGTGAGGGAAAAGGGACATGCTCCATCACGTTGACTTCCTGTTCCTGTCAATGACAGGGAAACAGTATCTGGTTTCAATTTCTCACTTTTCCTCACAATCCCGGAACCACTGGGCCCCCTCCAAGGTACTAACACCTGCTGGCTATGGTTCCTTCCTCAGAGTTCCGGTCTAGCTCAGGGGGCCCCTGCTCACAGACGGTAGGTTCAGATGACCCTAATCCTTCTCTCTGATCCCCTAGCCTGAGGGGTGGTGGCTGCTTCCTGTCTCCGACTACCTCTGTGCTATCTCAGTGACACTTTTGCCTTTTCAGTTCTCTGGTACCTGGTTAACAATTATTTATATTAAACTCTTTCTGTTAAAATAACCGTTGTAGTTTCTAGTTCCTAAACAGACTCTGACACAGAAAACATGGATGACTCTAAAAAAAACCTGAACAATGGGAGACATGGATGAGGCTATGGGAGGAGCAGGTTTGGACGCTGGATTTGGCTCCATTCTGTTTAGATGCCTTTTACACAGCATGAGATTTCCAGGAGAGCTGTTCAGTGCGCTACTGGCTCTGTGAGCTTAGAGTTCAGGGGAGAAGTCTGGGCAGGAGCTGGCTAGCAATGTGGGGGTCACCAACACCCCCAGGTATTTAAAGCCATAGGCAGGCAAGCCTACCCGAAGACACTCTGGGTCTTAATTTTCTTTTTAATCCGAGTGTCGTAGCACAGATCTTGACACCGAGAGAGACTTCATAAATATTTGTTGAATGAGACACATGGAGAAAGAATCAGTGAATGACATTAGCTGGGTCGTCGGGCTTGCAATAGGAAATTGTTTTGAAAATAAAAAGGAAGTTTCCTAGGACTGGGAACTCATAAGACATGGAGGAACACAGATGGATCCCCAGAATTGAGCTAGATGGAGAAACCAGGCTGACGAGGCTCAAAGAGGGCCTTTTCCCTAACAGCAAGCGTCCGCTTGTTGTTGTTTGAAACCCTGGTTTCTCTCAGGACAAAACTAATATTTGGAAAACGAGGCTCCACTTCCCAGCAGTTGAACATGAACATCTCCTCTCTGAGCTTCTGTATGAATAACACTTGGCCTTTTCGTTTAGTGTTTCTTTCTTTTATTCACCCTCGCCTCACACTTACCATCAGCGTCAAGTTTCCATGAATTATTAATTGTCCATCTCTTGTAATCCTTTATTTTGGGAGCAGGACTTCGTTGGGGTTACTCTCACCTTAGGTCGGGTTGAAGGATGGCAGGTAAGGCCCTTCCTCCTCTGGCCAGGAGCTGAGTGAGTGAAAAGTAATGCCTGGGCCTCGGCGTCCCAGGCGGCCACTTTGGGCTGGCACAGGCCAAGGGCTGCAGGTGTCAGGTAGCTGTCACCATTCTGCTTTTTTGCTTGTTTGTTGCAG
The DNA here is from genome assembly GCF_036562045.2 of Rhinolophus sinicus. Lineage (NCBI taxonomy): Eukaryota > Metazoa > Chordata > Mammalia > Chiroptera > Rhinolophidae > Rhinolophus > Rhinolophus sinicus. The sequence goes on from NC_133751.1 coordinate 155,874,496, forward strand.
CAGCATCGGAGGTGAGCAGTGAAAGCGCTGAAGGAAACAAAACAGGGTAAGAGAAAGAATTCCCAAAGCCGTGTCCTTCCATCTTGGAGAACTAGACTGTAGGCCTCTGATGTGCGCAAGTTGGGCTTGGTCTTCCGGGCATGCGTTACTTGTTTTCATCCCGAAGAAGAATTTCCCTTTTTAAAAATCATGCAGCTACGTCTGCAAATCATGTGATCATGATTATATCAGCTGCAGCCGAAGGAGAGTTAAAGTTAGTGAGGTTTAAGTAGATTTGATTTAAAATACACTTGAAAACTACTTCCTGTGTACTCCCTTCCACCACATATACATTTTTGTTTCATGTGTTCTTGCCAGAAATGTGTTAAGCAAACAGTGGTGAATTTTAGTGCAATTATGTGTATGTAATAAATATGACATTTTCGTCTTCTAATCAGGCCCTTTGAGAAAACAGAGTCTGCTGTGCTCTCTTTTTTTGTTGTTTTTCTTTTCTTTTTTTTTTTAAATTTTATTTTATTAAATGGAATGCTGTGCTCTCTTGATGTGCTCTCCTCGCCCTCTGGGGAGGGCTGCACTGTGGCCCCTTGTCCCTTTGCTGTGCGAGTCCTCCCGTCAGCCGTGGTGCAGATGGAGGCCACAGACGAGTCCCTGCTGGGCGAGTACTTGGATAGCAGTCAGGCTGCTCAATTGCTTAGACTTTCTACTTGCTCCTTAGAGCTTAGAGGAAATAATCTACCTGGTTTTCCCCCATAGTCCAAAGTTTTTTTAGCATGCAATCAGTCCTTGACATTCTGGGAAAGCGTCAGAGTTCCAAGCCTGGGTAGGTGGGGGAAGGAAGGGGCTCTTATCCCCTTTTCTGCCCATAAGAGGCTCAGCACCCCTCCCTTCTTCCTGGTCTCCCAAGGCTGGCCTCCGCAGGGCAGACAGACAGATGGCTGATGGAAGGCCACATCCGGGTTATCAGGAGATTGTAATACAAGGCTTAGGATGGTTGAGAGAAGCCAGAGAGGCATGTAGTTTCCTTCCCTCATTATAATCACTGCTCTAAAATTGATTTATGCCATTCCATTGGCTGTGAAGCCGGCTGGAAGTGCCTTCGCTGGCTGGCTGTCTTCAGACAGGAGATAAGGGAGATCTGAAGAGCGGGTAATCAGGAAGCATTTAAGGAAAATTGCTTGCCCTCCCAGTATAATGTTTTAGGGCTTACACAGCCCACTGACAGACCCCATTTGCCTTTTTTAAGAGTTCTATTATGATTTTTAAGTGACTACAGAGCGTGGCATATGATCACATCATGTCTCAGTGTGTTCACCTTCAGGAACGAGTAACAGGAAACTGGTAGTTGGGGTGATTTCCATTCCTTACGATGAGGCAAATGGGGTTGAGCACAATTCTTCCGAGGCAGTGGGCTTGGTGAGAGCCAGGAGCGCTGCTGGCTGCACTGCTGCTGGTGTTGCCCCGAAAGGTGGTGCCAGGAGGAGCTGTTCCCAAGCGGATGCTCCTTCACAGGCAGAGGAGCTGAATGCTTTTGTCCCACTGGCCCAGACCATTCCCAGACCCTCAGTGGTGGGTACTTCTGCCTTGGGAGTAACTACTTGGCATTGGCAAGCCCTCGGTTAGAAACATGAAGAATACTTTCGGGGAGGATATCTGGACAGGCAGGAGACCCCTCGATGGGGATCGCCACACTTTGCTGCACTTTTCTAACCAGATGAAAACAGTCCTTCTCCAGGTGACATCGAAACCCCCATGTACAGAGTGAGAAAGGAATTGTTATCATAAGGCAGTTTGGCCTGGACAAGACCATGTGTTTTTTGTACCTTGGCTCTGACACATGTTTTGGGTGTATTTTTAAAAAATGTTTATTAAATTTATTGGGGTGACTGACATTGGTTAGTAAAATCATATAGGTTTTAAGTGCACATTTCTATGATACATCATCTATATATTACATCACGTGTTCACCATCCAGAGTCAGTTCTCCTTCCATCACCATATATTTGATCCTCTTTACCCTCATCTACCATCCCCACCCCCCTTATCCTCTGGTAACCACTAAACTGTTGTCTGTGTCTTTGAGTTTTTGTTTGTGTGTTTGTCTTGGTCATTTGTTGCTTTCAGTTTTATATCCTACATATGAGTGAAATCATATGGTTCTCGACGTTTTCTATTTGACTTATTTCACTTGGTATGATAATCTCAAGATTCATCCATGTTGTTGCAAATGGCTGTAGTTCATCTTTTCTTATTGCTGAGTAATATTCCATTGTATATATACCACATCTTCTTTATCCAATCAGCTATCAAAGAACACTTTGGTTGTTTCCATGTCTTGGCCACTGTGAATAATGCTGCAGTGAACATAGGGGTATATATACCTTTATGGATAAATGTTTTCGGATTTTTTTTCTTGGGTATATTTTTAATCGAAAAGCATTTGCTATAGTACATTTAGCAGAATAGGTTTAATCTGCTTTTCTTCAGTAATGACCTCCAATTCAGTGAGAATCTTTTGCCAGATCGTGACTATGTATTTTCTTAGTCTTTTTGCCAAATAAACATTTTTATGTTAAAACAAGAGAAGATATGACAATCAGATATTGAGATATGAGCATAAAGCAAAGCAAAAAGAAAAATGTGTCAAAAATTCATAACAGAAATCAATATTTTCCCAATCTTCTGTATACTTCTAAACCCATAATTCTTTAAAAATAGAAATAAAGTTTAAAAAAATCAGTAAATGGGAAACAGCAGCGCTTTTTACCATTAATAGACCCAGTGTAAATTTTCAGTGGCCTTGGGCTTGTGGGCAGGAGTTACGGCAGGATTGGGTTAGTTTATAGATAAGGTGTGCTTGGGAAGAGAAGTATTGAGATAAAGGCTTTTGGTTCATCAATTGGCTGTTCCAGGACTCTGAGACTGGTTGGTTTTCCTGGTGAGAAAGGAGACCTAAATTGATTTAAGGGAAACTACCAGCTTGCCCCCACACAATCTTTCTCCCTCTCTTTGCTTCTGACTCTTAGCTTCAGTCATTGACTCGCTGTTTCTTTGTTTCTCTTTTTTGTTCTCTCTTGTACCTTCCCTTTTCTCCATAAACTTTGAAAAATAGTATATGATTGCGCGCGCATACACACACATACACACACACACTGAAAAAGGTCTGGAAATATATGCACCCCTAACATTTTAACAGTTATCTCTGAGTGAGAGGATTATTTATGATTTTACTTTTCTCCTGCATAAATGTCAATGTTTTTCAATTTTTCACTGAGTATATCTTTCATAATAAAAAGAGAAATAGGATACTGAGTAATAGTCTCACATAAAATGAAGGTAAAGGCAACTTTCTTGCAACATGAAAATGCAGTTTACACAGATTTCTCCCTCTCTTGACTATAACATCTGTTGGGGGTAGGGACAGTGTTTTGTTCACTGTCATTTCCTCAGGCCTGGCATAGCGGTTTTCAGAAAGTGGGCTTTGATACATGTTTGTGGAATGAATACTTAGAGAGGGATCTATGGTGCAAAGAAAGTGATTTTGAAGGATGCAGCTGTTCAGTGTTCAAATGATGCTATCAAAGATTTAGTCTATTTGATATTAAGTAAAAAGGACAATGAGTTGGAACTAAATGCTTTGATGGCTATAACTTAGGCAGGATCTAATAAAACTCTCATTGTAAACCCTAGTAATCTTTCATTAGAGAGAATATTATAGACAGGGGTCCAGAAGTGGTTGTCTACGGAAAAATAAATCTGGCATATAGTTTTCCAACAAGAGAGTCCTTTGTGGGAATCCTAAATACTGGCATTTGGTCACTCACCAAATTGTTGAAAATACCTATAACAGCAATTGTGGGAGTGGGGGAAGCTCCATCCTCTGTGACTGACGAGCCTGTGTCTTTCAAGGGAAAATATTAATGAATTTATCTGGTGCCAAACCTGCTTATGCAGGGAGGAACCTGATCTTAGAGTCTCCCCATTCCACACAATCTGGGTGTTCAGCCAGCTAGGAATCGAGGTCTCTGCCTGGCTCAGCAAAATGCCCTTGTAGGCAGCCTCCAAACTCCCTGGAAGCAAACGCCTACAAGTATCTGGTCTGAAGACTACAAAAGTTTAGCAAGTTCGAAAATGTCAAGCTGCTTCAAACAGGAGGTTCACGCAGATGATAGCTTTGATGGCAGATGTTCAAGCTCTTCCAAAGGGATCTTTCCAGAAACTTCAATGCCAAAGCAGAACACTCTGGGACTTTAGTGGTAGAGAATCCACACCCACAGTCTTTTTCCCCAAATCACTTATCTGGTTGTCCGGTCTCCTCAGGACTCAGTTCTGTCACTTGGATGTTTTTAGAATATTTTCTGCTGAGTGAGTTGCTTAGAAAAAAAGAAGCAATCAGTAATAGCTAACAGAGCTTGTACTGGTGATGATTATTTAAGGATTTGTGCAGTTTCTGCTTATCGAGTAGTCACTTTATTTACTTGGCAGGATGAAAACAATCTTGGGAGCAAGTAATCTTTATTTATTTTGGTCCTACAAAAAGACATTTTTGTTTTCAGAGTGAGGCCAAAGTAGATAATATTTCTCAATGTCAAAATAATATGAAATTTCAACAAGGGGATTTCTCAGGCACATTTAATGCTCAACATCAACTGAACTGTGTTCCCTTTTATGTGGCATTCTGCGGACTGCTGTAAGTCTATAAGCTGTGGTGTCTAAGATCTCATTAGCACTCATGGACATATGACTGTTTGTGAATGGTCTTGCTTCCAAAGATAGATGACCGCCTGGTATGGATGGGTGTCCTTGTGTATCCCTGCTGCCAACGCTGTGTGCCTACTGTACCCTTCACTTCCTCCTTTCAGGCACTTGAAAAACCAGAGCCCTCAGAATAGAGACAGATGACTCCAGCAATGCCCTGACCTTCCAAAGCCTTTGTGGTCATTTCTGGGCAGCTGCAAACTGTAAAAAGACATTTGTTCATCTTCCCTGCCTCCCACACTCTTCCTGTTTCACTTCATTCAAATATAAGTTTGCTAAAATGGTTAAAGAGTAAGTAAAAATAGTACTGCTTCCTGTGCAGAAATTATATGCCTGTTTTGATGAGGGCCACTTATTTATTAGATGCTTTGCTGCATGTTATAGTATTATCTTTGCAGTCTGCTGGGCTGCCGTGATTGGATACCGGGAAGAAATTCATTTTCAATGTAATTTTATGCTCATTTTTATAGATTAGATGCCTATGCTTTTGTTATTATTTTTTGCTAGTTTTTAAAAGACTGTTAATACTTTAATTAGGATTTTCTATGGTTTTATAGCCTAAGGCTATTTGATGGGCCGGCAGAGTTTTATAAATTAAATAAGTAGATGTGGTTCACTTACAGAGAAAAAAAAATGTATCAGAGAAAGAGAAAGTAAGCTATTTGGGGGAGTGTCTGTAATCAGTTCCCTCATTTAAACAAAGATCTGCCCACAGCACAGAGCTTTGGAGACTTGAGGAGACCATAGCTTCCTGAAATAATGGAGCCTTCTGCATTGCCCGACCCTCCTTGTGTCTCACATACAAGAAAGCTTTGAACCATCACGTGCGTTTGATGAGAAAAAGGAATAAAAAGCATAGAAACCTGAAGGCCTGTGGATGCTAGTCTTGCCTCTCTGGCTACACATATGGCAATTGTCTGCTCAGTCACCTCTTGCTACCTGTGTGGACTGTTCCATGTTGGAATCTCAAGAAATCCTGGCATCTTCACCATTGAGGACAGTGCAAAGGGAGGAAGGGACTGAGGGAGAGATCCTTGGCACAGTGCAGAACACAATGCAGGAAGAGAAGAGAGGCGGGAAATCATGGTTACTTAGCTCAGGTAGAGGAGAGAGAATGGAGACTTCTATTGGTGGAAACTCAAAATGATGGGGAGTGGGCTGGTATCTGCTTTGGGGCCTGTGCAGCTTCAGAGCTGGTTCAGGCCTGTTCCAGTGTATCCAAGACTAAAGGTCTGAACTATCATCTTATCTTGACCTTTTCTCATGGCTTTCATTTGTAAGTGGTATGGTCTGCTAGATGCAGTGAGGACTGACCAATGGTGAAAGATGCTTTGGCTGGGGCTCCCAGCTGTGAACTGTGATCATTTTTTAAAATAGTGCCACAGGCCTTACAGGCCCCACCTCTAGGCAGGGAATAGGGTCTGCAGAGGAAGGGAAAATAAACATTAAAAAAAAATCTATTTCTGGATTATATCAAATCTGGCCAAAGAACATACACCCATTTAATTACTTGAGATAAATGGCCTAGGAAAGAATTCAATATTTGTCAATCTGGTAAAAGAAAATTTATTTCTGGAAAAAAAATAAAAGTGTAAAAGAAAATTTATTTCTGAGCATTTTGACATGCTGGCAGTCTGGATTGAGTTGGACCAATGGGTCACAGGCTCTTTTTTTATTCCATTTCATTCATTCTATTCCATTTCATTCCATTCCACTATTTTCATTTCATAATACTAATTCATAGCTAATTTTTCACAGTCTTCTTGTGTTTCATCACTTCAAGTGGAATGTTGGTTAGGTGGTACTCACTGAAGCAATCACTGAAAAACCTATACAAGGATATATAGAAGGAAAATACATAATAAATTTAAATGGGATACTAAAAAATGGTTAAATAATCCAAAAAGGCAGAGATTAAAGGCAGAGATTGTCAAAATTTTTTTTAATAAAAGGACAACAAAGAAACAAAAATAAAGCAAACAGAAAGCAATCAAATAGTAGACCTCAATCCAAACTTATCAATAATTATATTAAATGTAAATGGTCTAAACACACCAGTTATATTTTGTCTACAAAAAAAACCTCACTTCAAATACAGTCATACAGGTAAAGGATGGTAAAAGATTGTATTAGCTTTCTATGTAGTGTAACATTATTATTACATTTAGTGGTTTAAAACAACATGCTTATTATCTCACAGTTTCTATAGGATAGAAGCCTGGGCATGCCTTAGCTGGTTGTACTTCAGGGTCTCACCAATCTGCAACTGGGTCTGCGGCCTCACCTTGAGGCTCAAATAGGGAAAAGCTGCCTCAGATTGTTTGGCAGAATTTCCTACAGGACTAAAGCTTCAGTTTCTCATACACATAAATGTATCAACTTAGATGAAATGGAGCAGTTCCTCACAAAATCAGAATCTACCAAAACTAAATCAAGATGAAATAAATAACCTGGATAGTCTTAGCACTATCATAAGGAATCAAATCAATACTCAAAAACCTTTCAAAACCCAGATTTCACTGGCTAAGTCCACCAAATATTTAAAGAAGATATTAATATCAATCCTACACAATCTCTTTCAGAAAATACAAGAGGAATTTGTGTGTGAGGGGTAGGTTTCAGCTGGGGTCTGGGATTCATTTGATTGTTTTTCTTAATAAATAATTATTGAACACTTTAAAAAAAAAAAAGGGAGAGGAAGAAACATTTCCCAACTCATTTTATGAGGCCAGCATTACCCTGATACCCAAACTAGATAAAGGTCAAGGTCATGAAAGAAAACTGCAGACCAGTATCCTTATGAACACGTCCCTTCCTCCAAATATTAGCACATCAAATCCAGCAATATGAAAAAAGCATACTACACCAGGACCAAGTGGACTTGATCGTGGGAATACAAGGCTGGTTCCATGTTTGAAAATCAATAAATATAATCCACTTGATTAACAGTCTAAAGGAGAAAAAGTACATGATCATATCAATTGATGCAGAACACGCATTTGAAAAAATATTCAACATTGATTCATGATAAAAATTTGCAGCAAACTAGGAATAGAGGGGGATTTTCTTGGCCTGACAAAGGGCAACTACAAAATCCTTGAATGTGGCAAAATGCAAGAAGACTACTTAGATTCCAGGCAAATTGCACAACAATTACTTCCCTCATCCCTAGCATGGTCCAGAATTGAAATCCCAGGCAACACTGTTTCCCAAGTTGTGCTTATTAGTCCTGATAATCCAGACACCAGTGGTTGGTGAGAGCATACATGCAGCAGAAAGTGAGCTCTGCTTTTTGTATTGTGTGGCACTGGCATCAGATCTGGGTGTTTTACCATGACAACATCGTGCAGGAACAGGAGGGTGAAAAGAACATTAGATTGTTGGAGAAGCAGTTTGCTGAACAGGATAGAGGCTCTGAGAACAAGGCTGTGTGGCAAGAAGCTGGCAGTTCAGCTGAGCCTGGGCATCTCCTGGGAACCAGAGCCGGCAATCAGCCTCATGCAGCAACACAGCAGGGACCTGGAAATGAGATTTCTGAAAGTCAGGAAGTAGTTGGCAGTTGAGTCAGATCTGCAGAACCAGCTGGAACAAGAACCTTTAGCTATCAGCACAAAGAAACAAAGCAGCAAGAAAGGGCTCACTAAAGAGACCAGGAAGAATTTTTTTTAAAAAAGAAGGGATTCAGAAATAAAAGGCTTTGCTTAATTAACATTGCAGCTTGCCAGAGATTCAAAACAGCAAAGTCATTAGAGAAATGTCTCCTGAAGGTTATTCTCTCATGCACTTGAATCTGTAGTCAGGCCCTTTTACTTTTGAGCTTATTTCTGTCATCCAGACTCTCCATACTTCTTAATGACCTGGAACTTCTGACTTTCCTAAACTCTTCCCCCTCATTCTCTCAGTCAGTTTAGGCAAGAAAAATAAGTGAAAAGTTCAACAATGAGACAAAGTTGGAAGTATAATTTGGCGGGGGGTGGGGTTCTAATATTCAGCACACACTCAAGGATGGGTATGTGATGTCTTTTTCTATACTGGAATTGCTAATGAAATGCTTCAGTTTCATTACTCAAAGACTGTATTGGTTCAAACGAAGATTACCTGTAGCTCCTCTGGTTCTCAAGATGCTCTAAGTGAAGAAAAGTGTAGAATGTTGCAAAGGAAAAGAAGTGGTGTGGGAAAGTCTCTGAAACAAGCCAGCTCTACCTGGAAAGAAAAGTCACTGGAGCTCTTGGCCAACAAAAGAACCCCAAGCCCTGACTTGGAAAGTACGGCCTTCAAGGAAGTGCATTGTGGTGGAGCACACCCAGCCGGGGAGTCAGACCAGCTGAGTTCCGACCCACAATTGCCCCTTGGGTAGTGGTTATGATGGGCTCTGGAGTCAGGCCATCTGAGTACAAAGGCTCTATGTGATATTTTCTCACTGTGTGACCTTGGGGAACTTACTACACCTCTCTGTGCTTCAGTTTCCTTATCTATAAGAAAAGATGATACCCACATCTACCTTGTAAAGTTGTAGTGAGGATGAAAGGAGTCACTATTGCATGTGTAAAACATCTGGAACCATACATGCTCGTAAGGAATGCTATATAAGTGTTTGCTGTTATTTATACTACCTGGGGGCCTAGGGCAATTACCTCTGCGGTTTCAGTTTCCTCAGTTGTAAAGCTAGAGGGCTGAGTTAGGCCATATTTCTCAAAATGTGGTCTGGAGACTTTTAGCATCAAAATAACACAGGTTCTCAGTTAAATAAAATCTCAGAGTGTGGCCTGGAAAAGGGCTTTCAAAAATGCTTCTAAAGTGATTCTTAGGCATGTTTACTTCATTGTAGCAGTACCTGTGCAATTAAATGAGCAACAAACAGTTGGCATTGAGCTGCTTTGGGAGGAAGAAGAAGTTATGCCCTGAGGGCACTGACCCTCTGACCAGTGAGTAGAAAGCTGAGCCAGAGCTGGACACAGGCTACACCGGTCCTTGCTTCCTGCAGAGTGAGAATTATGGCTGGAGATGGATGAGCTACCTTTTTCACAAATGTCCAGAGTAGTCATGGAATTTCCCAATATAAGTCCCTTGCCAAATTGTATGGCCTCGGGTATGTCCTTGAATCTTTGTGACAGTAAGCATTTTAAAAAGTCACTTGTTGGAAATCATAGCTAATTGCTCCATCTTCTGTGCCGCCAGCCACATTATTTCCATTGTATTGTAATTTGCATCCTACTGTATTACAGCGAGTACCATTTTCCCTGGAAATGACCAGCTTCCTAAATTCAGGCCAGTGCTTCATTCATCTTGGTATTCCTCTCTCTCTTCCTCCCTTGCCCTAGCATTTAGCACAGTGTTTGCATGTGATTGTCCTTTTATAAATGTTTGTTGAATGAATCAGCAGAGGATCCAGTTTGGACTGATTCCTTGTGATGAAATTTACAAGTTGGTGATCCCAGGGCATGTACTGTAACTGAGGAGACCCACTAATACAAAAGCAGTGGAAAAACCCTGCCTCCATCACAAAGGCCTCTGCAATATTAATACAGTGGAAGATATAAATCTTAATTAGGAGCAGGAAAAAGTGATGATGTATCAAGGTTCTCAAAATGTCAGCTGGTGGCTGGGCAATCAATGCATTTGTAGCCACTAACCATTACACTGTGATACTGAAACCAGTACTGCTAATTAAAGGTGTAATGACAATCAGCCAGATCACTGTTAATTGATTATTAATACTTTGATTACTTGTTTTTAATGCCAGTTGAATTTAATCAAAAGGGGTCAGAGAGTGCTACAAGGCCTATAATTTTAAAAGGATTTGTATATATTGGCTTTTTGGTGATTCTTTTTCAAAATCCAAGTGAAAGAGTACCTATTATATATACTTTACCCTCTCATTAAAGTTTTTGGAAGGTGAAGATAATTCTTGATGACAAATAGACATAAATATTTCATCAACAGGAGGAACATACCGTGTTTCCCCGAAAATAAGATCTAACCGAAAAACAAGCTGTAGCATGATTTTTCAGGATGCTCGTAATATAAAATAAGCCCTAATATGTCTTTTGGAGCAAAAATTAATATAAGACCCAGTCTTATTTTCAGGGAAATACGATAGGGCTTATTTTATATTACGAGCATCCTGAAAATTTTATTTTCTGGTTAGGTCTTATTTTCGGGGAAACACGGTATTGTATCGCTCCTTAGACTTTTGCTCCATATTCTATTTATTGATCCTCTGCTGGAAAATAACCCTAAGTGTTCTTGTAAACTGAGGCAAACTCTCAGTTGATATGTGGCCCCTTTTGCCACCATCTTATTTTTTCCTTTGTGTCATTGACAAGTTTTGGGGGAAGAATGGCTTACAGCTCTTCTGTTCACCCCTACCATGTGACCTCTGCCTCCGTTGCTTAGCATCACTGAAAGTCACAATTAGCCTACACTACTAAGTCAAATGGCTTTTTCCTGGTCCTTACTCTTTTGGTAGCTTTTAACATTACTGACCACTCTCTGCAACTCTGCCCTCCTTGGCTGGGATTCCCACTAACCTCTCTGCCAGAAATATTTTTCAGAAGAGAATTAATGCAGTCTGCAAGATAGGTAGGGAACATGAGCATGGGGGCCCAGTGGGCTTAAAGGGGTAAGGAAAACCCTGAAGCATCAGAGGTGGTCCCTTCCCAGAAAAAGGCCAATGGCACACAGATTAGAACACCCAGGACAAAAGGCAATGGGAAATTCCAGTCCAGTTATGGGCCCATCTCAGTATTTAAGGGGGCAGGATGGGAGACATCTCTGAGAGGGTCGTGTGCAAATATGGGATTTTAGATGCAGAATAAGGTTGTGTTTGGACAAGTCATCAGAGGTGAAAAGAGAAACCAGTAAATCAGCCCAGCCTTAAAAATAGGATTGGCAGGATGGAAAGAAAGCAGTCCCCCAGCTGGCTGTCTAGGGTACAGCGCTGGGATTTTCCTGGGTACTGGATGGGACAGACTATCCAAGTGGAGTTGATTGGAGAGCCATCATGTAGGGTAGTGACTTGGAAAAACTCCCAGTTTGTCCTTTACTCTCACACTATTACCACACTCACAACACTTCTGACACCAGATGTGTGGGTTTTCTACACCAAACAATTCTGACACTAACTGCCTAGAGTTAACGCAGACCCCACAAGTTAAGGGCTCAGCTCCACAGGACTGCCACTGCCCTTCAGATACCAATCGCCGGTAGTAGGTCCCCAGGTTACTGACAATTTCTATCTGACTTGGTTATAAATCAGAGGTCCCATCACCTCCTCCATGGATTAGATCATTTGCTAGAACAGCTCACATAACTCAGGGAAACACTTACGTTACTGCTTTATTATATAATAAAGGATATGATAAAGAATACAGATGAACAGCCAGCTGAAGAGATATTGAGGGCAAGGTCTGGAAGGGCCCCAAGCGCAGTAGCTTCTGTCCCTGTGGAGTTGGGGTATACCACCCTCCTGGTACGTAAATGTGTTCACCAGCCCAGAAGCTCTCCAAACCCCACAATTTGGGGATTTTTATGAAGCCTTCATCACGTAGACACAGTCAATCATTAACTCAATCTCAATCTTCAACACCGTTCTCCTTCCCTGGGGAGATGGGGGTGGGGCTGAAAATTTCAAGCTTCTAATCATGGGTTGGTCTTTCTCTCTCCTTCTCCCTCTCTCTCTCTTTCTTTCTACCTTTCTTAATGCTCAGCTTAGTCTACTAACTATTCTAATTTCTAGTACCTTTTCACTAGCAAGATTTTTATCTAATCATCTTAAGATACCCCCCCAATTCTCCTTATCAAAAGGCAGGGTAGAAAGAGACAAGGAAAAGGGGAAGAAACAAGTAGAGTTTTGTCTAGTACAGCTCTGTAATATTGCAGACAGGGACCCAGTCACCTGCCCCAAAGAAGCCATTTATTTAATCTTTTAAATCTTTTTTCAGTGCTGAAAATTCTAGATTCTTGAGCTGTCACAAGAACTTATTCTCTATGACTTTAATTTTGTGGCTTTCTTTTAAACCCTCTTTAGTTTTACAATAAATATAATTAAATAGAGTTTCTGATATGTAGTGCTTTTTCTACAGGGAACTTGTTTCACTGTAAACTATCCTCCTCGCCTTTCTTTTAGTGTAAAGATGAATTGTACCGAGAACAAGGACGTCATCAGGTTCTGTTCATTCTTCTTCATCAGCATGTGTCTCTGTGTGTATGTGTGTGTGCTGTCTTCTCTCAAAAGACCAAACTTTAGCCAATATCAGTAAGATATGGCTAAACCCTCATTCTAGACTGGGGCTTGGGGCTCTGGGAGCCTGGCTTGATGGAGAAAATGGAATGGGGTTGTTGTGAAAACATGGTCTAGAGCATGGGGATCTTAAAGACCATTTGGTCCAATCTCTTCTAGCAGACATCACTTGTTTTGTGCTCTCAGCATCCTTTCACTGTTCATCTGGGAGTAGAAGTCCCATTTCTTATGGGGAGCCCATCCCATGTGACTTGAATGGGGCAGACCCTGTCCCCATCTCACAGGAGTGGGTATTGACTCAGGCCTGGCCAATCAGAGAGCTCCATTTCCTGACTCGTAGTGATTGGTTCAGGGCAGGACACATGACTCAAGCCAGGCCAGTCAGAGTCCTGCAGTCCTCCCTGGGACATTTATTTTTTACTCCTAGTCCATTGGAGGGACTATACATTGTACACTGTGGGTAGCTGGTGGCCATCTGTTTTTCATGTAGAAAGATACAATTAGAAAGATGGAAAGAAAGGACACTGGTTAAATCCTTTGAGTGATGCCTGAAATCAGTCTATCCCTGAACATTCCTGGAATGTGAGCCAAGAAGCTACCTTTTAAAAAAAAAGCCAGCTTGAAGAAAGCTAGCTGGAGTTGTTTCTGTCACTTATAAACAGTATCCTGACTAATACACTCCTTTTATATATGAGGACACTGAGAGCTAGCGGGGTGAAGTGACTGCAGTAGCCTCTCAGTTAGCATTCTTGCCACCAGGTTGGGAGAGCTCCCTTTCCCCCACCTGCAGCCCACCCCTCCCTCTTCTCCCTGATGCTACAGTGATCTTTCTAAACCATGTATGTGAGTATGTTTGCATTCTTTCCGGTACATCTTTGAGGACTCTCCCATTGTCTATGCTGAATATAGCTGAGGCTTCCCAGCATGGCACACAAGATCCTTCAGAGCCTGGTCTGTCTCTGTCCCTGTGATGCTACACTTCTACCTGTGCTTCTCCTGATATGTATGCTCCAGCTCTGCTAACGTACTTGTGGTTCCCCAAGCACATCATGCCATTTTATGCTTCCTTCTTTTGCCACCTAGAATTGCCACCTCTGTCTGGAATGCTTTTTACGACCCATTCAAACTTAGAGCTTTCATCTGTCCTTCAAAATTAACCCAATTAAATAAATCAACCCAGTCATGGTCCCTTTCCCTGATGGGCAAGGTACCTAATATTGAATTCCAGTGACTTCCTTGAGATGACACGGTAAGTAGCCAGGAGTAGAACCCAAGTCTCCTGACTTTCAACCCCGTGCTTTCTTTCTGTCCTACAAGGATTTTGACCTGGACCTGAAAAGGGTTCAGTGGGCCCTTAATTCTGTACCATGTACAAAGGCACTTAAGCTCCACTGGATCTGCACCACAAACAGTGCCCTCACTGGCATTTGGGATGGGAGCAGCAAAGTTCACTGAACAGGATTTTTAATGTACCACCAATTAGGTGCTGTCTTTCAGGTTATGCTAATAGTATAAAATGCATGATGTACTTCATTTTTCTCTAATCTGTTCACGTATAGCTCTGGGCCCTAAGCATCTGGCCTGCTAACTGCATTGTAAATAATAGTAAACATGCTGCAAGTCTTAATGAACTACTTGAATAAAATTGGTTTTGTATACCTTTAGTTATTGTTAATAATATCAACCATTGTGGACAGGTCCTGGGGCCTCACTCTGGGCCAATTAAGTAAGAATTGCTGAAGCTGAAACCAGGTCTTATATTTTTAAAATCTCCTAAGGTGATTCCACAGTGCTGCCACGGTTGAGAACCACTAGGTTTTTCACTTTCTCCTTGAGAGGAGGTCTAGGCAGGATTTACAGAAGTTTTGAGCAATGGACGAAAAAAAGATTATAAAGAAAAGATGTGACTATTCTTAAATAGTTATAAAATATATTTACTTTTTAATTGTTGAGGTTAAATGTTGTCTCCACCCCTAAACACTGTTTTCTTCATCTTTATATATTTTTTCTCAATAAAATATCATAAATATGTGCTGGCTTATTGCCAGGGCAATCTGGAAGGGTTCACCTAGTTAGTTGAACCTTTCCCGAAGACTTTGTTTTATTAGATCACACTTTGTATTTTTGGTTCTCCTCATTCCTGCAGTGGGAAGAATAAAAAAATTCTACAAAAACGTCTCTTGGCTTCTTCTTACTTTTCTCTTTGCTCTCCAGGGTCTCATTGGGCTACACATTCTTATCTAAATGAACCCATTTTGTTTGTACATCTAACTCTTAAATACCAGATTTCTCCTTCTGGTTAAGGCAACCCATACAATGATGTTTAAACTTTTTAAAAAGCTAAAGATCATCTCTGTTTAGTTTTGCTTTGTGCTTGGTACACACAGAATCCGGTTCAGAGTATTCAGAATCTTTATATGTCTTACTTTGGAACCCACGTATGGAAAACTGAACTTCACAGAGCTGCTCTTGTGCTTATGAGTGCTGTTCTAGATGGACCTTTTTTCTGATTCAGAGTTCCTGTTTCTACCTCTCTGTTTTTCTCTTGTAGTGGAGAAATCAATTCATGTTCTACTCCTGCACTTGCTGTAGACCTCAGAGCCCAGGCCACGGCACTATGGCAAAGGAACAACAAATCCATGAGTCCCTCCAGAATGGGATGTCAATGAAATAAATCAGACACAGCCCATGTTCTAGTGCCTATAAAGAATAAAAGAGAAATTCACTTAGAAGTATTACTAAATTCATAGTAGCTTGTGACTATATGTTTCTCCAGCACCCAATAGTGAAGTACAGTATTTGTTGTGGTAGGAGGTGAGGTGAAGAATTCATGCAAGTTTTTGGCTTTGGTAAATGAGTATCTGGAAATGGTGGGGACCATTGCTGTGTATCACGACGAGGGTATAATGGTGCTTCTTTTCCTCTGGCTTCCCCTGCTGTCTGTGTCCACTTACTCACACTCTGCAGTTATCAAATTTGTGAATTTAGAGTGAAGTGTCTGAATTTGAGGGATGAAACACACACCCCTCAAAGCAAAGTGTTTATCACTATGGTGATCCTTAACCAGGCATCCATGCTGTCCTAGGGAGAGGGATTGGAATCTAGGGGTGGCATGGGACAGGGGGGTAGGCATGTGAACTTGAAAAGAGCCACAATAGTGATGATCCATTATCTATCTCAACTCTCTACTCTTGCTCAGATGGTTGCGGAATGTGATTTGAGAATTGAAGCGTAATTGCTATTTAATGGCAGGATCAAAGATGGTAATACTGTTTGAGTGCTGTTTAGTTCTGGATACTCTTTTTGCCTAGCCCACCATTCATTCTTTCATTTATTCATCAAAATTATACTGAGTGCTTCTGATGTACCAGACACTGTATTAAGCATGGGGGTTATAAAGGGAGCAAGGCAGACAAGGTAAATATCAAATAAAAACAAAATATCAATGACTCTTGTAGTACAGAGAATGGTTATGAATGGCAAGGCCTGATAAAGGTCTTTTGAACAGGGGAATTCCTTACCTGCTGGCTCAGGTACGCAGGTCAACAATGTATGTTTTCCAAGAACTACCACAGCTTCTTTAAAATGGCTTTGTTTTATAGATTCACCCCCCTCCTCCAATGATAGACATCTCATTTATCTTTGAAAAGGGAATTTTACTTGCAATGGTACAAAAAATGTTTTGGGAGTTATTTCTATTTCTAATAGAATTTGCTCTAAGAATTACAAAATAGTTTTAAAAATAAATTTAAAAACTTAAAATTATGTTAAATTATAAAATACTTCAAGCTTATAGCATAAAGTTTAAATTGTAAATGAAAGGAGGTCCCATGACCCATCAATTCTACTCCTAGATGTTTATCCAAGAAAAATACACGTAAAAACACGCGTCCATAAGAAAGCTTTGTACAAGACTGTTCATAGCAGCTCTATTCATAATAGTCCCAAACTGGAAACAGCCCACATGCTCATCAACAGGAGAATGGATAGGTTGTGATATATCTAGAAAAGGAATACTACCCAGCAAAACAGACAAAAACAACAGAAAGAGAACTACTGATAAATGGTACAACCTGGATCAATATTTTAAAACAATACACTGAATGCAAGAAGCCTGACACCAAAAATTACATTCTGTATATTCTATTTATGTGAAATTAGGCAAAACTAACCTACAGTGATAGAAATCTGATCAGTTGTTACTTTTGAAGGGGATGGGGAATGGGCACGAGAACTTTCTGGGGTAGTGGAAATGTTTTGCCTCTCGATACGCACTTGACAAAATTAGGTAGAATGGTATACGTATGATCTGAGCATTTCACTCTAAGTAAATTGTACTTCAACTAAAAAATATTATTAAAGAAGAAATTTTGTAAAAATAACACCTTTCTCTCCCTTCCTTTGTTTCCTTGAGGGATCCTTGAGGGTAAGCAACAGAGTCTTACTGATTTTCTTTTTTTTTTCTTTTTTTTTTTTTTAATTAAATTTATTGGGGTGACAATTGTTAGTAAAATTACATAGATTTCAGGTGTACAATTCTGTATTACATCATCTATAAATCCCATTGTGTGTTCATCACCCAGAGTCAGTTCTCCTTCCATCATCTGGCAACCACTAAACTATAAACCAAAAACAACAAAAGAACAAGACAAACAAATGAGAAACAGAAACTCATAGACACAGACAATAGTCTTACTGATTTTCAATTTTCTTTTTATTTCAATATCTCCCAAAGAGTAAAGATCAAATACATGTTTGTTAAATGAATAAAGAATAATAATATCCTATACTCATTCATATTCATAATCTTAGTGAACCCCTCTAGTAACCCTTTGTGTTTATAAATGAGGCCCAGCGAGGCAACGTGAACCACCTGAGGTCACACAGCAGGCAGTGGTACAAGCAGGACTTGGACATGGGTCTCCTGACAAGCAGTCATGCAACTCCCAATTTAATGCTAAATCCATGAAATCCCAATTTATGACATTCAAATAATTATTGCATTGTTTTCTTTGGTCCGTCTTATTAACTGAACATATATAACTTCTAAATTTAGAAAAGTGTGATAAAATGATTCAGAAACTTCGCATTGTTTAATTGCCCTTTAATATGAATTCCACCATAAAGCAGTGTTCTCTATAGATTTCAAACGGGATTTAGTCTAAGTAGCTCCTGGCTATAGGTAGCTCACCTGGGAGGTAATTGAGAATCAGAGATAAAGGGAAATTCTTTCCTGTCTTAAATCACGTTGCCGTTTAAGCTACTGAGTAGAGCAGACTTTCAAGCAGCCCTGCTGATGTTTAACAGTGTTGGCTAACAAAGAAAGTGCACTGTCTACTGTCAATCTTTAACTTTCTGGGCTAGGGAAATCCTCTCTCCCCTGAATCTAATAGTAACGAACCTCATAGCAATATCATAAAAATCAGCATGTAGTTGGCTTTGATACTGCTGTGCCTTTTTAATGTGTAGGCAAGAGGAATTGACTCATATTTATTCCACACCTACCATGGGTTGGGAGCCAGATGCCTTATGTTTAACCTCTCATTTAGTCCATACAACAAAATGAAGTAGGTAGTCTGGCTCCATTGACAAGTGCAAAAATGGAGGCTCCAAGGGTTTGAGTATATTGGCCACAGTCATAGAGCTGGTAAGTGGCCAATGCCAGGATTAAAACATTGCTCTCCTTTACTGCCAAAATGTGTTCCATTTGCTACTTCTGTGTGCCTCTCCAGGATACTGTTTGATGCTAAATGCCAACCACAGTTTTAGAAGGGGTAGTAGATGAAATAATGGCCCCCAAAATGTCTACATCCTGATCCTCAGAACCTGTGAATGTGTTACCTTACATGGCAAAAGAGATTTGAAGCTTCAATAAATCAAGTATCTTGAGTTTGGAAGATTAGTCTGGATTATCTGGGTGGGCCTGATATAATAGCAAGGATCCTTATAAGGGAAAGAGGAAGGCAAGACAGTTAGGGGTCAGAGTCAAAAAGAAATTTGAAAATGCTATGTGCTGGCTTTGAAGATGGAGAAGAGGCCGCAGCCAAGGGATGCAGTAGCCTCTACAAGCTGGAAAAGGCAAGGAAACAGACTTTCCACTAGAGCCAGAAGGAATGCAGCCCTGCCAATGCCTTGAATTTAGCCTAGTAATACCTATGTCAGTCTTCTGATCTCCAGGGCTATGAGGTGATAATGTGGTATTATTTTAAGCTACTAGGTTTGTGTTAATTTACAGCAGCGATAGGAAACTAGTACAGAGGACAGAGCAGTTAAGCAACACATAAATGATCTTCTTTTGACACTTTAAAGGAGTAACTTTAATTTTCTCTTTTAATAGCTTGTATCTTGATTAGGAATCCTTAAGGATTCCTAACATGCTTGTATTGGTAGAGTCTTAGTCACATAGGAAAAACCCAACATTGTCAAGGCTTTTCTATAGAAATATCAATAACAAGGTAGGTGGCATTAAAATTCATAAGCATATGAAATAATTTGATAATTTATTACTTTCTTTACTACTGTGGATATTATCTGACTTGCCATCTTAACTTACAGTATTTATTACATTTAGTCCTCATGCATTTACCAATGCCTACTATGTAGCAATATAGGTATATGTGTAGGGATGTAGGTAAGTCGATAGATAGACAGGCACACACAGGTTCTGTAGTGCCCCAAGTTCTGACAGGCGGATTTTCATTTTCAGTATTAGTTCACTTACCATCTTTGAATTGGTGGATGTATAAATATTTAAAAGTTTATCAGGTATCTGATTACAAGAGAATATAAATAATTCAATATAGAAAATTACCCCTTTAGAATTGATAGAAGTAGCAAGTAATGTAAATGTAATATAATATAAATGAGGAACTTCAATTTTATACTATGTTGCTTTGATGATTAATCTTTTTTTTTTCAAAAAAGAATTAGAACTCCTGCCAGAGAAAGAATACTCTGACATCTACTAGATCTTATAAAATGTTTGATTTATTTCTTTCCTACCAGGGTTCATTTTGAAAATTAGGAGAATATCTTGATGTTAAGTGATAGGAAAAATCATTCATGCAATATAACCACCCAGCTGGAATTCAATGTCCCAAGCAAACTGCAATTCTCTCAAAACTGCAAACTGTAATTTTCTGAATTTTCTCCAGTCGTTAAAATGGTATTTGATCCCAAATGAGTGAACCATAGTTCTGCTGTGATTTACCTCCCACTAAGAATACTCTAATAAAATTGTCAATTAATTATCAGTTAACAATATACTGACTCAATCCAGTTGATGTATATTGATGGAGCACCCCTCCATATTTAAGGATTTTGTTATGAAAAAATAGAAGACACAGAGAACCCATCTAGTGTTTTGTGCGAGTTATGAAATACTGTGCAACTTGGTGAGCGACTGTGCCTTTGTGATCATTAGAAAAACTTTTCCTTTTCTCCAGGTGGATGAAGCCCCACACCAGGGCACCTGTGTGGGTGAGCAGAGCATGAGCTAGATTTCAGCTCGGGCTGTCTCCTTGGCTGGATGATTTTGGACAGCACACAACCTCCCCAACCTTACTTAGTGATAAGAACAGTCCCCCACTTTGTAATGTAGTTGGGGAAACAGCACATCTACTCTGTATTCAGTTCTTACATGTTACTTCTAATGGGTGCATTGCTGATTCAGTTTGGATCAGATCAGAGGAACTATGATTATTTCATTCTTAGCAACTCTTGTGAGGAAACCACCATATGGCTGTTTGCAAACTGTTTTGTCAAGTTTGTTTTTAAATATTCAAAGTGCCTATGAATTTCACAAGTCTTGCATATAAAAGGGAGGTTGCTAAATATCATCTGTTCATTTAGCAAACATGTTTTGAGAACTGTTGCCAAGCACTGGGAGGTCAGTAGTTGATGGTAAACAAGGCAGCTGCCATTCCTGCCTGCGTGGAGGAATACGCTGGGGGAAAATAGAGACACTCAAGTAGAGACACAGTATAAAATAGAGACACTCAAGATCCTGAGAAAGGCCTTGTTCTTTGCTACAATCAGGGACTTAGTGAGCAGGAGGAGTTGAAGCACTGATGTATGTAGATCGTTGCCAAGGAAACCTTTCCTGGCTGAAAAAAATAACAAGTGTGGGGCTGTGGGTGGGCAGACGCGCGTGTATCATCATGCTTAGCCTTTCTGCTCTGACTTTGAGAGGAAAGGAGGCTGAAGTCTTCCCCTTGGTAGGCGGTTAGAGAGTGCCAGAGGTACTTAGGAGAATTAAGAAGGCTAATTAATTGGTCTCCTTGCAAAGGCGTAAGCAGATAGTTAAGACTTCAGAGGCCAAAGCCTCTCTGAAGTGACAGTGGAAGTAAATGCAAGAGCTTCTCTGGAAGCTGTGTGCCTGCATGAAACCTGGAGTGTTCTGACACCCAAGTAAGAAAGAGAAACACCTATGGTTGTCTTTTACTTAGAGGAAGAGCCAGTGATTGAAAATAACTCATTCAGTGTGAGAAATATTCTTAATATATTTAAAAGTTTTTATTTGTTTTGATCGTTCTCTAGTCTATGCCATATCTTTCCCCAAAAAGTTATGCATAAACCTTAAAAATATCCATATCCTTTGGTCTAGCAATTCTACATCCATGACTTGAACCTAAAATCATCAGTATATATACAAGGATTTGTACAAGAATGTTAAGACGTTGATTGCAGCACTTCTTAAATATGGAAAAATTGGAAACAACAAAATGTTCATGGGGGATTGGTTTAACTAAGTTTTGGTGGAGCCATATAGTGCAAAGAGAAAAGGTGGGTCAGTAATAATCACATTGTAGACTGGTGGTTCTCATCCAAGAGGCATGTGATAGTCTCACTCATCTGAAAAACACTAATGCACCAGCTGGGTTTAATTTGAGGGTGAGGTTGGGTTGGGATGTAGCTTGGGAAGGACAGTGTAATTTGAAAAGAGCCTTTCAGGTGATTCTGATATGCTGAGTGGGCATATGCCCCTTTAAGAATTACTATTGTACTTAAATGATATAGAACCTGCTAGTGTAATATTTTTAAAAAATCAAATGTCAAAGAATAGATAGTCAACTTTAGTTAAACACACAAACACACACACACACACACACATTTTTAAAATAATGTCTGAAGGAAGGATACTGAAATATTAATAGTGATTAGTTCTGAGGGCAAGATTATGGATGATTTTATTGGCACTTGTGTCCTTTTCTGCATTTCCCCAACATCTTGCTTATAAACATGTACTACTTTATAACCAGAGAAAAGGAAATAACATTCTTAAATTTAAAAAAAAATGCACAAGTTAAAGTAGGAGTCAGTCTTTTCTGAAGATTTCTGAAGAGTATTAATTTGGACAGCAAAAAACCCCCAATAAAACAGTAAGCCCATGAATTGCTTATTATACTTGTTCAGTCTCTCAGTTATCCATAGTTTAGGAAAGCCCACATTTTTGGCTTACAGTACCATGTTTCCCCGAAAATAAGACCTAGCTAGACAATCAGCTCTAATGAGTCTTTTGGAGCAAAAATTAATATAAGACCTGGTATTATATTATATTTTATTATATTATATTACATTATATTATATTATATTATACCCGGTCTTATTTTACTATAACATGTATTAATTATATTAATTTTTGCTACAGGCAGGTGTATATATTACCATCATTGTGGAGAGCTGGTTTTTCCTTTACCACTCTCTTTTTCTCTTAGCACTTTGAATATAGTTTTTCTAAGGGATTGGACTTTTTCATGTGGGGGTAAGATTAAAAGTTGAAGAGTAATGAGTTGTAGATAATTGGATCAGGAGGCTGAATGCTTGGGTTCTAGAGCTGGCCCCACTATTTAATTTCTTTTTCCTTGTCAGCAAAATGAAGATAGGAGTGTTAGCCCTTCTTGCCTTCCAAGACGTCTGTAAGAATGGACTGAAATAACGTTTGCAAGAGTGTCATGAAAGCTATAAAGTGTTATACCCGAGTAGTATATACCTTTCTAGAGATAAGCCAGCCTGGATTTTCCATAATCTGAGACTTACGGGCCTATTGGTTGTACAACTGCTGTGACCAGACCCTAGGAAGAGCAGCAGCCTCTTTGGCCTCACGGAGTCATTTCCACCTCATTCAAAACCCCGGTGGCAGGACCAGGGTTTGTGCCCATCTACCTCTCGGGCTCACTTACACAGCTCTTCCTGGTTCCTAAGCTCTGGCCATACCACAGACCTTTCAGGTCTTGGAATGTGTTTGCCCTTGTGCTTGCTCCTCTCTGGAGAGAAAAATGACACTGTGCTTCGCTCTCAGGCACCCCCCACCCTCCCTCATCTCTTCTCATCTCCTCACCCTAGAACAGTGCTTCTCAAAGTGTGGCCCCTGGCCAGCACAGCCGCATCACCTGGGGACTTGTTAGAAATGTACATTCTGGGGCTCTTCCCCCCAACTAATGTGTGAAACATTGGGTTTGGGGCCCAGACTTCTGTGTTTCATAAGCCCTGCAGGGGATTCTGATGCACCCTAACATTTGAGAACAACTGTGCTGCAGCTATGATTCTCAAAGTTTTCTGCACATTAGACTCTTCTGGGAAACTTAAAATTACTGTTGCCAGAGCCACACTCCAGAACAATTCAATCAGAATCCCTAAGGGGTGGGACCTAGGACTCAGTGTTTAAAAATCTTCCCAGTTGATTCCAATGTACAACCAAGTCGGGCCTCGTGCTGGATAGCTCTGTCTTGGGCTCCCATGACACCTTGTACTTCTCTTCTGTAGCACTCAGGAGCACCAGGAGCCTGCGGTACATCGTCAGGACCTGTCACACCAGGCCACCACTCAGTGGTCATAATCCAACTGTGCTTTGATTAGAGGGTATGTTAGAAGGGCTAATTAAAAAATACTAATACCAAAAAAATGTCAACATAGTGTTATCCAAAGTATGATTGGGCCAATAGCATGGCAATATCATGGACGTTCCACAGGATTCACGAAGAAGCTTCCTTTACGTAGACAGAAGCATAAAAAATTAGGAACAACCCCCCACTCCCCACCCCAGGAACACAACCCACGTCAAAACCAGACAAAGACTCATTAGGGAGACAACCTCAGGGATGATGTAGATGCCTGATCACTGCACTGTACACCTGAAGCTGAAGCTGAACAATAATGAATGTCAACTACAAGTTTATATATATGTGTGTGTATATGTATATACTTACAAGAAGTGGAGTACAGCATTAGGAATAGAGACAGTGGAAATGTAATGGGTCTGTGCAATGTCAGACGGATAGTGGATGGGGGGAGGGGGTTCACACAGTGTGAGGGATATAAATGATAAACGTCTAGTATTACTTTGTCTTGTGCACCTGAAACTAATAATAATAATAATAATAAAAACCAGACAAAGAGCTCAGTCTTTGTCTCTTTTCCTTCAGGCATTCTTTCTCTCTGTGTCCTTTTAGACACAAGTGATCTCTGTGTGTGCCCAGTGTGTGTGTTTGTGTTTGTGTGTTATAAAACAAATGAACTCCAGACCCTCAAATTCTTAAAATCACAAATTAAACACATCGCTTGCCCTGATTTTCAGTGGCTGCTCCATTCAGGACAGACAATACCCAGAGATCCTATCTCTTTTTACTGTTAAGATCTATCTGTTCCTTCTTTTTAATGTACCAGCTGATAACTTTGGTTAAATTCTCATTTGACTTGGAATGTCATTGGAATTGAGGGATAAAACCCATGAAATGAAAATGTGGATATTAAAATAGAGCGGAAAATGGATTATTTGGTCCTGCTAAAAATGCATCTGTTTAGAGTAAAACTTAATAGGATGTTCTTTGGAAAAATCATCCAGGGAAAGAAACCCAAAAGTTAGCTTTTCCCTCCCTTCCTTTGCAATCCTTCAGCCACCAAGCACAGTGCCTGGCACTCCATAAAGGGATGGAGGAAACTAAAATGTTAAGGCTGCAGTAATTCATTTTAAAATATTATCAAATGCTTTGCTAGTTTGGAAATGTTTCTGCTGCATAAAGAATTTAAAAATTAAAATCTTTATTTCTGATGTGCTTACCTTCTGAAGGTGTTTTTACTTGAGGTGTGTGTGGGTGAACTTGTGCGTACATGTGGGCACATATGCTTATGAATGAACATGATGAAATTCTTATTATTTCTAGCTCTTTGGAAAAATAAATGTTACACATACATTTCTTAAGTACCTTAATTGCCTTTGTTACATAAAGAAATTACATTCATTCATCCATCCATCCATCCATCCATCCATCCATCCATCCATCCATCCAGTCAGCCAATTCTTTCGTCATTCCATGTACCAGGCCTTATGTTAGGGCTGGGCTATATGACCTGAGCAGTATGGCCCCTGTCCTTGTGTCGCTTACTATGTAGTGATATCAGCACCTGCAAAAGTCATCTATGTCATTCTTTTGCGTCTGAGTTCTTGAGTCATTGCTGACTTGATATGTATATATCTTATTCTTGATACCATATATTATTGATAGCAGCTCCAGCAAATTTAAAATGAATAGATTCTATCTTGTTTGCCTATTGTTATGTTTGAAGCCTGTTAGAGGAAAAAATTATGCAAATGCACGACAAACTGTTGCTATTGCACTCACACTGGGAATGTGTTATAACTCATTTCTTAGATGGAAATAATTATCTGAAGCAGAGCAGACTCTCAGCCATTTGCAGAGGCATGTTCCTTCCTTCAGATGGTACATTTTGAGCAAATAAATATTATCAGTACTGAGGCAGGGGCAGGAGGTGGGGAAGGAAGGTAGGATAAATTACTGGGACCCTATTACCTGGAAGGGCCTGGGGCAACTCCCTGGTAAAGATGTTTTAGGCAGTCCTCCTTTGCTGGGGCTTGATAGCGCTGTCAATGACCTTCAGGACTGTAATCCTGCTAGCCTTCCTGTTCTGCTCTTTCCTGTGAAAAACTTCCAGGGCCATCTCTCTCAAAGAAAACTCCAACTTCACTCCCATGTTTAAGAACTTGGTATGGCTCCCTATCACCTCTGGGATCAAATTTTAACCGTCCAGCCTGCCTGAAACTTCTGCCATCTACTGACTCCTGTGTACTGATTCAACTTCATCTCTTAATTCTACTGGAACCAGGTCTTTTTCATAGCCTATTCATTCATTCATTCATTCATTCATTCATTCATTCATTCATTCATATATTCATTCAGTAAATAGATGGGATGATCAATAAGTTCAGTCCAACTATAAAAGCTATGAGTCTACCAGCTATAATGTGAGTATCTATTATGTGCAAATACTGTGGGGGAAGTAAACATGGAACACATTATCCTTATTCTTAAGATTCTTATGACAATAAATGGAAACGCAAAAGTCTGCATTCACCAGCAGAAGTAAAATCTTTATTCCTTAAACCACACTCTTATATCTGCATCTTCTGAGCGCTATTTCTTGGTTCTGGATTTCCCTCCTGCCTCATCTACAATAATCCTTTTCACTTCTTCCTTTAAAATTGCACCTAAATTTACCTGTTCCAGGAAACATTTCCACTGGAATCTTGATTCTGGGTTGAATATACTCTTCCTTAGAATTTATGGATACAGCTAGTGCAAGGTTATTTGGCTCTTGCTACCTGCTGCTTTGCAGTTAAGATTGGGGCCTCTTCCTGGCTTCCTTCCAATCTTAAGCTTATCTCACATGGGCCTGCGTGCTACCTTGGGTGGCCAGAAAAGAAGCTCGCTGTAGGCTAGCCTGCCCTGCCTTCCTGTTCCCAGCTCCCCTTCAGTGCTCTTAGCCTGGTGCTCTGCACACAGCCCGGGGCATGCTACTGAGTGCTGTTAGCAGTCACTGTTTTTCCTCAGGAATTCAGATCAAAAACTGCTGGCATGTGCCGTGGGGGCAGCTACAGCTCAGAAAAGTGAACCTGCCTACAGGACTTGATTGAGCCTTTGACTCAGAAAAAGACGATTGATTTGATTGTGCAATGTCTGGAATGAGGGAGCAATGCAACCTAAAGTAGGGGGAATATAAAATTGGAAATAGTACAGGACATGCACATGGGGCCTGGAAGGAAGGTTTTGATTTTGCTGCTTGTGCTGGTAAGAGACATTAAGCAGATCAGATTCTCTACCGATTACCACCATATTAATCTTGGCTAGTGAAGCGAAGCCACCAAAGATTTGGTAGATGTACCAGCTCTTCCCACAATAGCTGTCTGAGGCTAATACCGCTTGGAACCTGTGTCAGAAGCAAGTCCTCTTGTGACAATGTGTCATACATTCTGGTCCATCCGCTCCTCAATGGCATCTGGGACTGAAGTGTTCTGTTATTTTTTGGAGGAAAGAGAATCTAATCTCAGATGAGCCGGATTCAGAAAATAGGTCATCGATGTGAGTTGCAGTTACTTTTCTCCCAGCTTTCTTCTGTGCTTGCTGTAGATTCCTTTTCTGCAAAAGACAGGCAGCTGCCCAGGCTGGTGAGCATTGAGGGAGGAGTGACAGCCATTCTAGCCTCAGGCCCTAGTCAGGCACCTCTCAGATTCCTGGGTCCTCACACTGGCATCTGCCTTTTGCTTAGGCTGTTAAATTCCCATTAAAGGAGTCCACAAATCCTCTCCCTGAGCATTGATTTTTCACACACACACACACACACACACACACACACACACACACACACACAGAGCATAGTTATAGCCGCTTGATTTGCCACCTGCAGTTTATAATAGAATGGACCTGTGGGACTATAAACCATTTTATTTCTGAACAGAATTTCTCAGTTTGAAGCCAAATTGAAGGGCATTAGTCATCAGTAATTTGCAGTTGTTTTTAATGTATTTCACTCAGAGAGGTTTAAGGCAGCTAAAGCTAAGATGAATTTCCCCATGCTTTGGTGAAAAGTGAAAAATCTGATCATTTAATAAATCATTTGTCATCGCTGTGGGCATGTATTGTTCCTTAGCGACTACAACATCGTTACTGATTTATGACTTGGTAATGTGACAATCTGAATGCTATTAGATCACTGATGCCACAATTCTCCCCTGTCCCATATTTGTATAGGTTTAAAGTTTAAAATTCATAGAATGCTAAACAAGGGAACTTAGAGATAAAGCTAGAGCTCACTGGAGTCACCCCGGGATCTCTGCCAAATGCCGATTCCCAGTCTCTCACCTGGAGATTCAGCGTCAGCAACTCTGGGTTTGAACAAATACAGTGAGTGGTGCCTGGAGCAAACATTGAGAAATAGTGATCAGTTCAACCATATTATATTTCAGATGAGGAAACTGAGGCCCACAGAGGTAAAGAGACTTTAGAGATTTGCCAAGACTGCAGAAATACATACTCGTAGTTTTCTATTTTGATCTCTGTAATAGCTTGGTGACTGTCTTAGTTGGTTTGAGCTACTATAACAGAATACCATAGACTGAGTGGCTTAAACCACAGAAATTTATTTCTCACAGTTCTGGAGGCTGGGAAATCCAAGATCAAGGTACCAGAATGGTCAGGTTCTGTTCAGAGCCCACTTCCTAGTTTGCTATGTCTTCACATGGCAGGGAGAGAGCCATCACCTCTCTAGTGCCTCTTCTTATAAGGGCTCCACACTCAGGACCCAATCACCTCCCACCTCTAAAACCATCACACTGGGGATTAGGGCTTTAATATATGAATTTTGGGGGTACACATTATTCAGACCATAGCAGTGCCTTTTCACCTTGGGGCATTAGATTTCACAGAAGTGTAGAATTATTTCTCTAAGGCAAGGTTTTACAGAATGTGTTCTATCAATGCTTTTTCAGTTACTCATGGTTTTTGTAAAGTATGGTCACTTCCACAAATGAAATATATTTTTAGATAGCTAAGTGAAACTTTTTCATCTATAGGAGCGGTTTTGCAAAAGTTAGAGGCCAAAGTGACAAATGGCTTTATCACCAGCCCATGAAAACTATGGCTTTTGTCTGATTTTTCTGTAAGTCCTTTAAAAAAATGGCCCATACCCATTATCTTTCCCTGCCAGCTCCATGAGCACAGGGGGCCCTGCAGCTCAGAGTCATTCTCCAGGCTCAGTGACAATGTTCTGAGCCAGCTGTCCCACAAGGTGCAATTCTCTGGACAGGTCTGACCATGCCACCCACGTGCCATTTAGCAACCTTCCTTCTGGTTCACTGTTCCAATCCTGATCATTCTCTCCACACCCTCACCTGGAGCTTTGTTACCTGGAGTCCCCTCCTAACTATACCTCTTTTGAAGACAAAATTCCAGACCTTTTCCTAACACTCCCCCTCCTCACCTGATCAAGACCATTGCCCAGTATTAGCCCCGTTTCTTCTTGAAACTCTCTCTCTCCTTTCTGCTCTCTGTTCTCTCCCTATCTCCCCGTCGGCCCCTCTTCTGGCTCCTCTTCCACGCCGCACAGTCCCACCAGGTGTGCAGGTTGTGTGAGATTCTGTCCTTGCCCCCTCCTCCACACCCACCTTTGCTTGGGAGCCCCACCAGGATCATGGGTAGACGTGGCCTCTCTACAGATTCTCCAACCAGTCTTCCCAGCGCAACCTCTCTCCTGAGCTCCAGTGCTGCCTTTCTTGTTACTTGACCTTCAACTCATCAGGTCTCAACTGGAACTCAGAGTGTCTCCCCACAACTGTGCTTCCTCCAGGCTCCCCATTTGTGTCAACAGTATCTTAACCACCCAGGTTCAAGATTTTAGCTATTTTTATATTCTACTTTTTCTTTTCATTTCTACAGCCTATGTTTTGCCTCAAATCTGCTGATGCTACTACTATTAATCTTTTCCCAGATATCCCTCTTTCTCTTCCTTAGACTTCTGTTTTCAAGCCTTCATAACTCTAACCAGAATCCTCCTGGTTGATGCCCTAGAGTTACCTCTTCTCATCCATCCTTACGTGCTCCTGCCAGTTTAATTTTCCTAAACTGACCATTAGGTCACTATTGTGTTCAGAAACTTCCTTAGCTTCCCACTGAATAACAACAACAATAGCAACAACATTTATTGAGTGCTTGCTATGAACGAGAAGTAGAGCTAAGAAGTTTACATATATTTACACGTTATCTCAATCAATCCCTAGAACTGATCTCATAGAGAAGATATTATTATCCACGAAGGAATTGAGGCACAGGGAGCTTAATTGATTTGCCTATACGATAAGGTTCAAACACTTAGCAAGGTATTCAAAGCATCCAAGATTCCGTCCCAGGTCTACCTTTCAACAGTTAGCTAGTATTTATTGAGTATTTGTTATATGTCCCTGATTTAACGGAGCTTATACACTATGGAGTGAAATAATAGTAAGTAAACAAATAAATACATCAGTTCTATCTATAGCAATTAGTGCTGTAGAGAAAATAAACAGGATTATCTGAGAGAGAATAATAGGGGAAACTATTCTATATGGGGTGGTATTAATCCATCTCTACCAGTGTTTCTCACCGTGGGGGTGGGAGTGGATTTGAGGGAGAAACTTTAGAGTTACTTGAGTGTCCTTGATAAAAATAGATTCCTCTACCCACTAACGACTCAGAATTGCTGGGTAGTGGGCCCAGAATCTGCATTTTAAATAAGTTGCTGGGGATTTTTTTGAGAGTTGCTGGGCCTCCCCAAACTCTCCCAACCATGGTTTCCATCCTGAGTCCTCTATTTTCCAGTCTCTCCATCGGCTCCCTCTGCCTGACAAGCCCGCTGCTTGTTTCTGTGTGTCCAGCTCCAGCTTTCCTTTTAAGGCCTAAGTCAAATGTCAGCCTCTGATCCTCCTGGCTGGATGAACTGTCTCCCTCTTTAGGGGACATTTATTACTCTTTATTTTGCAGTAGAGTTACAAGTAAATATAGTATATAATGTATATGCTGCAGTCTATAGTTTATACTTATTTTCATATAGTAACTTGTATTTAAGTCGTATATTTTCATGTACTGAACTGTATATCCACCTAGGTCAGGACTGACTCTGATTCATTTTATAGTCTTTCAATGACTTGCTCAGAGTGTCTACTTAATATGCATTTTGTGGAGTGTCTGGCTAAGGTTAAGCCTAGCTCTCTTTGAACCACTTGACCATGTTCTAAATGTCCAGTCACAGCAGGCCTTGCTTGTACTAAGACTGAACAGCCAGTTCTGTGCTCAGCTTTACCCCCCGAAATGAAAGTAATGCTGGGGAGTGATGAGAATACAGCAATTTCCAGTCAGTGGCTATGGATGCATCCTGACAGCCTGTTTTAGAAAGGGTCCCAATTGCAGTATTGCTGAATGAGGGTTCTCTACCACTGATGTATTCAACAAGACATCATAGAGTGGAAATAGGCTTTCTAAGCACTTTATTCTTGAAAAAAAAAAAAAAAAAATCCATTGTGATCACACCCGCTAGAACTGAGGAAGGCATTACTTCTTTTTTCCTGCTAATAATTTTGGCTGTTCTTAAGGGTCCTCTAAGTGACATTTCCTTCAGTCTACTCTCCATGCAGCCATCAGAATAACTTGTTAAAACATAAGTCAGATCAAGTCCCTCCTGCTCAGATCCCACCAACGGCTTTCTATCAGTCTGAGTAAAAGCCAGGTCCTTATCTTCCGAGGGCTAATAAAGACCTAGGTAACTTACCTGCACCTCCCCCGCCGCATCTCTCTGAAGCTACCTCCTATTTTTCTCCCTTGCTCATTCCAATGCAACAGCACTGGCTTCTTGCTATTCCCTGAATTTGCCAGGCAAATTCCTGCCTCAGGGCCTTTGTTCTTCCTGTACCCCCTCTCTGGAATGGTTTCCCTCCAGATTTTTACTCTCTCTCCTTTTCCCTGTCATTTCTCAAATGTATCCTGCTCAGTAAGCCTTCCCTGGTTGTGTTATTTAAAATTGCAGTTTCCCTGCCTCCCACCCACTCTGACATCCTATCTACATTTGCTCCTTTATTTCCCCCCTAGTAGTTGATCACTACCTGTCATTTATACATCATACTTATTTATTTTGTTGATTGGCTGTCTCCCCCACTGGAATATAAGCGCCATGAAAGTATACTTTTAGTGTGTTTTGATCATTGCTGTATCCTTAGCACCTAGAACAATGGCAATGCTCAATGCCAACGTAGCAAATGCTCATTAAATATTTTCTGAATCAATGAGGCAGCACAGGGGGAAAAAAAGATTTAAACCCTGGCTCCCAGCTTAACTTAATTAACCTTTCTGTGTATCAGTTTTTCTTTTCTGTAAAGTAGAAATAGTAATAGTTCCTGTCTCGTGGAGGCATGGCATCTGGTATAGGTCCAACATCTAGTATTCACTTAGTAAATGTTCGCTATAAAGATGAGGTTTTATGGGTTATTAAGAGGTTATCTAGTGGTGGTAGTCCTCTCTTTTCTAGCTAGTGGATTTTTCCAGGATGTAATAATAACTAATGTGTTTTGCACTTACTAATGGCTGGGACTACCACACAACTCTAAGTGGTGAAAGCTTTCATTGTTTCCATTTTATGGATGAGCAAACAGGCAGAGAAGGTTAAGCAATTCTCCCTTTGCTGACACTGCTAGTAAGTGCAAAAGCTGGAATTTGAACCCAGGGCTAGAGACCATGCTTTTCACCTTATTTGTCACTGCTTCTCAGTGTGTGCATGAGTGAAACTGTTGGAAAACAGGGAAGGAGTAGCTGTCAGTTGCTTTATTTCCTTCATAGCAGCATGAGGGGTCGAAAGATCGTGTTGGGTGTTCTTCTCACTTCCTTGGTGGAAGTAATTCTTTTGTTCCAGCCAAATCCTGTCAGGGCTCATCAATTCCCTCTCCAGCTGCCCACAGCTCCCTCTGCAGTGACTTCGATTAATCCTTTTCTCTTAGAAGCAGTGCCAGGGGGCTGTCTTTGGTTGTCATAGCGGAAGGGAGGCTAGTACATGGTGAGCTGGGGCACATAGCCCTGAAATATGCAGGACATCCCACACAGTGAAGGACTTCCTTGTTGAAAATGTCTCCATTATTTTTTTCCTTCTTGAATGTCTTTTCTACAAGCCCCACTAATCCAAAACATATACATTCTTCAAGCGTTGGTTTAAGTCATTGTTTTGACCCCAGAATTCAGCTCCCACTGTTTAAATAGACTCAACATCTTCTTTTACTTCACAAATGTTTATTGAGTGACAACTGATGCAAGTGCAAAGGGGACTCATGAATTAGACAGTCCCTGCCTTTAAGGTGCGTAGGGCCCCATTAGGGAGCTGAGATTTATTCACAGAGCGACACCACCGTTTATGAGCACTACAGAGTTTCAGAGGAGAAAGAGCTGCCTAATTGTGGATGGAGTGGGGATGAGCTGGCTCTTGAATGGCTGGTAGGATTCTTGATTAATGGATAATGGTAGAATGAGCACTCCTGGTGGTAGAAAACACATGGACAAAATTACAGAGGTGCGGACATCCCAGGATGATTCAGGAAATAGCTAAGGGTTTGCTTGAAATTCATCATAAACTTGATACAGGGAAATGAAAGGAGTTTCAAGGCAAGAATGGAAGGCTGCGTTTAAGTTCTGAGGTCTTAAATATCTGACTGAAGAATTTGGACTTTAATTAGTTTAGCAATAGGGAGCCATCACAGACTGTTTAAGCAAGGTTGTGACATGAATGAATCAATGGTTTTATGTTGTATCTGGTTGTGAGGTCTGTGAGGAATTGTAATAAAATGAGACTAGTGGAAGAGAGACTAGTTGGAAGGGTTTTGCAACCCTTCCTCGTGAAATGCATAGAGGTGGTAGCAGTGGGAATAGAAAAGGGGGGTAGGTGAACAAAGAAGGATGAGGCATAGTGACTGATTAATGAGGTATTGGGAGGCTCTGAGACTTGGGCTACCAGGAAAATGGTGGACCCCTGACACATTGGGGAATTGAGTAGTGGCTTTGAAGGAGCCGTAGGTGGTCAGTTTCATTTTATACATGTTGTGGGGACAGAGTCCCAGAGAACAATTTCCAGGCTCTCAGCCTCACATGGACAGGTACTGGCTCAGGTAGTAGATGGTCATCAGCTGTAACTAGTTGGCCATCAGCTGTTACCGGTTAGCCATTAGCCACTGATATAACTGCCGTGGCTAAGCTAGCAAGGAGCGGAGTGTGGATTGCGGATTGCAGAGAGGTGGATTGCAGTTAACAAGTGAGGTTGTTTGGCAGAGACAAGTGGACGGCAGGTTGCAGATCGTGTGGCTCCTGCTTCCTGTGTCTCCAACCCAGCCGCCAGCGAGACTATAGTGGTATGACTCCCCTATCTATGGCTCCATGGGTGTTCCGTTTTGGCCTCACCGTATCCTGTGTTCTTGTGCGGGGAACGGGAGCTGAGACCCTGCATGTCACATGTTATGTCTGAAGACAGGGGGTCATATAAGTGGAGATGTGTAGCAAGCAGTTAGTAATCCTGGATTGGGGATTGGAGGAGAAATGGGGCTGGAAAGAAGGTGCCACCTATCGAATCATGATGGTTAAAGCCTTGGGTACAGATGAGACATTCAGAAGGCAAGTGGAGGACTAAAGGCAGGACTTTGGTTTGAATGTCCACATTAATGAGAGGATGGAAGCTGGTCCAGGAGGTGGAGAAGAAAAGAACCAGGAAAGTAAGATGTAAAGGAAACAAAGGGAAGGGAGTGTTTTAGAAAGTAAAGGCAGTGAGCAAATGGCTGATGCTTGGAGAGCGAGGAAGAGGATCAAGTGCCATGAATTTAATGACTGATGAAAACTTTTAAAAAAGCAATTCAGTAGGGCCATTGGGCTAGAAACCAGATCCTCTGCCTTGTCAAACAAACAAACAAAAAAAGCTACACATCTTTATGTACATATGAGTGTGTGTGTGTGTGTATGTACCTGCCATGATATTTAAGAGTGGTTATGTTTGGATGGTGGGATTTTATGAGTGTTGTAATATTTTTCTTCTATTTCTCTTTATTTTCTTAGTGTTCTATGAAAATACAACTTTTCTAAATTAAGAAAACTTCATTGGTATTTAAAGTTCTGAATTTTAATCCTGTATTAAACATTTATTGAGCACTTACTATGCAATGGATATTTGCCTATGAGGCAGAAAAAATTATTGAGGCATGTGTTCGTTCTCTAGGAGCTCACTGGTGGAAAAGACCAATGTGTGAACAACAAATGTCAGGCAATGTGATACCTGCTAGGAAAGAGGACACAATGCAGTGGGACCATAAAGGAAAGGTCTCCTCCAATGGGAATGGTAGGAAAGACCTCCTAAAAGAGACTACATGTGAGCTGCTTTTGAGTGAATTCTGTCTAGTTATGTGCAAATACTCTGTGAAGAAACCAGTTCCTATAAACGGGCCTGGTCTCTTACCAACCTTACTATTGTGCACTTGCTTAGATGTTAGTTTGGAATTATTCTCTATTTTGTTCATGCTTATGTGGTATGTGTTTTCTTATTTTGTGTCTCTGGGTATTTGTTATATTTAATACGTGCACAAATTTTCTCTGAACCGCCAACCTTGGTGTTATTAGCACCACGTTCTAACCAACTGATCTAACTGGTCACCCTTCTGGTTTCTTTTTTAATGCTGTTCTTTACGTTTGAAACCATTCTCTATGATTTGTGATTCATATAGAACATACTATATAACATTTAGACAAAGTATTCTGAATAACATACTCAGAAATGGAAATCACCATGAATTTTTTCACAAGTATAAAATGTTGCTGGACAAGTTTCTATTTAAATCATACTTGTTAGGCTTGACTGACTGCAGAAGTTCACCGGGTACATGCTTCAGATTTCCTGATTTTCAGCACGGTAAGACTGCAGTTTCACTGTGGACTAATTCAACAGCGATACAGGCCAGACTCCTTTGGGGTGGTTAGGAACTAAAACCAGCCTGTGAGGGACGCAAATCAGCTCAAGAGAAAGGGGAGTTTCTTAGAAGAATGCAGTAGGAAATCTCATGAATATCGAAGGACAGACAACAAAGCTGAGTAGTCCTCAGAGAGCCTGAATGTAGGATTCGTAGTGAACCCATTTACCATTCCTCTCTCAAGCATGGTCCTTTTGGTTTCTTTCTTCTCTGCTTTCTTCTTCTTCTTAAGATGGGCTTCTACTGCTACACATGCTTTCTGCTCTCCCATGACTTCAGCATGCCCCTGGGCCAGAAAAATCTCTGTAGAGATATTTTGTTTTTAAAAATTATCTTTTAAAATAATATATGCACCAGCAAAAATATGACTAGTGCAAAAAGGTATAAAATTTTTAAAAATTATATTAATTTTACTCTTTTCCAGCCTCTCTGGCTCTTGGTACTTTTCCCTAAAGTTTAAGAGGCTTGTTTATAGTCTTTTGGAAAATATATATTAAGGTAAACACATACATAGAGAGATACACACAGATCAACATACACATAAATGCAAATATTCTTTTTATTTTCACATAAATATAAGCTTTATACACTGTTCAATACTTTAAAAAAAACTGTAGTTGTATATTTTGGCATTCTTTCCATATTGAATGACACAAAACTTAGCTTCTTTTTTTTAAGTGCTTACATGTGGCTGAAATACATATTGTGTTTCCCTGAAAATAAGACCTAGCCAGACCATCAGCTCTAAGGCATCTTTTGGAACAAAAATTAATATAAGACTCGGTCTTATTTCAATATAACATAAGACCGGGTCTAATATAATATAATATAATACCAGGTCTTATGTTAATTTTTGCTCCAAAAGACGCATTAGAGCTGATGGTCCGGCTAGGTCTTATTTTCGGGGAAACATAGTAGTATTTCAATTAATGTAATTATTACAATTTATTACATAATTTCTCTGTAATGATAGACCTTTAGGTTTTATGTGATTATTAGAAACAATGCTACAATGAATATGCTTGTTCATCTATCTACTAGAAGGTAAATAGAGTTTTAGCTCTTATATTTGTTATATGATCAATTTTGAGTTAATTTTTGTATGTGGAATGACGTAAGGGTAGAGATTCTTTTTTTCTTTCCTTATGTGGCTATACAATTGTTGTAGCGCTGTTTGCTGAGAAGTTTTCCTTTTCAGTGTATAGACATATGACTGATTTTAAAATTTTGACCTTGTATCCAGTAATTTTGATAAACTCACTAATCAGTCCTACTAGCATTTTTGTAAATTCCATCAGTTTTTTTATAGAGATGACTATATTATCTGCAAATAAAATCCATTATATTTATTCCTCTCCAATCTGGATACTTTCAAATTATTTTCTTGCTTTATTACACTGGATCCACCACAATATTGAGTAGGAGCAGTGAGAGCAGACATCCTTGCCTTGTTCTTCATCTTAAGGTGAAACCATTTAGTTTTTCACAATTAAGTGTGATGTTTACTCCAGGGGTTTCCTAGATGCCTTTATGAGGTTGAAGAAGTAACCTTTTATTCCTAGTTTGCTGAGCGTCTTTTTTTTTTTTTTTTTCCAAATTCTGAATGGATGTTGAATTTTGTCAAGTGCTTTTTCTGCATCTATTAAAATGATCTAATGGATTTTCTTTTTAAATCTGTTAATATGATGAGTCTAAATGTGCTTTTTTGATTACATACATAGGATAAATGCCTATTAGTAGACTTGTGATATTTGAGAGATTTTGACTGTTATCCTAAAAAATATTGTGTCCATTTGCACTCTCACTTATATTGTCTCAAATAATTATTTCTCCAGATCCTTCTTAATACTGAGTATTATCAAACTTTAAAAAAATCTTGTCAGTCTGATAGGAGATAAGTGGCATCCCAATATTTTGATTTGCACTTTAAAATTTATGAGTAAGATTTAACATCCTTTCTATGTTTATTACACATTTGAATTTATTTTCTATTAGATTGTTCCTTTTCTTATCCTATTGTATATACTCTTGATAAAAGAAGAAAAATAGCTCTTGATGCAAATGTCTTTTCCTAGTTTATTTTTGGGGAAATGTTAATACTTAAAAAAATTGGTTATAGAGAAGTTTTTAACTTTATGCAATTCATCATTTTTTTTTTCTTTATAGCTTTTGGGTTTTAGACTCTTCTTGGAAAGATCCCTTACCTATGCTGAAATTATAATGCATTTTATCTATGTTTTATGTTGTTTAAAATTTTTGGTCTATTGTAATCTATTTTAGTGAAAGGAGTGAGGGATCGGGCTTAATGTTCTTCCTAAATAGTTAGCAGCAAATTAAGCCAACACTATTTATTGAATAATATTATTTAGTCCATATTTTCTTTATTGATTTGAAATATGATCTTTATGATAAATCTTATTCCCTTATGTATTTTCATTTACCTTTATATACTATACTCTGTTCTGTATTCTACTTGTTTATTTATATCTAGTCCTTTAGCATAATGTTTTTATTACTGTGGCTATCTGATGTTTTAATATCTGGTCACATTTTTGTTCCCTAATTTTTCTTTTTTAGAATTTTCCTGTTTTCATGTTTAATTTCCTAGATGAACTTTAATACTATTTTGTCAAATTCTTAGAAACATAAAAATTAAAAACTTGTAATAGTTACTTTCAAGATAAACTTTAGGAAGAATCAACATCTTCCCAGTAAAGTTTCCTATCCAAGAATAAGATATGTGTCTTTGCATTTATTTAAGCCTCTTCTTATTTCCATGATTTAAAGATTTTACTTTATATGTATTTTGCTGTACTCTTGTTAGGTTTAACTTTGGATATTTTATTTTTTGATTCCTATTAAAATGGTATATATTTTCTGACTTTTTATATTAAAAAAAACTTTTAATTTCTGTATATTAATTTTATACTCAGCCACTTCATTAAATAAACAGTTATTTTCAGTCATTCCCGCTACATTTTGTTTTGCCATCTTCTTAGTGTTTATTCCTATTCTTTCTTTTGTCTAATTGCAATGGCTAATACTTCCAAACAATGCAAAATAATACAGAGATTGTGGGAGGTACCTGTCCTTTTTCTGACTTTATTCATGATGGTTTTATTAATATACTACTGTGTTTTCCCCAAAATAAAACCAGGTCTTATATCGTATTTCCCCGAACATAAGACTGGGTCTTACATTAATTTTTGCTCCAAAAGGCGCATTAGGGCATATTTTCAGGGGATGTCTTATTTTTTTCAGGTACAACAATCTACATTTATTCAAATACAGTCATGTCATCTTCTTCTGGAACATCGTCATAACCTACTAAATGAGTCTGGCTGATGATCTTAACTGGGGCTTATTTTCGGGGAAACATGGTATCAAGGAGGTTGTTGACTTTTGGTTTGAGATATACATTTTTATACAACTTAAATTCTATAAAGGAGTTAAACTATTTCAATTTTTCTAATGGTCTAAAATTTGAAAGGGATATTAAAATTTATCAAATTCATTTTGGGGATCAATTTGTTAATGTGGTTTTGTACTTTGATATACTAATGGGAAAAATCATGTTAGTATGTTCCCTAATGTTGAATTATCTTTGCTAAATTGTATTGGCTGATTTTTAAAAATTATGTATTTTTTTAATTTAATTTTTCCAGTATTTCATTTGTAGTGTAGTTTACAAGAGTCTGCATCCACAGTGGATTAGAAAAAACAAAAACCAACCAAAAAAAATACACCAAAACTTGTCTTTTGCCACACACAGTTTGAAAAGCACTAGTTTACATTACTTCTCTTCATATTCCTTTGGCTAGATCTTAGTCTCAAGGTCACATCTAACCACAGCAGAGGCTGCCATTTATATTTATCTAAGAAAGCACCTATAATTTATTTATAATTACAACAAACAATATTTATACTTTATTTATTTAGAGATTTCAAAGTAGTCTTCCAATTCTTAAATTTCTTATGTATGTGTTTCTTTCCTTTTTTACTTTAAATTTTATTTGTGCTTTCTTGACTAAACTGTTTTATTATTATATGTCTTATTGTGTTTTCCCCCTGAGAACTACACCTTTAATTTAATTATGTATTCTATTATTTTTCTGTTTTCTGATTCAATCAATTTCTGCTTCTAATTTTTCTTATGCTTTCCTAGATTTATTTGTTGATCCATTGCTACCTTCTTGAATAGAATGTTTTTGAAATTCATTTTTATTATCATTTGCTTGGTAAAGTCTTTAATGCTGTAAGGTTTTACCTTGAGACCAGATTCTCATATATTTTTGCTAGGTAATATCTTTAATATTGATATAAAGTTTATATATTCTGTAATTTCAGTTTTAACTTTCCTTTGATTAAGATCTAAAATATCTGAGTTTTTAAATTTTCATGTGGCTAAGCTTCTTTTTATATTTAGTTTTGTTGCATTGTGGTCAGAGATGATTATTCTATTTCCACTTTCCTAGAGTATATTGAGACTTTACTTTGTGGACTAATATATTCTTTATTTTTAAAATTAAATATCCAATCAGAACTTGAAAATAAGTTTTATGTTATATTTGCACTTTGATATATACCTACTGGTTTAACCATATTGATTGTATTATGCTTTTTCTTACCATTTCGTCTCCTTGTTCTGTCACGGTTGACAGTGTCTGTTAGTATTATTGTGTTTTGTTGATTTCTTCTAGAGGTGTACATTTTTATGAATTTTGATACTTTGTTTTTGGTACTGAAATACTTGTAACACTTATAAGCTCATTATTGATTTGTTTTGATTCTAACAATGTGTAGAACAGTACCTGGTACATAGTAATTGTTCCACTATTATTATTGAATATATAAATAACTCTTTATGTTCTTTAACAGATTTGCCTTGAATTAACCCTTTTCAGATATTAATATTATGATTAATGTTACTATTTGACTGGTTTATCTTTGACCCCTGTTTTTACTTTTAAACTTTCTCAGTCATAAGGAGGCTCTTGGAGAGTTTATTTTAGTGTATCTCTACAGATTTGGTTTGTTCTGTAGTTTGAGCTCATTAAAAAATCCTATATTTAGTGGTATAATAAATATTTTCAGTCATATACTTTCTCCTTATTTTTTTAATACTGTCATTTCACTTGGCTAACTTTGTAATTTCAAATAGTATGCTTAAATCTAAATTTCTTGATTTTTGATCTTTGGAAAGTAAAGAAATGTGAGGAAGTTCTACCCTTGTCTTCCTCTCTACCTCTCTCTAATTGTTGACTTTGGTTTATTTTTTTTTATTGAAATGTATAACACTTCCCTTCTTAAAAGTATTTCACATTGTTGTTTAGCCTCATTTCTAAATATAAACAGATTCAGTTCTCCCTATCAGTCATTTTACTGGAGCTCCACATTTATCGCTTGGTTTGCTGGGTTTTGGACTCAAGTCAATTTTTTTTCTAGAGGACTCATGGAGTCACTGATCTCTTGTGTGTCTGAAAATGTCTGTTGTGTTTATACTTGAACAACAATTTGACTAAATATTAAAATGTTTGTTCACACTTTTTTCTCCCTTAGAACTTTGTATACATAGATTATATATTTTTCTTGTGTTGAGTATTGAGTGTTGCTGTGGAGAAAAGCCTGGGTATTTTGTTTTGGGTGTGGTGTGTGTGTGTGTGTGTGTGTGTGTGTGTGTGTCTTATGTACCTGAAATTCTCTTTCTCTGCCTTGATACTCAGGAACTCTCCCAGGACATATCTGTCTATCTCAGGCCTGTTCATTTGTCCTCTGATGTATAGATAGATAGGTATTGGGCATTAGGGGCAGTCAAGATTGACGGATATTGACTTTGCTCTCGTTTCTGAAATATTGTTTTAAGTGCTACGCTAGGGTCATTTCACCTGGCAGGAGGCATCTTTCTCTGCATATCTTTGGAAATATCACTTGTTTTATAGAGCCTAGTTGTTTCTTCTACTTCCTTAATGACCCACAGAGCCCAGTGTTGAATAGAGTATACAAAAGTTTCTTAATAAATTTTTATTGAATATGTAAGTGAATGAGCCTGGACTTATTTCCCTGATGCTGGTTCACCCTTTCTGTCTACTTCTCTCTAAAAAGGGAGTGTTGCTGAGATTTTGAAAAATTTTGTCCATTTACCATCTCCTAAACCCACCACACTTCTGGGAGAAGAGAGAAAGCTGGATAGAGAACAGCAGTGATTCCTGGGATCTTCCATCTCTCACTCTCCTTGAATGCTACTTTGCAAAGATTATAGCATAAAATTGTGGCCCTTCTTTTGTTTTATTATTGCTGGTACATTTTTCTTTGTTTTTTTTTTTTGTTGTTGGGTTTCAGTTTTGTGTTGTTAACATTGTTCATTCATTGTTGATATCTGACTTTACTCTTCCTCCTCCCCCCAGAGGTCATAAAGGTTTTCTAAACAAGTGCAGAATTCCAAAAGCAGAAGTAAGTTTCCTATTCTTCCTTATATTTCTTATAGAACCTAATCTAGACCTTGCATACAATTGGTATTTAGTAACTACTTACTACTTACTAAATGCATAAATAAAAAT
The DNA here is from genome assembly GCF_036562045.2 of Rhinolophus sinicus. Lineage (NCBI taxonomy): Eukaryota > Metazoa > Chordata > Mammalia > Chiroptera > Rhinolophidae > Rhinolophus > Rhinolophus sinicus. The sequence continues at coordinate 155,916,854 of NC_133751.1, forward strand.
TTTTTGGTAATTTTGACCTATTATTGAAAGAATAGGTCAAATCACCAAGTCTAATTTTTGACTAATCCCAAGAAGTGAAGAATAAAGCACAAGGAAAGAGCAGCAGGACATGGAAGAAATGGCCACACTTCAGAATGAGGATGTTTAGTGCTCACTTCAATCCTGGAAGAATTGAGCACATCTATTTGCTTTTGACCCCATGTGGGATATCAGCTCTTAGGGCCTCTGAAAAGACACAGGTGAATGAGCAGGAAATTTATCAGGGACACCTTTTCCCTCTAGGTTAGTTTTTGTTGTTGTTTGTTTCTTTCTTCTTCACTAAACATCACTTTTAAGGGCACCATGTGAAATTTGTTCCATGGATTTCTTTTATTGCTAAAGTCAAGGCTCAACTTGGACTATTTTTCATTTTTCTTCTAGGCCTTTCAAAGGCCACCCACCCAGCTAGTTAATGTGTGTGCATTTCTCTCTTCTTTGTGTGACTCTGTATTTGTCCGTGGGCAGGTTCAGCTTCATGCCATTGGGCAGTTTCCTTTTCAGGGACAAGATGAAAAAGATTGCAGATCTTTGTGGTGATGAGTCTTTTTGTTCCTGTCGGCATCTGTGTATTGATGTTCTTTCTCTTTCCCTCCTTCAGGAAGAAAGAAGAGGAGTTGAATGGGCAGAAGAAGGTCACTTGCTTTCTTCCGCCTATTGATTTTCCTGTGCCATTCAGTGGTTCATTAGTTTCTCCTAACTACTGTTCTGTATTTAGCAGCAGTTTGGGCTGGGACATCAGCCACAGAGGGGGACTGACTGCGTCTCCCCAGCTAGAGGTGCACTGGGAAGGTGACCTGACAACAAGAGTGTAGGTGCTTTACAATCAAATGCCTGGGTGTTCTTTTCTGGTCTTATAGTAGTGATTTAGGTACTGTTTCCCACATGAGACTTTGAGACATTTTAGAGTATTATCCAGGGTGACAGTAGTGAAATGCTTCAGGGAGGTGTGATTGACCATGTGTATGAATACTAGAATGTATACTGGCATACATTAATTATGCAGAATTTAAAAAAATTTTATTATGGAAATTAAAAACATACAAAAGTAAGCAGAATATAATTATCAACCCCCATATTCTCAGCTTCAGTAATTATCCCCCATGGCCAATCTTGTTTCATGTATGTCCCTTCTTACTTTTTCCTCTCATATTTTTCCGGACATATTTTTATACCTGTAAATATTTCAGTGTGTATTGTTAAAAGATAAAGGCCCTTTTAAAAAACATAACCCTCAATACAATGATCACAACTAAAACATAATTAACAATGCTGTTATTGTTATTTGATAATATTATCAAATAACTAGTTGGTGACTTAAATAGCTCATAAATGGTATAATTTTTTATCTTGCTTCTGTGAATCCACACTTTATTTTACATTTGATACATATTTTATGCCACTTTTAATCCTGAGGATTTTTATTTATTTGTATTTGCAATTTAAAAAAATTGGGTCATTTGTCTTGGAGAGACTTAGAGTCTAGATTTAGCTTATTGTACACACATGGTATTGTCTATCATATTGCCCTATCCTCTTTTATTCCTGTGAATTGGTAATCCAGAAGCTTGGTAATCAGGTTCAGGTTTAGTTTTTTTTGGCAACACTATTTCTTAGGTACTGAGATATTCTTCCATTAAGAAGCATAGTGCTTGACTTTCTTTTTGTGATGCTAGAAATCTGTGGAATAATGTTTTATAAAACCAAACCTTGAAATATTTCGTGGCTTCTTTTTTTAAAGTATGTCCTCTATTGATAATTGAAACCAAAACTCCTAAGGAAGTCTTTAGACATTCAATCCTGATAAGATAAAGCAGCAACTGTGGTATTGGTTTACAGCCATATGTGAAACTCCTCACCACAATGTGGTGTGTTACCTGGGCAAGGCCCGCTCTTCTCTGCTGGTGCAGGCCTGCCCCTGCTGTTAACTGCAAGCAGAGGTCATGTTCGGTCCATTTGTACTCATCAACAGAAACAATATTATTGACAGCCTGCTTTCTCAACCACCATGAACAGACATGGCTTCTGACTCCTAGCAGTTTGCCTTCTAAAAACAAAACAAAACAACAACAAGAAAAAGACAATTGTCCTTAACTTCTAAAGGACTGTGTTACCACAAGGATAAAGTCTCTTACTAAATATCTATCTATCTATCTAGCAAGCTAGCTAACTAGCTACCTACCTACCTACCTACCTACCTACCTACCTACCTACCTACCTGCCTATCTATCTATATATCTATCTAGCTAATAAGTAATGAGGAGTTTGGGTATTTCCTAGCTATTTGGTTAATAATGATGGGTGGACAAAGATAGGAAAATATTCCTTTAATGCCTATGTAACCCTTATTTACTGAATGGGACATCTTTCCTAGGCCATGTCCTCTTTGCCTTACTAATTGCTATTCCTGGTAGTGGAAGGATTTGGACGCTAAACGAATATGGGAGACAGCAGAATCTTGCTCGCAGACAGTAGTGACTTTGATGAGAAATCCGTTTGTGTCATTGACTTCCATAATACTATTACATGTAAAAACAAAAAGTGTTCAAGTCTTCACTTGACAGCAACCGCACACACAGGAAAGTCCACACAGACTGCCTGACCTGAGTGGTTTGTAAACTGCACGAGCCTACCCCACGCTCCTTACCCCATGCTAACAAGTCCATCACTCACCTCAGCCGAGACAGACTTAGTCCTTTGTCTTTCAAAGAGAGTAGCCTGTGTAACTGAGTTTTCTAGCCTCCTTTCATTTCATGTCCAAATAAATAATGGAAGCCCCATTTGGGGCACTGCAGGAAGCCCAGGTACGTCTGTGGGGACTTCTTTGGGTTCTGCAGAGTCCTGGGGTCCCAGGTTCATTCCTTTCACTCCAAACTTCTTCTTTGGTCAATTCTGGCTATTTCCATGAGGCTCCAACTCTGTCATGCTCAGACATAGTCAGAAGTGCAGCCTACCCTCAAGGTTAACATTCTGGCCAGGTATGGATTTTGGTTGTCAGAAAGGCTGCTCCAGTTGCCTCCCCGGAAGGCATAATCTCCAATTATCATCACACTCTGAGTTACTAGAGGTTGGGACTTCAACATATGAATTTTGGGAGAGATACAATTTAGCCCATAACAGGGGGCAATGTGGGTGTGGGGGTTCCTAAACAATGGTTTTCTAACATTGCTCTGAGGAGGTTCCAGATACTAGGGTGACAGATTATCTCAGTTTGCCCAGTTCTCAGAGGTTTCCTAGGATAGGGGACTTTCAGAGCTTAAACCGACACTGTCCCAGGCAAACCAGGACAGTTGGTCACCCTATCTGTCCTCCCACTGGGGGCACAGGGCCGGCAATTGGTTTCCCAGCCTGCCTCAGCCAGAGCTGCACTGTTTCTCTCCGCTTATACAACAGCATCCTAAATGAGATTCAATTTAACAAAAGGGTTTTGTGGCCAAAAATCACTAGGAAACCATTTGATTCGATGGCCTCCAGCGTCCTCTCCTGCTGCCATATTCTATGATTTAATTTCATTTGCACACACCAAATTCCAGCCATTTGTCTGAAACCATTAACTGATTAGAGCAAAATTAATTGGGTTCTCATTTAGTTCATGGCTAAAAGCGAAATAGCACAGGAAATTAAGCCTGGCCTGTTCTGAAGCACAACCTGGCGCTGTGCTTTTGTGATGGCAGATGACACTCGCGGCGCACTCACTGCGCTCACTTTATTCTATCATCATCTCACAATCCTTCATGCAACTCTGGTAAGTGGGTTGCATCACCAGGAGCAGCAGCGCCATGATGCAGATGAAGAAACGGAGGCACAGAGAGAGGAGTAATGAGGCCAAGTCTCAGGGCTGGTCAGGTCAAGGCCAGGACTGTGCAGGCAGTTTGATTGAGTGCGGCTGTGTCACAGCACTGATTCCAGATGCGAGTGTCCCTGCTGGTGGAGGAACAGGGACCATACTGGTAAGGGTAAAGTAATTCTGGATAGGCTGATGGTCAGAGTCTTTTCTCTAGGAAGCACATCTCAGTACGCCCCCTCTCCGCCCCAGCCTGTCTGGCTTTGACCAGCACTCCTGGCTGGACCAGCTTTTGCTGTTGTAGAAACCACGCCTGAGCAGTTCTCAAGGTGTAAACAGGTTTGGGGGATCTCACAACAAAGAACACTGACTTGCGTAGTGGTAGTTATTCCCTTGCTAATTCTTGTCCAGATCTTCTGATGATGAGAAGGGAGAAGTGTGTGCTAGTCTTGAATTTCTCCCCATCACTTGATGATCTCCCTGTTTTGGAAAGAGAGCAGGGGCAGGAATATCAGATGGATTTGAATAACTATTGTTTTTAGTGTAATCATCTTTTCTGCAGTTAATTTTGAAATGGGGCAAGTGATACTGGTTTTGCATTGAAGGTAGTGATATAAAGTGCCTTTAGAAGACATTTATATGGAAAAAAATAATTTAAACGTGTTTTAGAATTAATATCACAGGTGATGTACAGATACAGCAGAAATTATGAAGCATGTGGAGAGAAAGATTGACTTTGGGAAACATTGGCCAGGAAGAGAGGTTGGACTTCACTAGAATCTTGAACCCAGATGAAAGGCAGGGGTTGTTTGATCAGCCAACCTTTTGCGGTCAGTGCCTCAGCCAAGGGTGAACCTTGCCTGGGCTCTTGAGGTGCTAGTTGCAGGCCCCTTTGGAGCATGGTGTGCCTGCCAGATAAACTCTGGAAAGACAGATTCCTTTCCAGCCATTGGGATTTTGTTTCATTTTGTTTTGGTAATGGTTTTCAATATCTTTGAAATGCTCCCATCAGAAAGGGTAAAGATAAAAAGTGGATTCTTGTGTCAGGTCAGAAGGCTGTGCCTTGGGAGAATGCACTCTAGAAAATAATTAGAAGTGTAAATTGGAATGCCCAGCGTCAGGCAGAGTGTTTGCTCTGGGTGGACACAAAGTCATTGTGTAGGGATTGGACGCCGGACAGCCCCTCCCCTGGGGTTAGAAGCAGCCTGGGCTTGGAATCCCTCATCTAGCCTGAGAGCAACCAAACTTGAAGGCGCTTTTTCGTGGGGTCAGTCTCCGTGACTTTGCCTGTCAAGCTTGCTGCTGGTTCTTACAGTACAATTGACCTTTGAATAACACAGGTTTGAACTCACAGGCCCACTTATACTTGGATTTTTTCTTTTTTTTCCAGTAAATGCAGTTGGCCTTTTGTATCCACAGGTTTTGCATCCATGGAGTCAACCAACTGCTTGCAGACTGAAACCGTATTTTCACATTCCCGGCTGCAGTTGGGTGAATCTGCAGATGCAGAGAATCAAAAGTTATTTGTGGATTTTTAACTCTGTGGTTGGGGGGATGGCACCCCTAAGCCCTGCATCATTCGGAGGTCAACTGTACTTAAACTACACAGGGCTGCGTCCTTATTAAGCGGGTAAAGTGAGTCTGCTGCTCCTGGTTAACCACTCAGTGTGACTCCCACACTAGGCTGTGGCTGTATGGACAGGTCTGAGTGTGGCTCATCCTTGCAGGACCCAAGACCTGGTCAGAACAGTGGTTGCTGTGCAGTGACCGGTGCCTGGTACAGGCACCTGGTACGGATCCTGCCTGGCAGCCAAGACTTTGCACATAGAGGTTGGAGATTAGTTTCCAGTGACCATCAGAGAGGCTGATCCTGGTTACCATACCCTGGGTGCGAGGATCTAAGACCTTTCGCTTCCAGACACTTCCTCCGGCAGCAGCCTGACGTGACAATTGTGCAGACAATTGTGCAGTCCGGACATTTGTGTCACAATTGTGTGACCGGACGTTTTGTTTAGCCCTTTTATTCCCTCCTGTAGTGTTTGTATAATCCCCTACCAGCCTTTTTAAATTGTGTTTTTAAAGGTGTCCCAGAGTCATGTTGCCCACCCTTCTAACTTACATGCCCGTTTCTTAAGGAAACTTCAAATCCTCTTTTAAAAATTTTACTTAAAATGGAAAGGGAAAATGGAAAGAGAAAGTACCACAAGGTTGTTGGTGAAGAAATAAAAACATTCTTGTTTTGAAAGCACACTGCCCTCAAACCTGTGATTTGTTGCCCATAATGAACTTTCTCCCCACCAGGAAACACCTGTATGGATTGTTTCACTACAGCCCTACAATGCTCAGACTTGAATCGCTTCCAGATCCCACAGATACCTGGGAAATTATAGAGACCATAGGTAAAGGCACCTATGGCAAGGTCTACAAAGTAACTAACAAGAGAGATGGGAGCCTGGCTGCAGTAAAAATTCTGGATCCAATCAATGTAAGTAAAATGGTGGTAAATTGTAACCACAATACAGTATTGCGTGCACAGAGTTCTCAACTTTTTGGGGGGTTGTAGGGATAATTTTCATGAAATCTCAAATTGAGGCATGATTTGTTAGCTCATCTGAATGGGGCACCCCTTGGAGTTAAAACTTTCCTTGACTATCTGTTTCTTGCCCATTTCACTGTTATTTTGATTTTGGCCCTCTGGGCTCTTCAAAACTTATTCTTTTGGAAAGAGTGATGTATTTCACTCCCTGGGTTTATACAGAGGCTGGTCTCCCTGTAGGTTACAAAATGACTCAGACATGGCGTGTTCAGTTATCTTAGCCTGGTATCTTATTTCAAGCCCTGAACATCGGGGTTATAATGCTGGATGCTGTTTTGCACAGTGAGGTTATAGGTGTCCTGTCTTATGTTGGGTCCCTTCAAGCTACTTCTCCTTAACCGCTTTGATAATTCAGATATTTTTTAAATAAAAAAAGATATTTATAATAATATTGTCAAAGAAAAAAAGGACATAATATAAACACATTTTATTAATATAATAATTAGAAGTTTTCAGTTTCAGTCTGAATGTCCATCATTGGGTATATTCAAGATATGCTAACGAAGACATTAAAAATACAGAATAAAAATGCTTTATTAAGTGATTACTTGATCATGATGTCATACCTGTACCCTTCCTCACACTGTAGACTTAATCCAGCATGCTGTTTTTTTCACCCTGTGTAGGATATGGATGAAGAGATTGAGGCAGAATATAACATTTTGCAGTTTCTTCCTAATCATCCCAACGTTGTCAAGTTTTATGGGATGTTTTACAAAGTGGATCACTGTGTGGGTGGACAGCTGTGGCTGGTCCTGGAGGTAAGAGGCTCTCGTTCGGTAATCAACCATCCATTCAGATTTCCAGGGGCAAGCAGATGAGTTTTTGCGTAAATAGTGTGAGATACACATTTGAGGAGTCAGTCCCTCCTTTGTGTCACAGGTACCTTACCAGATGTGGTGTTCTCCTCCAGAGTTCTTACAGGTAGGCTGTGTACTGAAAATGTTCATGTTTCTCTGCTTCAAAAGTTTAATAATCTTCTAATACTGAGTGAATCTAGGAATACAGTTGCAAAAGGTTATTTTCTTTCCTAAACTGGGAACATTTCACAGAAAACATGATTGAAACTCATTTTCAAAAATTGCTGGGGGTGGCCAGTTAGGTCAGTTGGTTAGAGCGTGGTGCTGGTAGCACCAAGGTTGCCAGTTTGATCCCCACATGGGCCACTGTGAGCTGCGCCCTCCTTAAAAAACAAAACAAAACAAAAAAATTGTTAGAAAACCAAGATTTACTTGACGCACCAAGTTTGAATTTGTCCACGTTCCTTAATCCTCATCTTAGGGTGGGTTCCCTGAATCTAATTCTGACAGTTGTGTACTGTAGGTTTATTGGAGAGATCTTGCAGGAGATAGACCTAGAAGGAAGTGAGGAAGGCAGGGTTGGCAAGGGAGACATTGAACAGCAGTGTGGTTACAACAGAGACCTCAGCCTACCCTCTGGGAGATGGAGGGTTAGGATGCTCTTGCTGTCCTGGATTATATCTCTGCCTCAGCCAATCACTGGGAAGGGGTGTGGTCTTGGGCGTGGCAGTTCCCTGTGGCTGGGGGCAATTTCTCGTAAGAAGTGCTGCTGGGAACTGGGAGCGGGAGCAGGAAGCAGCCAGTATTTCTGGCAGCATCTGCTCTGAAGAGGGAATCTAAAAGGAGCACCTCGTCCTGACTTATTGTTTCTCCCTTATTCATTGGAATGAATGTATCTGAGTGCAGGAGTCCTCACAAATCCAATTCCCCAGAGGACTAAAATAGCAAAGATGAAATGACAATCCATGAAATTGGTATATTAGGACAGGTCTATAGCAGCATGCTCATGAAACACACTGGTTTGTCCTGGCCTCTGCCCCTCTGAACCACCTGCCTCTGTGCTGGGGCTTACGTATGTGATCCAGGAGCATGTAGACACACGTGAAGGCCTTAAGAGAGAAGCTCCAAAGGAGAAGCCATCTAGCACCTTCTGTCTGAATCTTCCACCTGGCTCTGGGAGGGCCTGGTATGGGGCAACACAGACTGGTTGCCATGACAACCATGTATGGGGAATTCATTTGTTAGATTCAAATGGAATAATCTGCAGGAAAAGCAATTTGAACATTTCTGTCACATCACTTGCCGTCTTCAGGATATAAAGATGTAAGGGGTTTTGGTTTTCAGAAATCATTTTTGTTTAGTTGACTGGCTGTCATATAACACATTCTCATAGTATCATCTTTTGGATTTTATTACTCCCCCCCTTTTCCCTGAGAATATTATAGATTTTTATCCTGTCAATGAAGCTCTAGAATAACATTAAGTTTTAAAATGCTGCTTTTCCTCCAACATGGAAAGTATTGTTTCTAGTGTCTCTGATTATATAGTCTTCAGCTCGGTAAGATCTCCATGTTTTAAACCTTACTGTAATTTGATAGTGGAAGTACAGTGACCGGCAAATCTTAGTTTCTATGCATTTTCATCCCCTGACTCAGAAAGGCTCTGCATTTAAACAGAGAGAACTAGAACTTCCAGGAATTTTGCATGGCCTCCCCTTGGTGTGACCAGGCAGGCGGGTGGGCTGCTCAGACCTGTGGTCACCTAGAGAATGAATGCTCTTCCCCGGAAGGAGTGACCAAAGGTCAGCCATGAGGCATGGCCACGGCTGCCAGCAAGGGCCAGGCAGGGTCTTGAAAGATGAGAAGGAGCCCAGAACTACGACCTGAGCCCTGTGCACACACTCCCCTGTGGGCTGGCTCTTGCTTTAAGGGTGGCCACTGACAGATAATGAGGCTGCCCTGAGACACTGAATTATTCAGACCTCAGCCATACAATGTGCTGACATTTATGCCTTTGCAGGTTGTTTTGGTTCCTGCCAAAGTTGATGGTAAAGGGGTGCCCTCAGTCATTTCTGTCCCAGAACGGGCCCTCTCTGCCAGGCTGCTGGGTGGTTAGGTGTGTTCAGTGCCTACAATATGCTTATAGAAACAGGGATTACGGGGCTCCTAGAACTGGCAGGAATGGAGGCCCAGAGGAGTGACATGCCTCCAATGACATAACGGTTTACATGACAGAACTGGAGGGAGAACCACACTTCGGCACTTGGCTCCCATCACGTGCTGCGGTGGCGCTGTCTGCCAGGTTCCAGGAACACAGACGGGGGCTGTCTGGGTGGATTGCAGGAATTCCCAGTCTCTCTCTCTCTCTCTCTCTCTCTCTCTCTCAACAGGAAGACCATGATGTCCACACAGCACCCTGACCGTTTTGCTCCCTCTGCAGCTTTTTTAGGAGTGCTTTGGGAGACTTACAATAAAATTAAAATTATGATCTGTTTAATATTGTTCTCCTCATCCTGCATATTGAAATTAAATTTATGTCGCCTTTGCTCTTTCCTTGCTGAATGAGATGAAAGGGCCAGTGAGCAGCTATTCCACAGAGCAATTCTAAAGGATAGAAAAATGTTATTAATAACCCCCTTAAATCACCACAGCTCTGAAAACAAAAGCAAATAAAAATGTCATTTCTGAAATTCATTACTAATTGTTAACAGAAAGTAAAGCTCTCTTTCATGACAGATGCCTACTGTATTAGAAAGATACGGAGAGCAAGCACTCATACATGTTTTGAAAAACTTGTGAATAAGTTTTATTCTAAATTAATATTAAATTTAAAAAATCTGTAAGTCCTACTATCTCTCCCCTACATGAAATAAAACAAGAATTTAGACTTTTAAGAAAACACAATACTAAGGAAAAATACCTAATATGTGCTAAGGCATGAACTGTATTTTCCCTTTTAGCATAAAACCTTAGCAGGTAGATATTATCAATTTCAGTATGAATCACATATTCAACCTAAAAGAAATGGTTTGGAGTCTAGAGTCCTAGTAAATGAGGCTGTAAAGTAAAAAAATAAAAAATAATAATAAATAACTTCTTATATTTTTAAACCAGATAAAAGAATTCATTATTTTAATCTGTTTTTTCTTCTAGAGATGTGTGTGTAAGTTCAGTAAGTAAGCTGGGTTGGAGAGGGTGGTGGTGGGAAAACACCTTTGTCCAGTGTTTGCTTTTATTGAAGGCCCTGGAAAGTCCAGTATAGGCCTGAATATCACAGTAAGTGTTGTACTTTACACTGTTTTCACTCATTGATATTGTGGCATGAATCAGGTCGATTACATGAACAAATCAGGGTTATAGCTGGCCTCTCTGATGGTCTGAAACATGGGACTGCTACGTTCTGATGGGCCAGAGATGGTTAGAAAGCACTGACTCAGAGGGCAGGTGCTGGCAGATTCTAGAAAGAGAGTCACAGAAGTGCTTGCTGGGGGTCAGAAGGAAGGCACAGGACACATGGGAGTGGAGAAGAGGGAGGAACTTGGAAATGGGACAGCCTACATCCATGTGCTATATGTGTTCAGCAAAAGCAAGAGAGAGTTAGAAACTGAGAAGTGGAGTGACGCTGCCCTCCCACCATTCTATGCAATAAGCACGTGTGCTAGAGAGAGACTGGGGTGAGAGGTGGGCATCTCGGGGCCCACCACCTCTTGTGGTGTGAGCCTCTCCCCACTCTGACTTGAATCTAGGGTTGCAAGTGACATAGTTTTCATTCTTCTAGGTGCAAGCCAGTGCCTTCATCTGGTATCAGCAAAATAAACAGATCTGTCCCAACAGTGTGGAGGAAGAATACATGTTGTTCTGGCCTTACTGAGAGGTGGACAATGTCCAACATGGTGCTTCCTAAGGCACCTTCTAGAATAATTTTGGCAATCCTTGACTATTGCTTCATGCCTTCTATCTTTTAACATGCTTGAAAGATAAAGTCCACTGAACAAAAGGACACTGAAAAGAAAGTGCTCTTAGTTCTGCATTCTGACTAGGTCAAATCAACATGCCAGTACAGAATCTACTTGGAAGTTGGAGCTTCGACTAGAATAAAGATCTGGTGATTGTGTTGCATGGGCTTTTTTAATAACGTGAAGGAAAGTTAATGGCTTATTGAGCAAGGAACATTTTATTGCTTGAAATTATGACCATCTTAGCAAAAATGCACATACTGTGATTGAATCAATATTCAACGATGTTTTGGAAAATAGATGTGGTACATAAATGATTTTTCTATTTTTCTTGGTTTGGAGCAAAATGCTCATTAAATTCCAGATGCATTCAGCTGCCACATTTCCTGAATGCTGAGGGCGTAGAGAGGCATGGAGGCATGGAAACACACCTCTGAAACACACTTGAACCTGATGGCTGGCAGTGTGAGTGGGAATAAAGGCCCGCACAAGCGAACCCTCAGAATTGGAGCAGGAGGCTTGGTTGCCTTCTTAAAAGTCTAAGGAGATTATTTTATTTGATGCATTTCAATATAATTTCTTGTCATTCTTTGAAAATGTTCAGTCTATTTAACTGAACATTTACCCTGGTTAGACAATTGTAAGTAGGTACCTGCTTCCCTTTTTAATATAAAATTCCCAAAGTGCTTTCTCTATAACCCACAGGCTGCCCTTTAAAACTTTTCTGGTGGGCTTCCACTTCACAAAACAACTTCCTTTAAAGTTGCCATGAGCAGTTGAATTATGTTTGTGTGTGTGTGAATCACAGGCAGTCAGACAGCTCTCAAACTGACATTTAGTGAACAAAAGGCACCAACTGAGTAAGATCTTTTTTGCTGTTTTTAAACCCACAGCTGAGTTTTGATCCTGCTGACAAAATGACTGCTCTTAATCCCTCTATAAGTTCTAGAGCTATGAAGAAAGTTTATAAATTGGCTACCTACATAAAATATCGCTGAATAGGTTCCTGTTGCAAAAATGGCCACACTTAAAGTAGGGCAGAAGAGAGACTAAACGAGGTTTCAGGGGAAAATTCCAGGGTTGAGTTAGCTTGGATCATCACCAGCATCTAATTTAAATTTTCTCTGGGTAGAATTTTAATAGTGTGCTTGCAATTCAGTAAAGCATGTGCCTCCCTGAGAGGTGAGCTAGGCTGAGAGCTGTTCTGATGAAGGTGTTATGGTGCCTTGCGTTCTCATCACTGCTTTTATTTTAGAGGATCAAAGAGCTTTACTGATATTTCCCTATTCTCACAAGATCCCTAGCCTCTGTCTCTTCTTCACTTTCTACATACAGTTGGTCAGAAATCCCTGTCCATTATATCTCATAAAAGCCTCCCATATCTGTCCCTGACTCTTCGTCTTCATTGACTCTTGACTTTTGGATCCTGCCTCTCTTGATTTGCTTCAACACCTCCAAACAGTTGTCTAGCTTCTGGTGTCTTCTTATTCTGTCTGCCCAAGTCATCTTTCTAGAATGCAAATCTGAACAGGGTCCTCCTGCCTAAAACTTGTCGATAGCTTACCAGTCTTATCTAATGGTATATTATGCTATTATACTGCATGATGTGTGTATAGTAATAAAGCACATATTCCTTAGCAAGGGAGACCTATCATTTCCTGTTCCCCACCTTCCTTCCCTATTTCCCTGCCCTAGGATCCTGGTACCCTTTGTCCCAGCAGTAGCAGAGTATTTAGAATTCACACACACACACACACACACACACACTCCTCATTCTTTCATGTTCCCTTCCTTTATACATGCTTTTCCTTTTCCAGGGATGCCCTTCGTCTTCTTGTCCACTTTCCATAAACTCATTTGTCCTTCAAACTCACTGTAAATGTTGCATCCTCTGGGAAGACTTCCCAGACTATCCCCTCTTCACCCTACCTCAGCAGAGCTTACTGTTCCCTGTTCGGTGCCATCATACTCCCTCAGGCACACCCCTAGCTCCCCACGCCATACTCTTAATTACTTTTGTGTCCATTATTGGAGGTGGGCTCTTTGAGGGCAGAGACTGTGTCATATTCATGTTTGAATAATGGGTATAAACTGGACAGTCACAATTGGGAACAAAGAGGTAGCTTTCTTTTCAATAACTGAACTCAACTTTGTTCTTGAGACCCCAGGCTGCCTAGAGGAGACAACTGATTTTAACTCATTCTATTAAACTTAGTCCACCTGAGTGACTTTGGGAAGAGGCAAATTCTAGTATTTATATTATGTTTTCACAGTCCATTTCAAAGCTCAATCATTTGGGCAAGGATTTAGTATTTTTAGGGCCTCTTCTTCCCTTCTCCCCTTTCCCTCTCCCTGGGTGGCATCTGGATCTGGGTACAAGCAGATGCTCATGTAAAGCTATGACAGTGAAAGCAGGACCTCAAACCGTGTGGTGACCCTCAAGTCCTTGTACTGTCTGCCTTTGGTATCTCCCCATGTCCCTGGTCCCTGATACTCCTTCCTCACTCTCTTTGTCCTTCTCAGTCAAGCTCTAGCCCTGTCCTTATCCCCAAATGGAGCATATTACAATCTCAGACTTGGGGCCTCACCATACTATGCTGCCATGTCTACAACATGGATCCCCCTTCGTTGGTATGAGGCAGTCCTGTGAAGAGGTCTCCCCTTAGATTTCCAAATGAAAAGAGGGTCATAAGAAACTGAAGTTTCTATCATTACCCCCTTATACAGATGCCCCCAAGAGGACGTATCCTCACTCTCATCTTGTTTTTTCAAGCTCTCCAAGCCCTATGCCAGCCACTTCAGAAGGGCTTTTCTTTTTGTGGGTTGAGAACTTCGCTTTATGTCATGTGCTATGTTCTTCCATGATTGTCATTTGATTCTGTCGTCAGTTCTCCAATTTTTGTTCTGTGAAATCTAGATTCTATTTTGGGGAGGCTTGAGAAAATTATTTTGTGTCTGTCAAAAGCTTAGCTTTTAAGACTGTTCTATGAATCATGGCACTGAAAATGCATTCACTACTCAAGAGGGTATTATGTTGAACATTGGATGTTATTCAGGGTCATCTAAGACATAGAGTTGGAATCAACAAGAATGTGGAATCCTTTGGAAGATACTACCCTGGTATTTAACATTAGGGCCATCAGAGAAATCACTGTTGAGTTACGAGTTACACCTGACATTGGTAGAAAGTGGATTCCGAGGACACTTCATCCAACTCATGAGACTCTCATAGCCTTCAATGCATTTCACTGCTTCCGGGGTCTCTACTAAATCATCCCCGAGAGAGTAATGTTGTTCCAGTTTTAAAGATTCCTACAAGTAATGTCGTATTAGATTTTTAATCACATACCCTTGCTTATGAGCAATTTAAACGGTAAACACACGGGCAGATTCAGTTCCAGGTTATCTTGGTTGTTAATGTGTGGACAAGGTGTCTGCCATGTGTGTAGCAGGGAGTTATGTGCACATCAAATAAAAATATCTGTTCTCCCTTAGTAAGTGTTGCCGATGTTCATAATTAGAATTGAATCGATCCTAAGGTATTATTATCTTGATAAAAAGTTATTTTCTTTTAGGAAATGTGCTAATCTGTGCTCTCTCAGATATCCTTGCTTATGAAAAGCCAGTTGACTCAAGCAGCCACAATCCAAAGAACCTCCTGCAGTTCACTAGTTAACTCTTTTCCAAATTGCAGACAAAGTGCTAGGAGGAAACCTAGGTCTCTAAAATAGGGTCTTAACCTTTGTGTGGACAACAGTGGCTCTGAGAATCTGACATAAGCTCTGAATTTTTTTCAGCAAAAATTGCAAGATGTATATACACACAGCCTACAATTTCATGGTATTTACATGCCCTGCTCTAACCAGTTGAGAACTCTTGGCTTAAGATGGCATGTAGCAAACCCAAACCTACATATCAACTTCTGCAGTTAGTAAAAATTATTCAAGAAAACCTTAAATTGCTGTAAAAGTACAGTACACCTGGTTTACGTACTTTTAAAATCTCAGTAATGTATAATACATAACAAAGAACAAATATGCAAGATACACTCTTGCCATGTTTTTAATTATAGAACAAAAAAAGAAGAGCATAAAGTTGCTGAATGCCTAAAGTTGAACACGAGAAGGTTAAACACACATACGATGCAACTGCGCTCCATAAACTTGACATGCAATGGCAACTCTACAAAGAGCTGCTGGTTGGGTTTCTGTTGCCTGCAGTGCCAGTACTGGAGACGTGAAGATTTGAAATGAAACTTATTCCCTTCCAAGTATCAAGGGCATCCATCTGGCCTCTTCTCGTCTTTTCTTAGCCTCAAAATGCATGTTTTTAAAAATAATAATATTCTTGTAAAATGAAAATATCCTACAAAGCACTATGCTTTCTCTTTCAAATTTCTAAATAATAGCTTGTGCTTTTATATTTCATTTGACAATTAAAAAATCAACTTTTGGACATGCACTTTCATTCATAAATCATCACCTTGAATAAACACGTGTGCACACACGCACACACAAACAAGATTTGACTCTGTAACGGACATTTTAAGTTTAACTATTCCGACCTGGAGTTTTGTGATCTGCAAATTTACTGCATGAGGGCTTTTATTCTTAATGCCTTTTTCTTTTCTTTTCTTTTTTTTTGTATGTCTTCTCCTGCTGTCTCTCCCCGGCACCTCCTCTTGCAGCTGTGTAATGGGGGCTCGGTCACCGAGCTTGTCAAAGGTCTACTCAGATGTGGCCAGCAGTTGGATGAAGCATTGATCTCATACATCTTATATGGGGCCCTATTGGTAAGAATATCCATTGAGCTGGGGATGGTGGGGTGGGGGGGTGCGAGTGGGGCTCCATCCCCACTGCATATCAACAAGGGGAAACCCCCATAATATGCAAGGTATATAACAGCAGGGAGGTTAGTTAAATGTGGACTTTGATTAGCTTTTTAATGGTAGAGTAATTGTTCTAAAATAACCATATAAATGTTCCCTTTCTCTTTCCTGTTGTTTGGTGGTGGTGGGATGCGATGCAGGGCCTTCAGCATTTGCACAATAACCGAATCATCCACCGTGATGTCAAAGGGAATAACATTCTTCTGACAACAGAAGGAGGAGTTAAGCTCGTTGACTTTGGTAATGACTGCTTGTCGTTTGTTTTCTTGATGTGTGCAGTTTAGCCAAGGGCGACAATTTATTGCAGTCTCTGAAGACTGGGGCCTCTCTGTTACACCATAGGCTGGGGGACTTTCCAGTCAAACACAGGCTGGCAAGTGGGGGGTTTACCAGATGGATCACCCTAGGAGATGCCGTTTGTTAATCTATTTTCAGCTTTAGAAGCATTTTTATTAAAGATGGAAAATAAAAGTATTTCGAAAGGAGAATTCGACAGAAATTCAATTGTCCATAATTTACATTTTGTCATTTCTTCTTTTGCATATGAAAAGAGAAAGCAGTTTGGTCTTTCAAATGACTTTCTCTAGCCTGAGGCATACTTATTCCGAGTGAGCAGAAGGTAAACTAGTCCTTTGGGTCTGGGAACTAACATCCCTTTAAATTGTGATTATTGCTGCTACACGTGAGGCTGGTTGAACTGGAAACATTAATAGGAAATGAAAGTGTGAGAAGAAATGCAGAGCAATATAACCTAAGGCCAGAGAGCCATTAAATATCCCCTTGCAACGCTCTTATATTGATATTCACAAACCAACAAATCACTTGGTTTTCCTTTTTAAGTTTCTTGAATGATTTAATCTTCTAAATGAGTTCAACAACAGTTAGCACTTCTGTATGATTGTTACAAATAGTAAGAAAACATTTACAGAAGCACTTTTTAAAATGTTCTTTATCAGTGTCAACGTACTAGGAGAAACGACTGATGATTTTGAATAGTCATTGTTTTATTGGTAAGAAGAATTTGTTGTTAAAATGTATCAGTGAATCATTTGCTCAGAAGAAATTGCTCAAAAATAAATGAAGTTACTTTGGGTGTATTGGTTTACTTACTAAAGAGCGAGCAAAGAAAAACAGCAGGGGGGCACTTTAAGTTTCACTCTTCTCTTTCTATATAGGAAATGATATAACTCCACAAATGTGCTGTGTTATAACATCAGAGATGTATTTTTCATACAGTTCTGAGGGCAGTGACTATATTGTGAGGGAAAGAGCCTAGAAGAATGAGGATGGGAATTAATGCTGATTTATGCACTCAACAGCTTTGTGATTCGGCACCAGGGTAAAGGTTCCTGATCTTTCCAGTAGAAGGTTCCTGAACTTCCGGTTACTGTGAAAGAAATTTCTAGAAATTAAACACAGAGAAGTATAGTTTTTGTTTGTTTGTTTTTTCCCCAAAAAATTATAGTGGAGGACAGGGAAAACAGGAAATAATCCATGACCAATAGAGTTTATAGAACTTTCCTTGGCTTTCTAATAAAGAGTACGCAAGCAGCTAGCACCCCTACCCCCAACCCAAAACAACCAATGATTCCTTCACAAATCTATGCCTGATGTTTTCAATAGTGTGTCCTTTGCTCATGAGCACAGGTATCTAGGTTTCTGTGTTTTCATCATCAGTAGCATTAGTGGCAACCCCTATCATTCTCTGAAGGGCTACGCTCCATTTCTGCTCAGCATAAAAGAATACCTTATATTTATAAAATACTTTACAATTTATAAATCATTTTCACATTTCTTCTCTTTTTGGTCTTTAAGAAGAACCCTTTTCATTAGGTGTGATCAGTGTCATTATCCTTAGTGTGAAGATGAGAAAACTAAAGCTTAGACGGAGGTGGCCTGTAGAGGTCATACAATTAGGAAAAGGCATAACAGGGATAAAAAACAGGTCTTCTGACTCCTAACCCGTGTACCTTTACTTCTACTTCATTCCATTATGGTATAAAGAGAGCTGGCTCAAGGCTACTACCGATAAAATACATTGGAATTTTATTAAAATTCAGGTCCTCAACATTGAACCCTACATAATAATAATATAAGTTCATTTCTTTTCCATTTGACAAGCATTGTTTTCTTGCTAGTGTTCCAGTCTTCCAGGTAAGATAAGGCACTGGAAACTTTTTATGTCTACACTGATGCTCTATTGTAGGTAATACATGCCAATTTTCTGTCTCCATAAAATGAAGCACTATTGTTAAGAAAGAAATCACCTGAAATATATTGGAAATATAATAGGAATATATTTTGGATCGATCCTCGTTGTTGATGTTTTTCTTTTGATTCCAATTTTGCAGCGATACAGATAGGAGTCTTCATTAGGGAAAAAAAACATTCTAGTGATTTAGATGGAGTGATAAATGCTCCCGTACAGAGGTTAGCAAACTACAACCTGTCAGCTGAATCTGACCTGCCTCCTATTTTGTATGGCATGTGAACTAAGAATGGTGTTTACATTTTTAAATGGTAGGGGAAAAAATCAAAAGAAGAATATTTTATGACACATGAAAATTATATGCATCCATAAATCAATTTTTATGGAAACACAGCCACAGTCATTTGTTTCTGTGTTGTCTGTGGCTGCTTTTGTACTACAATAGTAGGGGTGAGTAGCTGTGAGAGACACCATATGGCTCAAAAAACCTAAGATGTTTATTACCGGACCCTTTATGGAAAAAGTTTGCCAAGCCCTGGTCTAGCATCATCCTCTGCTCACTGCTCAGTTATGACACTTTTGCCTTATAGGTGTCTCAGCTCAACTCACCAGTACACGTCTACGGAGAAACACATCTGTTGGCACCCCATTCTGGATGGCCCCTGAGGTAAGGAGAGGGCATCTATTTCTTTCTTTCTTTCTTTCTTTCTTTCTTTCTTTCTTTCTTTCTTTCTTTCTTTCTTCCTTCCTTCCTTCCTTCCTTCCTTCCTTCCTTCCTTCCTTCCTTCCTTCCTTCCTTCCTTTCTTTAAATTTTATTGGGGAATATTGGGGGAACAGTGTGCTTCTCCAGGGCCCATCAGCTCCAAGTCGTTGTCCTTCAATTTAGTTGTGAAGTGCGCAGCTCAGCTCCAAGTCCAGTTGCTGTGCTCAATCTCTGGAAGTTCAGCTGCAGCTCGTTGTCTTCAATCTAGTTGTGGAGGGCGCAGCTCACTGGCCCATGTGGGAATCGAACCGGCAACCCTGTTGATCAGAGCTTGCGCTCTAACCAACCGAGCCATCTGGCCACCCCTGTATTTCTTTGTGTTTGTTGAGTGCCTTGATACTATGCCTTTTCATGGGCAAGTCATACACTTCACAGAATTTTCAGAAAAAAAAAAAATCCTTTATCCTCATTGAGCTATAAGAGTTCTGGTTTCATGAGTGATAATGATGACACTTAATCTCAGAAAAGCAGAATTAAGTAAGTCACAGCTGGCCCATAGGATATCTTTGAGCAATTAGAGAAAGAGACACCCTCCATAAAAGTAAGCCTTCTCCAAGGGTTATGGCATGGCCCCATCCAGACTTTATGTAAGTTAGAAAAAGTCACCTTCCCTGGATAGATGCAGCTCCAGTGACACATGGCTTGGTGAAGAGACATATTTCAGCTCCAGCTGGTCTACAGAACTATATGCAGTGGTCCTGGTTGGTTTTTGGATTGTTGTTGTTGTTGTTGTTTTGTTACCAGGTTCATAGTCTTGTGTACTTTTTTGTTTCCCAGTTAAACCTGGGATTTGATCCTAATTTAGTTTTGGCATCACCAGAGAACGCTCTGTGAGACAATGCATGTAGAAGTTTGGGGGATCTTCCAGCTAGATAAGGCATACCCTGAAACAGGTACAGTTTTGCTTGTTGAGTCAGCAGTTAATTCCACAGTCCTCTGGCCTGGGGCTGAGGGCAACTCTCTGGGAGTAAGCAAATGCATTCTTCTAATAAGAGAACGCAGGCAGTCATCTCGTACAGGTCTTTCCATCTTCATTCTGTCTGTACGGTTGGCCGTCCTCTGTGTGACTGCCAAGGTGGTCAACGCAGTGGTTGGTTCACACCAATCTGCTCATATTTCTGCAATGGCTCCCTATCATCTGTGGCCTTCTTTTTCATACTTGGGGAATGGACAGACCCATTTTAGAGAAAAATAAAAACCCTACAGATGCCTGTGTTTACTTCAATTTTAAATGTTTCTTAAATAAGTTTTAAAAAACATGAAACTAGAAATAAACTCCCAGTCACTTATAGAACTATAAAAGCAAAAGGAAAAGAAAACTGTATTGTGAAAAAACTACAAAGTCAGAAACATTCAAGGAAGCACCTTTAATGTAATGAGATAAATGACATTGTTTTGTGAAACTCAGTTGTCCTTTGCAATGTGAATATGTTTCAGAGCATGACAGCACAGATTATTTCATTCCGTCATACTTACTACCGTGTAGCATGTGGTGACCCAGTTCTCCGACCACTTTACCCAGTTTCAGCTAGGGTGATCTCTTTGTTCAAACAGCATCTCCTGTGACTTCTAACTGGTATATGTCTGTTGGTTTGGTGCCAGTTTAATAATAAACATAAACATGGGTGTTGAAATTGTGTGGCAAATGGTCATTCAGATGATCTAGAATATGTTTTTGCCACTATTCTTTTCATTTTATTGTTATTATTAATAAAATTATCATTGAAACAAAAATTTTCATGGGGACCTCATGAACCCCACTTTGAGAAACACTGCAGCACAAAGTCAAAACTCCTTCATATTCCAGTCCTCTTCTACCTGTCCAGCCTCATGTCCCTCGTGGAACCGTCCCTAATTCCTGTCTGACACTGAGGCTCCTATGCCTAGGTTTCCACTGCAGTCTTTACACCTGCCGTTAGCACACCATAACTGTTCTGTTGTAATTGTTGGCAGGCAGGTCTCCCAACTGGACCCTAAGCTCTGGCAGGGGCGCGGGACACCCATCTCTCAGCATAGATACACAGTAGGTACTTGATAAGCACCTACTGGATGAATGAAACCATTGGTAAAAAAGCCAAAAAGAGAAGATGAATTTGGAGGGTGGTTTGAGGAGATCTTTACAACTATTGGTATTAGCAAATTCCTCTGTATATTTTAATTGATCTGTTATTAAAGGAAAGCATCATTGAGGCCACTCAACTCAAATATGAGGTGACATAACAAGGAAAAGGGTGTTCCTGTTCTAAGCTACAGGAAACTGGTGTTCTTGGAATCACAAAATGTAAATAAGAGAAGCTTGCCGTTGGCTTTGTACATTGGTTATGACTGTTCAGTTTCAGCAGGGTTAAATAAAATATGTGGAGTGTTTCTATAAGGGGCAGTGTAGTGGTCGGTGAGCTTCTGTTGCCCAGATAGCCTGGAACTTGTTCCCTTCTTGGTGGGACAAAGCCAGTGTCACATCTTGCCTGATGCAGTGGATAAATTAAGGAGTCGGCAGATTACAGTGTGCAGACCTTGACAATGCCTTTCAGGAGCAAGTGCCTGATCGTTCTGTGCATGCCTCAGACATTCTCTCTGGATGTGTCCTTGTGTCCAATATGCTCTGAGGCCCAGGCCACAGTTCTTGGGACTCAAGCCTACACAGTCCTTATGTTTTTATTTTCCCAATGGAGAATTACTCTTTCCAACAAAGCCTCTTTTTGCTCCGTAACCCTTCATAAGAATGTCCACAGAACAGTTACTTGTCAGTTTGAGTCAAGAAACCATTATACGCTTAACTGTGAGCAAGGTTTTGAGTCAAGGGTGGCCCTTGAAAGTATAGTCGGTAATGGTTCACATGAACGTTGTGTTCTTATTGTGGGGATGTAAAAACGTATCTATTTCCTTTTACCTTCTAAGTTTTTCTAAATGAGGTAATAATAAAACTAACAGATTAACAGGAGACTAGTGTACAAAGTTTATTACTGATGTACATACCAGTGGGGGAGTCATAAGATATGAGACCCAATGACCCATTGGACAGCTGAGGCTTACATGTGCCTCTGGAATGAAAGAGAAAGGTGTGTGTATGGGGGTGTGTGGTTTGGGACTTCAAAGGGCAGGAAGGCATTTCACATGGAGATGGAAAAGCAAATGGTTGGTAAATAAATGTTTGCTGGGCCATCTTTAGCAATGGGACACAGGGAGGACTTTGAAATAATGGGCCTTGCTATGTTCACCCTGTCTACCATACGGATTTCAGATTAAGCTATCGTTGTCTATGATGATATCTCCCTTCCTGGCGCAAGTCCTCTATCTAAATTCCTTTCAGGCGCTTAGGTCAAATGTTCTGAGTCTTTTGTTTCTTAAAAACCCGCTTATCAGCATATAAACCAAAAACAACAAAAGAACAAGACAAACAAATGAGAATCAAAAACTCATAGACACAGACAATAGTTTAGTGGTTACCAGAGGGTAAGGGGGGTGGGGATTGGGAGACGAGGGGAAAGGGGGTCAAATATATGGTGATGGAAGGAGAACTGACTCTGGGTGGTGAACACACAATGGGATTTATAGATGATGTAATACAGAATTGTACACCTGAAATCTATGTAATTTTACTAATAATTGTCACCCCAATAAATTAAAACAAACAAACAAAAAAACAGCTTATAATCAATATCCCAAAAGGCATATTTGGGAATAGCAAACTCTGCTTTTCTTCAATGGGATGGCCTGCACAGTATATTGATCTTAATATGTGTCCACTTCTTCTTGTGTGAATAAGTGGTGTTTAGATTAAATATGACAACAATGCATGCATGCCACTGCCAGTGGAATAAAACCATTGCAGGTGACCAGGGCTTTTATTTTGAAAATGCAGCTGATTCTATTTTATTTTGAGATAGTGAACCAAATTATTCTTTTCCCATTTTTATTTCCATTTGTATTTCACCAGCTTGAGTAACTGCAATATTTAATTCAAATAGGCTGTACTACAAACCAAGTAGCTAATGGAATGTGACCATACCACAATCAAATGTTGACGAGCAGTGCAAATGCACAGTTCACCAGGGCAGCTTGAAGCTGCAGCTTGAATTGACTATCATATTGCCAACATTCTCCATTTATTTCCTCTCACTGCCTGATTTGGATACTACGAAAGTTGAAAAAACAGTGGGTAAAAGCAGTATCATCTCAACAGTGCAGGAGAAAGAAAATTCTCAGGAGTGCCCTTAGTGTGATAGTACTTTGAAACAATGCTACTGGGGAAATATTGGCCGGCTTGGTAAAAAGGTAAATCTGAAAGTCAAGATCAGTATAATTGTTTATGAACTGAGTATGTCAGTGGCATACTGTGACTCAGAGCAGATTATTTTAAGAGGGAAAGAAAAATGTGCAGCATAGGAAGTATGCATTTAATGAACTACCCTGAGCAAAATGACATAAACAATAGGAAATTAAGTTTCTCCTATAATCTTATAAATATAAGTGCAGAAGTAGGTAGTTTCAGAGTTTATTGATTCAGCAGCCCCGTAAAGCTATCAAAAACCCAGGTTCCTAAATTTCCCTGGCGGTGACCACTGCAAGCAACATGGCTTCATTGTTAGGGACCGACTTGGGGAAGATTATGATAACATTGCTTGTGAGTATCTGAGCAGCAGTCGTAGCTCCAGCATTCCAACAGCCACTAGTGAAGTCACCCAGGGTACAATCAAACACACACATACTGTCCCCACCACCCCCCACCCCCCACCGCCCCATTTACTCCCATGAGGCTGCTCTTTGTGGCCAATGGAGAAATGAATGTGGGTTCTCCTCCTGTCCTGGGGTCAAAGTCTTGTCCGCTCTGTGTTAGTTTCCTAGGGCTGCCATAATGGAGTAGCACAAACCGCGTGGCTTAAAACAACAGCAATGTATTCCCTCACAGTTCTGGAGGCCAGAAGTCTGAAATCAAGGTGTCAACAGGGCATGTGCCCTCTGAAGTTTCTAGGATCCTTCCTTGTCTCTTCCTAGCTTGTGGCAGTTTGCTGGCAATTTTTGGTGTGTTTTGGCTTACAACTGAAAATCTCCTCTATCTGCCTTTGTCGTCACATGGAGTTCTCCCTGTGTATCTGTGTCATCTTGCGACCGTCTTCTTAGAAGGACACCAGTGATACTGGATTAGGGGCCCACCATAATGTAATTAGTTAGTATGACACCAACTAATTACATCTGCAGTTACCCTATTTCCAAATATGCTTACATTCTTAGGTCCTGGGGGTTAGCACTTTAACATATTTTTCGAGGACACTGTTCAACCCATAACAACCCTCCAAATACTTAGCACCCCTCCTCTGTAGTAAATAACTCAAGTTTCCAGGATAGTCAGCCAGTCGTTTGGAACCTACAGGTCTGCATGTTACAGGTGCTAGTTTAAGTACAGAGCTAAGCTTTGCCTGTCTACACACACGCACACACACGCACACCCAGCTCTCTCTCAGCCTCAGGTGTCTGAGGCATACACAGTTCTTTGTGGTTGTGCCAAGAATAACAAAATGCCGTCTCCTCATGGGCCCTCAACACCTTCAGAATTTTGCTCTGTCCTACTTGCTCTCCGACCAAGGATTTTTTTGATTATCTCGTGAGATGTTTGGACCAGGTCACTTCTCTCAACCTTTTTTTTTTTAATTAAAGTTTTTTGGGGTGACAATTGTTAATAAAGTTACATGGATTTCAGGTGTACAATTCTATATTACATCATCTATAAATCCCATTGTGTGTTTACCATCCAGAGTCTGTTCTCTTTCCATCACCGTATATTTGATCCCCTTTATTCTCATCTACCACCTCCCTCCTCTCCCTCAACCTTTAATTACACTGAGCCCCTGGTCTCCCTGCCTGTGATGTTAGCCATATATATATATATATATATATGGCACTGGGAGTGCCAAAACAAATGTATACGCATAACTTGTATTCATCTTTTGTTATTAGTATATAAAG
The DNA here is from genome assembly GCF_036562045.2 of Rhinolophus sinicus. Taxonomy (NCBI): domain Eukaryota; kingdom Metazoa; phylum Chordata; class Mammalia; order Chiroptera; family Rhinolophidae; genus Rhinolophus; species Rhinolophus sinicus. Next base: position 155,941,850 of record NC_133751.1, read on the forward strand.
AGTGTTATAATTTTAATACAGTTTTTTCCTTTCTTAAAATGTGTATACTTTTTTTGGCACAAATATATGCATATTTCTTTTTTTAACACAGTCTTCTCATTAGCCATGTTTATTAGCTCTTTTTGCCTCCACTGTTTCCTGACACCCAATTTCTTATAATAAATAATATGAATAACAGTATCTGACATTTGCATACAAGTCTTGCAAATATTATTTTTTGCGTGCTCACCCCTACCTGTGAGGATGCCAATTAAGCATGATTACAGTGACTTTATAGATATGGAAACCAAAGCTCTGCCAGGCTCAGTGCCTAGGGACATTGAATGGGTAGGTGGGGAACAGTGACTACAATGACTCACCTGAACTAAGGGATTTTCAGTACAACCCATGCCCACGGTCACTATTGGTATTGCTCAGCTAATATTTGCATCAGCATATGCTGGGTAATATCCTGGTCTGTAGCAAAAAGGGATCTAACCCGAATTTATGTTTATTTTTGTTGATAGCAGCAGGTTAAAGATAGTTGGACCTTTCCCACCATCACATGTAGTAAAGAATTAAACTGAATGTTTGTAAATGACTGAAACCCAAGAAAAGGAACCAAAGTTGTCATTATTGTTTTTACTGAAGACATTTGTAGAGCATGTTGAAATAATGCCTTACAGTTAGCTGGTATGCACGGGTGTGACCGTGCTGATTGTTAAAATATTGAAATACTTTCATTTTGGATGGTAAGTGGCTGCTGTCCAGAAGTGTTCCTCAGCCACCAGAGGTACCTGTCTCTTTCCCTGGGACACCCCAGTTCTGTTAATGGTTCAGCAACTACAGGGGGTAATGTCTGGCAAGCAGGTGATCTCAAGGAGGAATTCCAGTGCCCTGAGCCAGCTGATTATCAGGTAGTGTCAATATTGTGCTGCTGAGCAAGTGTATAGTGGGAAGGAAACTTTTACTTACTGAGGACCTGCTAATACACGAGGGACAAGGGTAGGTGAATTTTTAATACATTATTTAATTTAATTCTCACAACAGCTCTCTATAGTAGACATTATTTTTTCCATTGTACCACTGAGGATCAAAGAAGTGTAGGAAATGTCATGCCTAAATTCACATATCTCGTAAGTACTGGAGCTGTTTGGCTTTTCAGGGAGCGTGGGAAATGAAGTCCCATTTTACAGATGAAGAAACTAAAGCAGGGAGAAGATACTCTCAGTGCTAGTTCAGAGCAGTCTAGGCCCCATAATTCAGGTTTCCTTTCTCACTGGCCTTGTTGTACTCTTTCACTTTAGTGTATTTGTACGGGATGTTCAATGTAGAAACTGTGTGCTCACTGAGAAAACTCATACAACAAAGACATGTGAAGATGTGGCCGAAGAAGACTCTGAAATTGGAGTGTGAGGCACATCATTGTAAAAGACATACATGAAGGGCCTATCCCCTATAATTTATAGGTTGGTTACACTTCGCAATCCCACCAATGAGAGAAGCAGCCCATATATTAAGAATCCAGTTTACTCGGCATCTTCCTAAACAGCCAAAGGCCTGTTTCTGTATTAAAAAACAGACTTGTGGATAAAATGAACATTTGCTTCTTTTTAGAATTTATTTTTTCATTTTTCGTTCCATCTGCTCATTGTTGCAAACAAGAGCTAATCAGCTGAGCAAAGAAACAGATGTGCTGTGACGGCTCCAAAAATGGGTCTCTCTCTGCCTGGCAAAGGGTCCTTGACAGGAGATGGTTGCCATAACAACCAGCTTACACCAATGCAGAAAGATCGCAGGCTTTTTGCAACACTCTTGCCTTCATTAATTATGCCATGCCATTCCTAGCTAAATGATATGGTAATGCTATTTCCTTTGGCACTGCCAGGACTAGAGATGACAAATGAGATATTTCATGTTGAAGGGCTGACAGACCCATAAAACATTACAGAGCTGAAACTGTATTATTTTCATTATTACCATTTTGTTCCTTAAACTCTAGCTAATGTGTCTGGTTCCCAATAAGAGTTAGCTTTTACTGAGTGCTTACTACGTGCCCAGCACTAAGGGCTTTATGTGAATTATTCATTTATAATTCTTCAAATGACCCTATAAAGTCAGTGCTATTACTAGTCCAATGTTTTTATTTTTAAAATTTTTTTAAAAAAATTTTATTGGGGAAGGAAAACAGGACTTTCATTGGGGAACAGTGTGTGTTTTATTGGGGAGCAGTGTGTTTTTCCCAGGACCCATCAGCTCTAAGTCAAGTTGTCCTTTCAATTTTAGTTGTGGAGGGCGCAGCTCAGCTCCAAGTCCAGTCGCCATTTGAAACGGCAACCTTGTTGTTGAGAGCAGGTGCTCTAACCAACTGAGCCATCCGGCCACCCCTCGGCAGCTCAGCTCAAGGTGCCATGTTCAATCTTAGTTGCAGAGGGCATAGCCCACCATCCCTTGCAGGAGTCCAACTGGCAACCTTGTGGTTGAGAGCACGCGCTCCAACCAACTGAGCCACCTGTCCGCCCCTAGTCCAATGTTTTAGATAAAGTAAATAAGTCACAGCAAGTACTCTTCCTGTCCTTGGACAAGTTATTAGGTGATGCCACTAGGACTTGAACCCAGGTATTTAGCTTCAAAATCCTCCCTCTTAACCACTTTATTAGAGCAAATTATTTAGTTGTGATCACCAGTGTACCAGGTAAGATGTAAATCTTTTTTTCCTAATTTTAAAATTATTTTAGATGAGAATTATCCTTTCTAATATGTTGAGGAAAATGTAATATATCAATAAGACACTAGAAGCCAATATAATTAATGCCCAAGGAAAGGATCTAGAAAAACAAAATAACAAAGTTTTTCACAATCAAATTTAGGAGATTTGGATTTTCGTTTTATCTCTGCCACTCATTTTTAATAAATGGTTGTGGTTCAGTTATTTTAATATGGCTTTAGTTTGGGTAGAAAAGTTAAGCGCACAAATTTTGGAGTCAGACCTGGGAGCAAATTGCAGATACCTGCCTACCCACCTAACCATGGACTTCAGGCAAGTTACTGAATATCTCTGAATAGTAAGATTGGGAGAAGTTAAAAGAGGTAAAATGAGAAGGAAAAAAAATCCCCAAAGGACAAAATGAAATGATGTACTGAAAGTGCTTGGCGCAGTAGCTGACATAGTAGGTGCTTTAAAAAATGGTGGTGCATATTTTCTAAACTACCCCTCCCTAACCTGTTCTCATCTGTACGAAGGGATTGGCTTGGATAGTCTCTGCCTCCAAGGTCCCTCCTACCATGTTTCCCCGAAAATAAGACCTAGCTGGACAATCAGCTCTAATGTGTCTTTTGGAGCAAAAATTAATATAAGACATGGTATTATATTATATTATATTAGGCCTGGTCTTATCTTATAGTAAAATAAGACCAGGTCTTATATTAATTTTTGCTCCAAAAGGTGCATTAGAGCTGATGGTCCGGCTAGGTCTTAATTTCAGGGAAACAGTATATTTCAAAGAACATTTACAGTTTTCAGGAGCAAAGCCTCTCCTGGCTTTCACATTCCGTGGCTCTGGTGTTCCTCTGGTAATGAAGGCGGGGTCTCCCTCAGCTCTCAGTAAGGGTGAAGTGATGACAGTGGTGAGGCCTGTAGGGTCTGTTTTTACCTGACTCTGTTTTAAAAAAATCTGGGGATTCTTGGGACCCCATCTGTCAGTCATATATCACTGTGAGAAATGCCAGTTTTGGTTGCTCAGGAGATTCAAGTGGGTGGTTTAGAACCTTAGGTGATTGGCCAAAAGACTGTTTTCCCCCAGGACATTCACCTCTGAGATTCTGTAGCCATTTGTGTTCACTGGTTCCCTCCAGACTCCTGTGTTAGACTTTAAGAAACAGGGATTCCCTCCCTTCTGATTCTGGGGTTGACCCTACTTGTATTCCTGTGAGGACTCTGAAGCATGACTCAGGTGGGTGAAGGGCCCAGGGCAAGGGTGAAATGACCAGGTGCAGCCCCAGCTTTTAACCTCTGCTCCAATGATAGCTCTTCTCTCAGCTGCAGCTTTGTGTGGAAGTTGAGTCATATGTCATATGTCAGTGTGGAGGTGGGAGGCTGGCCCTGGAGGTGGTGGTGACATGTCATCACCCTCCTCCTGGTAGGTCTAAATATAGGACCCCGTCTGAGGGTTGAAGCTCCCAGATGTGCCGAAGCACGTGAGGTCCAGAACCGAGGCCTTGTGTCTCCCTATCCCGGCTCAGTGCTAAGCAAGAAGTGTCCAAGTAATGGCTTCTGTGAGCATTTGGAACTTTCCAGGTTGTTCTCCCACCCATCTCAGGGGAGGTGAGAAGGGGCAAAGCACCTGCTCTTCCCCTTCTTCATCCATCAAAGAGGAAGAATGGATGCTGTCCCCACAGGGGCAGAAGTGTTTGCTGAAGGAATGTCAGAGCCAGCCTTGGTTCTTCCTGAGCTCTGAGTCTCAATTACTTGATGGCTACCCCTTGTCTTGCTTCAACCCCTGCCCTATCAGTGCCTTCACTGTCCTGCCCAGGGCACAGGGTCTCAGCTCCATGAAAGGGAATTCACACTTAGGCGAAACTCTGCATTTGTTCCTCTGACTGATGGCCCCTGAGCTACGAGGCAAAAAGCAAAGGGAGGCGAGTAATCAGCATCAGGAATGGGACCCCAGAGGAGCCTTGGGGTGGGGGTAAAGCAAGGGCAGGTAGGGGGAGGGAGACTAGTATTCATGGTGCTCTGTTATGTCCCAGGTTTTTTCCATACCTTCTTTAGTTTTTGAAAGTTAAAGGAAGTCACTGGCGGATAGGAATGTATGACATTCCCAAGGGCATCCTTGTTTGCATCGTGACATCAGCCTGAGAGGACAGATCCAAAGACTGTGCGCAGATAAAGGGCTATGACCATGTGGAGACATTCAGTATTCTTTTTGATTTGATATTTTATATTTTTAATATATAATATTATAATATAAGAGATCTTATATAATATAAGAGATCTGTTTTTCTTCCACAATCAGATGTATTGTGGAAGAGGAAACCTTTTTTCCCTCCATTAGTTTCTTATTGTGGGTTCGTGCTTCAGCTCTGTTACCTACTAGCTGTGTGACTTAGGGCAGCTTTCTTAACTTTTCTGAACCTGTTCCCCGCCCCCCACCCCGGGGTAATAATACCTGATCTAATAAGCTGTAAAATGAGCTGAATTGTAGAACTCCCACTCATTCTTCCCTTAGCTGTACTCTGGTAGAAGTGGAGCGCTAGTCGGCAAAGGAAAGGGGCAGCAAGGAAGGGAGAATGAGGTGACTGGAAGTGAGAGGTGGCGGGACTCCATCAGCTTAAATGGGGGTGTGCTCACATGCTCATAGCATGGACATTACTGTGGCTGTAGCTTGTGGAACACGGAATCTCTTTGGCAATGGCCCAGCTTCTCTGTGTTATAAGAATTCCCAGGAGATGCCTCACTCAGGAGGGTAGTGGGAGAACCATGGAGTTTGCTCCTGGTTTATCTGTAAACCAGCTGTGTGACTCTAAACACGTCAACGTCTCCCTCCCCCACTTCTGGACCTCAGTTTCCTCCTCTGTGAAAAAAGGGAATTGAATCAATGAGTCCGAAGATCCCTTTCAGCATCCGTCTCTAGTATTGGGAAGGTACTGGAGCAGGGGAGGGCAGTGGGATGATCCTGAGTTGCCAAGCAAATGTGTTCTTCAGAGCCTTTTGAATACTAAGGACACATACAAACATTTGGGCACGCTGATTTACCTTTCCTAGGGGAGTTCTGTGGATATGGGTCCTGAGTTTGAGAATGAAGCTTACTATATAAGTAAGTATAAGTAACATGTTCCCAGGGCTTCAGGGAATTTAAGTGCAAAGATCAGTGTTGCGTGTTAGCCTCAAACCCAGAACCAGTCCCCCTCAGCCTCCACTAGCCATGGTGGGGAGTTGGTGTTGTACAGGCGGACTATGTGTGTTTTTAATTTGAAGCTTGTTTTATTTCTCTAAAGGCTTAAGCTGAATGTTACAATCCTGAGAAAAGATTTGTAGAACACTATATTTTAATCAGAGTCCTTTCTGAATTTCACAAGGACAGGATAATTTAAATTATTTCTAGCAGTTTCTCAGCATACAAAATATAGATTCAATTCTAGCCTTAAGTTGAGTTTTATGAAAGAACACCCCCCCCGCCACGAAAAAGAAGCCCAATCAATTTCAGTTCTTCTAATCCACATCCCATTTATAAAACAATGCAAACAAACTCAAATATATCCTCCCTTGAAGTTATGTTTCATCCAAGGGAAGAGACTTCGTTTGTTTATTCAGTATCTCAGTTTGTAACATTTTAAGATGTCTGTATGTAAATCCAATGAATAATATTTGCCATTGGAATATTTATAACTGCAATTGCTAATTCCAGATAACTTCTATTTTAGAAACCTTTATCATCAATACGTTTATCCATTAATGCTGTATGAATTGCATAAACAAAATTAAGAATCCTATTTGCCTTCCTACCTTTCAGCCCATTTTATTATCCAGTCTATGGACTGCATTTTGGGGCTCAAAGTCAGCCAAGGATTAATAGCTTTAGGTCTATTTGCCTATCCTCTTTTTAAGCTGAGTTTAGCTCTTGACATAACAGCATTTTCCCTGTGTACATGAGTGAAATTTTAATCTTGGCCTTTGGTTATAATTTTGGATCACACATCAGTTCTATTATAATAAGGTGAAAAATCAAAACATATAAGGCAAACCTAACTGCATTTTTAATGACATTTTAAAATATTAGAGGAAAATGAAATAGTCTGAATGACATCTATTGTTTTCTAAGTTTGGTAAATTACTTTTTATAAGAGTAAAACATATTTTTCCTTGTGGTAGATGGTTCTACTATAATATTATTTGCTTGGAAGTATTGATTAAAATCATGTTATTGAAAGAGGTTTCAGCTCAGCAGTTCTTTGATATGTAATTTGATAAGTGATTTCAGTTAAATATCTTGTTAGAGAAATCTAGGTTTTCTGAATATAAGAGAACATATGTTGACTGTTGTTGTTTTTTAATACCCTTTACATCCAGTCTAATAAAGATATTCTTTACAGATAATGAAGGCCTTGAAATGAGGAGAGACTATTCTCTCAGGTTCTTACAGCCCAAGTGTTTCTGCAAATGAGAGGGTGAATCCCACCCCTATCTTGGGAGCTTTATCAGTGAGCTCTGCTCTTGGTCTAGGCTGAATGAAACTGTAACCATGGGAGCATTTTGTGGGATCATGGTGGCCTGAGAAAGTGGAAGTACTACCCCTAACCTTATGTTTACAGTAGAAAGGGCTATAGTTGGGAAGGTAATTTCTTTAATTCTTTTTGTGTGACTCTCATGGGAACCTAGTTTTATAATGAAGACACCACGTTCAACCTGCCAAATTGTGGATGAAGAATCCCAACAGCCAACAAATACCCTGGAGGAAGGAAGCACACCCTTGACAAACACACCCCTGAAGATTTTTCAACATAATTTCTCTGATGAGTGCCACAAATTGATGCAGACAGAGAAGGAAGAAAGATAAAGCATAATCCTTACGCTGAGTTACTTCTGTTTGTGTCAGGGTTCACTTTGATGAAATCATCAAGGCTCTGGCCCCTTTAAAACATAGAAGAAGTGATGAAGTTAATGATAGATTAACACCAAGTGGACAAACTTTGCAATACTTATTTACATTTTCAGGACAAAAAAGAAACAGATAAAATTTGCTCTTTTTTGTCATAGAAATAATTCATAGACATTTTAGAAAATGCAAAAATGTTTTAAAAAGTAAAAATAAAATCAATATCCATTGATATCTGCCACTAACATTTGGGTGCCATAGAAAAAGCTAGGTAACCGGCATTGTCACAAGTAGTGCTTCAGACAAGGCCCGTGAGAAAGGGGTTGTTTACTTTGCATGGGAAGAAGAGGTGCAGGGAGATTAAATAATTTGCTAAAGTTATCCAGTGAGGTTGGCAAAACCAAAATGAAGATGCCTGGTTCCAGGACTTTCTAACATCATCCAGAGGTGCAAGTCTTTTCACAATTGAAGAGCTACTGACAGTTGTTTGTTTTCTGCCATTCCTCAGTGGGTGGCGAGTAAAGAGTCAGCCATCCTAAACACAACTCAACTGACCATGTCCAAGGGTGGATGAGGAGATGATAAATGTCAAAGCAGTTGTGTCATCAAGTTGTGGGTGCAATTTCACCTCATGAACTCCTTCAGGAGAGGGGAGGAATGTGCTCCTGCTGTGAGGCAGGGAGAAGTGGCTGGGGCAGATTTAGAAAGTCTGGCAGTATGGAACTTGTTACCCTGAAGAAGGCTAAGGAGAACGGCCTTAACAATCAAAGAACGTTGACTGCTAGCTTTTGCTCCAAAGACCAGTAGAGCTAAACTCTTAGTGAAAAATCTTTTGTCCTCAGTCCCCTTCAGAAAGAAAAGTTTTTGGCAGCCAAGGTGGTAATGACCGACATTTGGGAAGCTCAAGCCCACCTCTGGATAAAATAGCTATTGGAATGGGACACTTGGGCTGCTAGTGCATAGATATTGCTAGTAATCTGAGCATTCGTGTTTTTCCTCTTCCTAAAATAAGCAGCAGTGTAGTCTAGGTGTTCCAGAAAAGCCGTAAGTTCGCATTTCAAGGTAAGAACCTGGACACGCTCCATTAACCAGCATCCAAACAACTGCTCCATTGCTGAAGCTCATCTTCCTTAACAGAGGCATTATCATAGTGACCAGCATCTTTTCATAGACCTTAAGACCTTCTACAACATATTGGCAATAAAATCCCCTCGAGGTTCCAGCCATCCAGTTCACACGCCAGAATCATCTGTTTGCTCCAGCTAATATGCATGGAAAAGTTAGCCTTTCAATTTGAGATACAACCCCAAAATCACTCATTTGGAAATTGTGAAGTCATAGAATATTCAGCTGGAAGGGAGAGGAGAGATCATTCATTCTCACCTTGACCTCTTTTAGGTATAGAAAGTGAAGTCCCTATAACGAAAGAAGCCTCAGCTCAAAGTTTTCAAGAGATTTGCTCAAAGGCATCCAGCCGGTAAATAAGAGTTCAGACTTTTTGATTCCAATCCAAAGCTTTTTCAACACAGTTTCTCTGATAAGTATCACAAGTTGATGTGGACAGGGAAGGAAGAAAGATAAGACATAATCCTTACCCTGGGTTACTTCTGTTTACTTCAGGGATTGTTTTGATGAGATCATCAAGGCTCTGGCCCCTTTGAAACATAAAAGAAATGATGAGGTTAATGATAGATTAACACTCCGTGGATAAAATTATTCATTAAAACCCCCAAACGGTGTACACATTTAAAGATATCATGTCAAAAAGTTGAAGATTGTTAAAAGTGACTCTGTAGAACTATGTAGGGATTTATACATCTCTGAAGCTCACTGAGACTTAGTGCGACAATATTTTAATCTTGGAGCCATCAAGGCCACTAACAAATACTACACTAGGACTCTGTCTCTATTTTGGTTCATTAATGCTTCGCTTTTAGCCTTTGCCAGGTACACTAAACATTTTGTCACAGCCTAGATGTACATGTCATGGAACATTCCAGAAGGTACATCTTCTGTATATCAACTGCCAACATGTTGTGGACTTTAAATTCAACTTTGGGGAATCAATACTTTGTAAAATTGACATTCATTAGCAGGTTTTCTATTTGCAACACTGGATTAAGATAAATACGCGAATTTGTTAAGTCCTGATATACAACCTGGTATCTGCTTCTGGTTCTTATATCTGTGAATTGAAACTATAAATTTTGATGAGTTGTGTGGACAACCAACAATAAAAGATTAAAATCTATAGAGTTCTAAAATGTAAGACACATTTACTGTAATATAAAACTCCATGTAATCACTGAAAACATGTCAGTATTTTTATTGTTACCCTTTAGTATATTCTGCTTCTGGTCTTAATGAAATATTGCTTTTCTTAGTGCATCTACATGTGGGGAAAAAAAGTGAGGTCCTGAGAGCACAAGTGACTTTTTTCTGTACTTGATTAGGAGCAGAGCTCAGACCCAATTTGAACTTGTTACACTGTCTACCTAACTGAATTTTCCTGACTTTCCTGTTTTTGTAAATGGCACCATCATTCTCCTGGTCACCCGGGATCAAAATATTAGTCTTCCTTGGTGTGTCCCTTTCTCTAACCTCCCATATTAAATCATTCTCCAAGTCTTGCAAGTCTTCCCTGGAACTCTCTCACACCTATTTTATTGTTTCCATTCATTCCACTGCCACCAACATCATTTATACTCCTATGATTGAAGCAAAGGATCAAGGTAAAGGAGAATCTACATCTGCCTTAGGTATGGCTCCCCCTTGGGGTAGTAGAGGTGAGGTGAAGAGGTGGGTCTGTGTCAATGCTATCTCAACCCACCTCTCTCCACCCCTTTACTATGACTTACAGAACCTGGGAAACTTGGTCCTAGGGCTGTGACACCTCTCTCTTTTCCTTAGTGGAGTATCATAACAATTATTGATTCAGAGAGTTCTTTGAGAGGTCCCCTTCTCCTGGGGGCAAGGGAACCAAAGACCAATTGACCCTCTAAGCATTCTTAACTCAGCTTTGTTTTACCTTGAGACAAGGAAAATGCTGAGCTAAGGAGAATGAGATTATTTTTTCTCCTAAAGAAATACTTGCATACTTTGGTGTTGAATTGATAGGAAATCCAGTTCCAGGATGTGTTGACCTTCAGTTGGGATGCATTCTCTTAGAGTGCTTCTTTAAATCCCATCACACATGTTTACTCCTGATAAGGACCAATCCTGAAAGAGAAACTCCCCCGGACTTTACTGACAAAAATCTCAAAGACCTAGTTAGTTTAGTCAAAATATGAATGCAGAAGCTGATAATGCAATTGTTCCTTGAACATGACCTTTATTTCTTAGAGCGCTTATCACATTGTAATGATTTGTTTACTTGTCTTTCCTCTGCCTGGGTTCAAATTCTGGCCCAGACAATGACCAGAGTGGGCTCTGGTTAAGATACTTAACTGTGCTATGCCTCCGTTTCCACACCTAGCAAAGGTGATAATAGCACCTACCTCACATAATGACTATGAGGATTAAACCAAGTGTGCATTTGGCTTTCTCTCCTTAGGGTCTAATACTATGCCTGGCTCTCATGGGTACTCAATAATTATTTGTGAATTATTTTACTAGTGAAATTTTCTATAAACTTCTTTGGAAGGCTGAGCTTAAAGAATTTTTTTTGTTTTTTGTCACATTACAAGCTGAGTTTTAGGAAGAGAATTTGGCCAAAGGATACTTTCCTACTAATCAGACTGAGCTAAGATAGTGTCTGTCTGTAAAGAGAAGCTGAAACCAAATAAATGTTTTGAATATTTTATGACAGCACTTGAGAAACCTTAGGATATCTCCATTCCCACATTTGGACAGGTTCTTGGAATTGCCTTCTGTGTGCCTTCCAAAATGGCTAGAAGTTGATTTGCATTTCTTCCCGGAAGTGGTGGACTATGGCACTACCACTAGCCACTTTTCATTGTCTTGCTTAGCCTAAAGTGGTCTCCTAATATCCCAAGCATTTGGAGCCCATATCCTTTATTAGACACACTAGTACACATTGTCTTAGGACATTTATCGTTGTCATAGTTTGTCATTTAATTATTATAGGTTCATTTTAAGTTTCTGTTGGCTATAGCTTTTGTTGGGGAAGGATAGTCTTATTTCTTTCCCTCACAGGAATGTACAAGAATGTATTTGCTGATTGATAGGTCTAAAATAATGTTTGTCCTACACATTTGGAAATGTCATTTCTGAAAGGGAAGGTGTTGAATAGCCTTTTCTGGAGATCTTTAAAAAATAGTGTAATGTCTTGCCTGATTGGGGTGATGAAAGTGAGGCCTTTGGGGGCAATGACATGGCCTCTGCTTCTGCAATTGCGATTAGCTGAACTTTAGTTTGAATGCGTGTCTGAAAATAATGTGTTAAAAGTATGACAGGATATTCTATGACAGGATAGTCTATTCACAGGGTGGTGCTGAGGTCAGGCCAAGGATGCGGGTACATGAGAAACATTCTTCAGAAACCAAGGGAAGGGTGGAGGGCAAATATGGGACCAGGAGCACCAGATCTCAGGCCCACTCGCCTGGTCTTGCAAGTCCAATTCACTGGGTCTGGCAGAGAGCAGGTTTACTAGTCTATTGTCACTGCCATAACAATATCATACATTTAATGGCTTAAAACAACATGCATTTATTCTCAAGGTCATACTTCTTTAAGTCAGAAGTCTGGTATGAGTCTTACCCGGCGGAAATGATCTCTCCATTTGGAAGTCTCATAGTCATCTCAAACTTAATATGTCCCGAATGGCGCTCCTGCTTTTCAACTCTCACCTGCTTCTTCTACTGTCTTCCCCACCTCATTAAATACAAATTCCATTCTGAAATTGCTCAGGTCAGAAACTCTGGTTCCATCCTCAACTCCTCTTTCTTATAAGCTCCAGTCAGCAAACCTGGTTGGCTCTACCTTTAAAATTGTGTCATTAGAATCTGATTATTTCTTACTGTCTCTAGTCTGGATTCCTACAGTAGTATTTAAAATTGGTTTTGCTTCTTCTACTCATGCCCCATTTTAATGTATTCTCAGTGCAGCAGCCAGATCTGGCTAACAGCCTGCTGACGTGCAAGCCAGATCTGTCACTCCCTTGCTCCCTAGTTGGCCCATTTCACTCGAAGTCAAAGCCAAAGAACTTCTGATGGCCTGAGAGGGTGGGTAGGCCCATCACTCCAGCTCCCCTTTGCTCTCCAGCAATACTGCTTATGTACCTCATAGTCTGTTGTCTGTTGGACCAACACATCATCAGACTCTCTGAGTTTCCTACCTGCCCATAGCCATGCATCATCCTTGGTCACAGAGGCAGCTTTCAGCTCATATAGGGTCACCTGTCCCTTCACATCCTCTAGCTCACCCCTGCCTTCTCCCAACCCCATTGTGATAGCTACCAGAGTCTGAGTGGAGGGGCTTTTCCTATCTGACTCAAAAGTTCCTAGAAAAGAGACTTTGCAAAGTTCCATGCTCCCCAAACCAATGACAAGCCCAGGGGTGTTTTCTGGTTCTGCTGCTCTTGTACCCAGACAGGCCAGTAACTGAAGTGACAGCTGCTGCTGAAATACAAACCAGTCATAGGAGGTTGAGGAGGGGCAGAAGTTCTTAGAAAAAGGGAATGGGAGGGAGTGGTTCCTATTTTATATTAATTATTATCAATCTTCCAACATCTTTCTGCTCAATTGGCCACATGCCTGGGGATTTTGTGCAGGAGACAAACATCTTCGAGAACAACTGCTCCTCGCTGTTGAATTCAGCAGCTGGTAATGTGAAGGATGCAGACAGAGCCTCTTCTTAAAGGCTGCCAGGTTGGGTGCAGAAGGTATTCACCCTTGTGCTCCTCTTGCACTATTCTTGGTACCTAGAGGGTTTTCAATGCATGAACTGAACTGGCACATTTTTAAGTTAATGAACATATCAGATGGTAAGTCAACCACACACAAAGAAAGCCTACAAAACACACATCTTATTATTACTGGAATTTAATATCAGCATAGGCAAGGAACTGAGAAGGGGGCTGAAATTGGCCCAGGGCCTTTTAGGACATCTGTGGTTGCATTGAGGTTGATGTGTTGTGTCCTGCTTTTGTCTGATAGGTCATCGCTTGTGAGCAGCAGTATGACTCTTCTTATGACGCGCGCTGTGACGTTTGGTCCTTGGGAATTACAGCTATTGAACTGGGGGATGGAGACCCTCCCCTTTTTGACATGCATCCCGTGAAAACGCTCTTTAAGATCCCAAGGTAGGACACAAGATGGCGCTCTTGGCTCGTTAGTTCTTTGTGAAAGCGGCTCCTTTGAGAGAGAATAATAAATCGTAAACAATTTCTCTCCAAATCTGTGAAAGCCTGATTGTAATACGTACAGTGTTTCTTTTCTTTCTTTCTTTTTTTTTTAGTTGGGGGTGGAAGGGGGAAGAGGATGTTCCTAAAAGATAACACATCCCAAGGAATAAATAGGACTTTGTTTTAACAATTGCGTATTTTCAGTATGTACTCTGATTTTTGAGATGTTCTTTTTTGGAAGACTACAAATGCAATTTTGGATTAAGTAATCTGTCTAAATACTATGTTTTGTTTTTAATTATATAATCACATACGGGTGTTTTTGTTTTTTTCCCTTTCTTTCTTAGTTTGAATCTTTCTCTAGTATTCAGGAAAATATGGGGATGGAAAAAATGTGTATCATATTTTTGTATCCACTCAGACCAACACTAAAAAATATCAGAAAAATGTCACATCAATCATATGACTGTCTCTCCATCCCTTAATTTCTGTGTCAATGGGAAACTGCTGAAAGAGGTCTGTTTGGAGGGTCTTTAAATGCTGGTATATTTTCTATTGTATGTATTCATTAGGGGTTCATACAAGAGGTTTGATTGTCTTTCATCAGAATCAGGCTGATGTTTGGCCAGCTGGAGAAGGGAGCTCCTTCCCAGTCAGGTTGCAGGTTAAGAGATTTGTACCTTCCACATTTCTCTTTCAGAGGAAGGCTCTGGGCCAATGCAGCTGTTTAACCACTTTGACAGTACAAGTGTTAACCTTCCCTCATCTGCACAATCACACAGCTACCGCACCAGCCTTTAAAAATTTCTTCTGATTGCAATTTGCATTTCTGATTAGGTCTATTTATATGCAGATGAGGCTCTGTGGCGTTCATCATCGTAATGTTATCCTTTTATACCTAATCCAGATGTGAACAACCACCCACCATTATTCCAAAAATGATTCCCACTCACGTCAGGGGTTGGTCTTTTTGCCTTTTCCAAGGTACAAAAACAGGTCGTGGTGATTAGAAGAGCCCACAAAGCTCTTGGCGTTTAGTAGTCTGGTGAAGGTTCAAAATGATGTAAAATGCAGGGCCACAAAATGGTATTGTATACAGTAGTATGTCAGGAAATAAGAAACAGTGTCTGGGATGATTTGTGTGTATGTTTTGATTTTTTTAAATGAATGGTTTACTCTTTACTATTTATTTACTGTGGCCACATAGTTTCCCAAATATCAGAACTAAGGTGTCGCTTCTGATTAGCAAGATATGTGTACCTTTTATAAGAGGTCATCTACTTGGGTATATTTGTTCTTTTCTTTTCAGTATGTGTTTTTGTACACACCAACTGTTCAAAAATTTCATAAGATGATAAATGTGAGGCAGTTTAGAAAGGGTGTGTGTGTGTGTGTGTGTGTGTGTGTAAGTAAAAAGACCCTTCAGTTCCAGTAACAACTCTTAGCATGTTTCTATACCCAACTAAGCCTCTGATCTCTGATAGTCTCTATACTGTCACTCCCGTCACTTCTTCCATCTTTGGAGAAGCTTCCAGATCTGAGACACATATAATCAAGCCCTCCACTGCCTGCCTCAGGGCAGGGTGAACCCCAGGAACAGGACAAGTGCTAGAAAAGGATCTTGGTGGTGAAAATGATCCTTATCCCAATGTTGGTTGAAGCTTTCTTTCTCTCCTCCTAGTGTAACCTCCTGGCCTCTTACCGTCTCTTGTTTCCTGTATAAATGATGGATCAGATTGAACTAGGGAATGTCAACCATAATCGATTAGCAGATCCTCGGTGCAATTACGTATGCTCAACACTTACCATTGTCACAACCTTAACAGCCAGCTTGACATTCCTAGACAGGAAGGATGGAGGTTGTTGTTTTTTTTAAAAAAAGTAGCATATTTGCATATACTACCCAGCTTTTTATACTCACCAAGTTACATGCTTGTAGGATTACCCTGTCAATTAGAATCACATAGTTCTCTTATGAGGGTTGTGGATTGACCAAGCATGTGCGCACATGTATACTGTCTTAATTTGAGTGCTAAAAATGTATCGTTTCCTCAGAAAAGCTCTTTGATGGAGAATGGAGAAATTAAACATTTACATATTTTAAATAGACACTCAAGTTATTTACCTGTGTTTCATGGGGATCTCAATCTCTCTTTCATTCTCTCTCAGTGTTTTCATTCCTAATGGAGAAATAATTTGCCCATGGCAAATAATGACAAAAATCCTTGAAATCCATTTGGCTTCAGATTTTTTTTTTTCCTGTTTGGTTAGGAGTGTTTTTGGGGTTCTGTAATTCTCTTCAATGAAACAGTGAAATCAGCCTGCTTCAGAATACTCTGTGATCCAGAATACTGTGTGTGCCTTCCTCCTCTGGCCTTCCTCACTCACCTCTTCCCTATAACATTTTCCTTACTTGAAATACATTGAATAAATTACCAAGTAAGGGAAGAAAAGAAAACCATTACTGAGCCAGGGAAGAAGTGACTTTCACAAGTTACAAAGGACTTAGGAATTAATGAAGTGCTGGTTCCATGTGAGGTGAGAGCCTCAGATGTCAACAAAGCAAGTAATTACACAGGTTCCCTGGGCACTGTCAGAAAACATGAAGCGAGACCTGCCTGGATGTGGTTGATTTGTCTGCACACGGGTCTGCTTGTTCTTCCCCTCTCCGTCCCCACCCACCTTCTCCTTTCTTTTGACCTTCACATTAGAAGACGACACATAGTGTAATCGTGACCTGTCTTTGAAATCCTGTGTGACTTGCAATCTTGCCTGCATTACAAACACCAGAAATTACCTGCTGATTGGCAGAGCATCCACTATTTACTGAACCTGTCAGCATGTGTCATCTTTGTAAAGCCTTTGCTCCAAAAAAGTCACCCTTCTCTGACACTCGCTGCGGTGTCTGCTGCTATTTTTCTCCAGGAGTTAGAAGAGAGGAAAAGAATGAAAAGCATTTCTCTGGGCATCAGTGGGTTTGACAAGATCTCCATCTCGTGACTCTCTCCTGAGAACTTCTTTAAAATTCCAAAGTCTTAGAAGGATCTTACAGATGACCTTGACATATTTTTCACACAGAAGATCTGTTTCATAGATATAGTAGCAAAGGTTAGGAGAAATATACATTTATGTTGGTCTCTTGGCAACCAGGTATCTTTTCTTAACTTGGCGTCTTTGGCTAGTGGCCTATTTGACCTCCACAGATTGGGGTCAGGAAGGCAGTGGGGACCAGTACAGGTATGTTTATTGGACAATGACTGAGAACTGTGTTGCCTGCCCATTCATTTGGGGCCACATATTGGCTAATTGTCTCCAGTGTCTTACTATACACTGAGTACTTCCACTTCATTCCTGTGGGAAAATGCAGAATGTTTTCAAGATTCCCAGCAGAAATGTCCTTGGCTGGAAGTGGATAGGACAGAATGGCTTAAACATTCCAGTCCCAGAAACCAGTGGTTTTCCTTTTCTAAAAAGAAGGTTCCCTACAGTATACGATTTGTGAAAAGGGGAACTTATAATAATTATAAGTTCACATTTGGGCTTGTTTTCCTTACCAAATTTAGGTTGTTCCAAACTGTACCCTACTATATTAGTTTCCTAGGGCTGCCACAACAATTTACCACAAACTTGGTGGCTTAAAACAACAGAAGTATATTCTCACACAGTTCTAGAGGCCAGAAATCCAAAATCAAGATGTTGGCAGTGCCATTCTCCCTCTGAAAGCGCTAGAGGAATAATCCTTCCTTGCCCCTTCCAGGTTCTGGGGCCTTCTGCTGTTCCTTGGTTTGTTGCAGCGTAACTCCAATCCCTACCTACATTTTCATGAGGGTTTCGTCAATGTCTCTCTGTGTCTTCTTCTTTTCTGTCTTGTCCTATATGAACACTTGTCATTGGATTTAGGGCCCATCCTAATCCAGGATGAGCTCATCTCAAATACTTGTCTTAATTACATCTGCAAAAAACCCTTATTCCACATGATGTCACATTCTCAGGTTCTATGCTGACATATCTTTTTGGGCCCACAATTCAACCCACTCTACCAACCAACTTTCATGTTTACCAAAATCTCTGAAAAACTATTTTGGGTACAAAATAGGATAATTAACTAAATGATCATGCGAAAACAATAACTTATATTTATTGAGTGCTAATTATGTGGCAGGTATATTGCTATGTGTTTCACAAATATAAATGCATACAATGCCCACAGTGACCTTGTGAGGCAGGTACTTTTTTCTAGACAAGAAAACCAGAAGCCCAGGGAAGGATCCCCTGGTCATGAACCTATAGAGGAAAAGTGATTTGAACCTGAGAAGTTTGACTCTGAAGCCCACACATTTTGCAACTACATTGAAAAAAATCAAAGCTTCTCTTTAAATTATATTTATTTATCAATGAATTATGAATTGAGCTCCAAGGGGACTGGAGTATATAGAAATGAATAAGACATCCTGACCTTTAAGAATATTACAATCCAGCATCCGTTTCTCTGCTCCCAATTTTAAACTGACACTGTAAACCTGTGAGTTAGAATTGTGTTAGCATCAATGAGTGGGTCAGTCAAGGAACTGAAGAATAGAAATCAAGAGTGTTATCGTAAGTAAACACAGGCCCTCCTTTGCTTCCTGGCTTATGACCCCCAAACCAGAAATCCCTCCCTTCTCCAGATTCCCCTTCAAGCAACTGCCTTTTAGTTCCTAATTTTGAAAACTTTAGACAAATGTTTTAACTAAAGAATTGCAGCGCATGTGTTACGTAAAAGCAGAGAGGCATTTCGTTATCATTATTGGTACCCACAAGTTTTTGTCTCATCCCATTCTCCTGGCAAAACCTGCACTTGCCACATCAGGGCTATTTCGGGTAAAGCCAGCACCTCCTCCCCCTTTGCCTTTCTTGTATTTTTTTCAGTAGGAAAAACTCGCTTTGGTTGTGGGGTACATGGAAATCTGTTTCTGGCATACTGAGTTAGAATACTTTTTTTTCTCATGGAAACTGTTTTAAATAGTTATTTAGGAGGAGGCTATATAATGCCTGAAGTTCTCAGTTTGGGTGTGTTATTAGCCTCCTGTGGCCAACCAGATTTGTATGTTTGTGTCTGAGGAATTAGCCTATTTCTAGAACTTTATGCCTATGGGGAAAAATACTTTCCGCACTCTAAACTCCCCATTTACCAAAGTGCCTTGGAACACAGTCTGCTGGGCATTTGCGAATGCCCATGCCCTCTAACGTAGGACAGCTCTTACTTCGTTCACTGTAAGTCAGGCTGGGCTTGAATGCTTGAGTTATAAGATGAGTTAGATGGTGTATTTTTTCTGTCAAGGAGAACATAGTTTTACTGCCCCTTTCCCCATTCATTAACAAAGGTGAAGCTGGCAGAAGTTGGATAGCAAAAAAGAGGAGCAAGGAGGAAAAATATAAATGGACATTCTTGGGCTACCTGGATGAAGTGGACGGTGGGGCTCAGAAAGGGTATAGCATCACTGGAAACATTGTGAGTCTATTTAGAAGGTTTCCTCAAGGACTCAAAGCCTACAATTGACTCTTGTTCTTAAACAGAATCCTTGGGTTGACTTTTCATCTAATCTCTTCTGAATGTCTGTCATTTTTTAAAGGTAAAGACTCATTTTATTCTGCCTTTCCTAATTCACAAACCAAATTGTTCCTATGTGGGAAGCCTGCTCCTCAGCTGTGAGAAGATGCAGAGGCAGCAGGGAGCCCTGAGTCACCAGTAATTGTCTTACTATTACAGAATTGTCACAGGACGTTTTCCCTTAGGGTGGTGAAATATAAGGAAAAGAAATTAAAACTAAACTATTGTTGTGGAAGTGTAATGAGTCAGGGGGGTGTTTAATGGCACAGTAAGACTGGTTTCGCCCTGGGGAATTTTGGTTTCTCTTCACCAACCCAGGTCACTTAGCTATTGGCCTTTTGAGCAATGAACCCTCAAAATCCCAGCTTCACTCACAAAGCAAGAAGAGCTAAAGAATTAGCATCATTTAGTATATATTGAATGCCTACCAACAACAACAACGAGGAAAGTTTTGAAACACTTCAATAGAAAAACAGTAGTCTTTTATGAGTCTTTTTCTTTTTTGGGGAGATTTCCAGCCCCGTTTTAATGGGCTGTGGTCTCTGTTTCTCAGGATACCTCGCTAGTGACCCCTCTCCCCTTTGGGGTATCCTCTCCTTTTCCTTGGGAATACAGTCTCTGGAGGCAGCTGGTAGAAATGCCCCTGAAGGTTTCCACTCTGGGGAACATTTCTAAACTCTGTTTTAATTTGAGTTGAGCAGCTGGGGCTGTTAGTTCCCGTGGAGGTGCAGCTTGCTGCCCCCCTGAATCCTGGCAGGCAGGGAGAGTTCAGCTTCTCAAGGTTTTGTTTGGGGATCAGGTGGCAAAGCAGGAACATGCCTTCAGGGACGACTAGTCCCCATCCGTGCTGAGTAAGAAGCCCACCCTGAGAGAAGGGAAAGGCCAGAGAATGAGCAGTGTTGACTTACAGAACTATCCACACTTTCTCGCTCGTTACCCTGATTTCATTATTTTGGCACCACTCACTCTGGCTAATTCCCACTTAACTCCTAAATGATGGAAAGATGGGTGAAGAGGGTAGGCAAGGAAACAGAGCTCAAAATAGTACCAAGGGGTTTGAGGCACCCGAGTTTCCCCTCGACTGTAGAGAAAACTACAGAATAAAGGTGAGGAATAGTTATACACCGCCTTCGTGGGTTGGCATAGTAGTAGGCCATGGACAACACAAGGATGAAAAGAGATAAGGTGGTAGTTTGGCAGAAAGCCCTTCACAGCTGTCCATTGCTGGAGAATCCTAGCGTCAGATGAAGCCAATTGTACCGGAAAGAAATTACAGTGTACTGATCAAACATCAGTGTTTGTATCAGGTTATCTATTGGTATGTAACAAACTGCCCCTAAGCACAGTTGCTTAAAAGAACAATCATTTATTATTTCCCATGAGTCTGTGGGTACTTGGGATGGTTCTGTGGATCTTGGCTGTGCTTACCCTTGTATCTGCGGTTAGCTGGCAGTTGACTGGGGGGCTGGTCTAGGACTGTCTTGGCTCTGCTCTATGTGGTTTCTCACCCTCCAGCAGATTAGCCAGGGCTGTTCTCTCACTGGGGACAGGGTTCCAAGCATAGATACAAGAAAAGTTAGAAAACTGGGCCATTTTTGCAGTCAATTTACCACAGTGTTCTACAGTTGATCTGCACAGGTTCAAACACCAGCTCCACTGCCTTCACGCTGTATGAAGTTGACCAAGTTACTTAATGGCTCTGCACCTCTGTTCCTACCTCTGTAAAATGGAGATATGAATAGTATCTGCCCCAGAGACTTGTAGTGAGCATTAATGAATGTAAAGTGTTCAGAACAGCACATAGTAAGCATTCGATTTTTGCTCGGTGCTACCAAAGAACAAATCTCAAGCATGTATCCATAGTGTAAGGAATTCGCTTTCCCTTGTAGCTTCCATTCAGAAGAGCCACCATCTCATTTCAAATGAGATCAGTCATTTGAAAGTTTAACTAATTGACTGACAATTGTGGAGTTGAGAGAGAGTAAAGATTGATTTCTCAATAAATCCTTACTACATCCACTGTGCCTATCTGAAAGACTCTCTGCTTTGAATATCCATTGTCACAACTTCTTTGTTAACACACACTCCTAAGAGATGAGGACACTCCTCTCCCTGCCCCCATGTACACCCAAGGCTATGATGACGGGAACTTCCCCTTGGGAAGCAGAGCTGGCCTTAGTCCCCACTCCCCTTATATCTACAGTGAGTGGCGATGCTGTCATCCTCTGAAGAGAACTGAGACTGCAGTGCTTTTCCTTTCCTGTCAGTCCCACCTTTGTGGTGGCTTTGAGGTTGGTGGATGATGGGGGCTTGGCTGCCTCCCTCTACAGGGTCCCTTTAGCCCCCTTGGTAGGTACGAGGGGCTTTGGAAATTACTTGTCACCAGATGAAGGGACAATAGTAGGAGTTCTTGACAGAGGGCACTGACTCAATACTGGGTCCCATGTTGCTCCCATTTTCTCCACCACAGAGGATGACTTTTTTGTAGTCCAGCTTGGAAAGGCTAAAAACATTGGCAAAGGGAGACAGAAACCCAAGCCAGGTGAGCGGATTGTAAGGAGATCACTTAGTTGTTCCAGGCGAGTTCAGGTTTCTTGGCTGGGAGAAGTGATACCCCAGGTACTGAGAGAATATACAGGTGAGGCTGCTGACCCACTGTCAGTGATCTTGGAAGAATTCTGGAGAACAGGAACAGCATTAGAGGAGTGGGAAAGGGAGATTGTTCTTCAGTTCTTCAATAAAGGAAGGAAGGCAGAATCTGCAAACTATCGTCTGGTGAGCTTAACTTTCACCCTGGGCTAATAACTACGATTCTTTTTTTTTCCTCCTTGAATAGCATAATATATGAATTCTTAGAGGAAAAGGCCATGGTCACTAGGAATTAGCATAGGCTCCCTAAAAATAAGCCATGTCAGACTAATGTCCTTGTTTGGTGTTATTGCAACACTGGTATCAATGGGGACTGTTTTAGACTTAATATATTTGGAATTTTGCCCTTAGGTAAAATTTGTTGTGATATCTTTGTGGCTGAGATGGGGAAATGTAGACTGGACAATGGGGGTAGGAAGGATTGTATTAAGGAGTGCTGGATAATGGTGTGAGTCTCAGCGTGGTGAGGGGGCGTCCTGGAAGCTTTGGGCAGGGTTCTGCGGACCCACCTGTCTGCTGAATGTTTTAAAATGTATAATAATTTGGAGGACATTGGTAGCCTGTCTGTCACACAGCCTTTCGGAAGGGGAGCTGGCATGCTGGATGGCAGACTTGGAACCCCCAAAGATTTCAGCTGGCAAGGACAATGGGGGTCTTAACAAGCAAACAGGCTCAGAAATCCTAGTGAGCTGTACAGGCTGAGAGAGCCATGGCTTAGTAACTCATGGGGTGGAAATGAATTTAATTGTGGCTACAAGCCCAATAGGGGTCAAACAGTAAGACAATCCTACATGGTTAACATGAGGTTTGATAGAACAAATACCCCCCCCGCCCCCACTTTGGCTCTGTCCCAACCATAATCCCTTTGGAATGATGGCTTCTTTCTGGGCACCACATTCAAACTGCCACAAGAGTCTTACCCCAGCAGAACTCTTAACAAGCCTGAAGCTGGCGTTTCATACTGGGATTCCGGTGTTGATTCTACTCCTGCTCTGTCACCAGTCTATTGTTTCACCTCTCGGAGGGGCAAAAATGGCACCATCCTTAAGCAGCATGTATTGCACTCGGGTAACAGTAAACTGTTTTCTTCAGTATCCTCCCTACATTTTGTGGGTGCTAATAGAGGAATGTGAGTAATCCCCAACTGTAAGGCTGGGTTCATTCCCTACGGCAGCGAGTCTCGCCCAGCACAGGGGTCCTTAGTCCTAACTGCAGGTTAAATTCCCCTGGGAGCTTTAAAAAAATATCAGCCTTTGGGCACTACCTCCCCTCCCCTCTGCCCCACTACCACCACTGAGGTTCCAACGTAATCGGTCTGGAGTCAAACTCAGTGTTTATATAAATATATAATAAATTTTACAAATATACATACTTATAATTACATGCATCTTGTTTTATATTTTAATGTTCTCCCAGATAACTTACAGTGCAGCCAAGATTGGGAAGAACCCTGCCCTGAAACAACTATCACACTGTTATTTGTTTGTGTTTCAAAACTACAGAGTCTCCCCTGGAAATTCTGCCTTCCCTGTCCCTCGCTATGGTTGAGAATTGAAAAATGAGAGATGATACTGATGGGAATGTGTTGTATATTATGAAGAATGTAAAAGCATGAAAAGAATTCCAGCAGCATAGTCAGTGGTGACTGTTTTGGGTTGAATTATGGTACGTTCCTCACAATATGTATTGAAGTCCTAACCCCTCAGTACCTCAGAATGGGACCTTATTCAGAAAGAGGTTCACTGCAGATGTAATTAACTAGGAAAAAACTGGATTAAAATTGTAATACTCACTATATAGCGATAACAAAAGATGAATACAAGTCATGTGTATACGTGTTTTCGGCATCCCCGGTACATACGCTCCTTCATGTCAACATACACTTGAGGGAGAAGAGGAATAAAGGAGAGCTAGTGACAGTCCCACAGGTCTCCAACACGGCAAGAAACAAAACAATACAGCGGGGTCTACAGAGAAAATATTAGCACTTCCATACCTATGTATTTTTAATCTAAAAATCAATAAACAAATTATGCTTTCCTATTCCTAAGTATAAATATTGACACTGTTGCCTTCACGCAGTCCAAAAGTGGGACGGTCCTGTCTGGTGTGACTGCCGATGAATCGCAGGGATCTCCACAGCCAAGGCGCTGAGGAGCCCCCAGGAGGGGGCTCAGGGTTAGAGTCCTGGAAAGCACTGCAGTTAAAGGGGGCCTCGTTAAGTGCTTATATGGCAAATGCCACTGAGTTTCAACTACACAGAACTTCACAAAATGGCAAGTGGCTTTAAAAGTTTTCTGCAAAGAAACCACACCTTGAATCTAATTCTACAAGTGCAAGCATAAGTGAGCAACAGAAAAAATGGCTGAGAGGACGATACTTCTCCTTCAAGGTAAGCTCTTTGTCAGTCGTGTGAGGGTAAAAACAATGACAACCTATTCAGATCTTCCAAGAAATCATTTTTAACATTTCAAAATTACCGTGAAGACTACCTGAACTGTGGATTTATAACTACTATAGTTAGTGATGAACCTCTTCCTTAGTATATATTGTGCAGGAAGTTATTAGTATGACACCATCAAACTTCTACACTCAAACTACAAAATGTTTAGGGATACTGTTAAAAAGCATATTATTTATTTCATCTTATTCATTTTTTAATTTAGTAATATGTGTACACAATTGATAAGAAAGGAAATTGTGCACTTAAAAATTTCTTACTGATAAACTGTGCAATCAAATAAATTTGGGGACCACTGGTCTAAATCAGTAGCTTTGTGCCTGAGTTCAGCCACTATAAATAGTTCTTTTGTAATTGTTTGTCCCTTCATAATTTACATCTACTGTATCATACATAATTTCTTTCAATCTTCACTGCAACTCTGATAGTCCTTTTAGAGTTGAGAATTTAGGGCTCAAAAGAGTTATGCTTTGCTCTAAGACACACAGTTAATAAAAGCTAATTAAGTGGCAGGGGATGAGCCTCAGGGGTCTATAAACTCCCGAAGATTGAATGCAAAATGGACCTTTTTTTAGGAAGATGGCCATTATGGGTTGAATTGTGTTCCTCAAAAAAGAGATGTTGAAGTCGTGACCCCCAGTACCTCAGAATGTGACCTTGGAAACAGGGTCTTGACAGAGGTAATCAAGTTAAAACGTGGTCATTAGGGTGGGTCCTAATCCAAAATGATTGGTGTCTTTATAAAAGACAGTTAGATCAATTAGGACAGAGAGACAGACACATACCGAGGGACGACAACCTGAGATGCAGGAAGAGCACTGTGTGAAGGTTGCAGTGACGCTGCCAAGCAGGGACATCTGGGTACCAGAAGCTGGGAGAGGCAAGGAAGGAAGAATCCTTCTACTCCGGGTTCAGAGGGAACGCCGCCCCACGGACACCTTGAGTTTAGACTTCTAGCCTCCAGAACTGTGCAACAATACATTTCTGTTGCTTTAAGCCACCCAGTCTGTGGTACTTTGTTTACGTTGGTCTTAGGAAACTGATATAATAGTCCACAGCTCTGAAAGGGGTCCAGGACCCAAAACGTTTAAAAACCACTGGATATAATCCAATGCAGCCGTGAATAGAGGAAGAAGTTCAGAGGCTGGGAATGAGTTTCCCTGATGATATGGCCAATTAAGAGAGATACATGGCTGAGTCCCACACGTTCTGACTCCTAAGTTCAACTTCAAGACCAGGAGGGGGGAATGTGGGCAAATTGGCCTGTCCCCTGTATCACTAGGTTTGGTGTTGGTCCTGCCTTGGTGGCCCACCTCAGCCTGGCACAGCTCACTGTTCTTCCAGTGACTTCAAAGGAACAAACGAAAAGTGCGTATTGCGTCTTTACCTTGATGTGATGCTCTTTCCTGGAGGTCATAGTCTCCTTCTGGCTTCATCCTTCACTTCCTTGCCAAAGTTCACATGTTGGCACTTCTGTGTCTATTAAAAAGGAGAAAGAAAAAAACCACCAACGGTAACTAAATATGTATATCAATAAAGAAATCGTTCACTGGCTTGGTAATGATATGTCCTCCAACTGGAAAGGGGTTGAAAAAAACCACTGCACCTGGCACAAAATTACAAGTAAGGAAAGAATTAGCTCAGGGTAAAAGAGTTTGCCAATTGAGTTTGGCAAAATGTAAGAGCTTCCTAATTAAAACTGTCTCAGTTCTTTAGGAGCATGTGAGTGAGGAGAGACCTACTGACAAACAGACTGTCAGTTGATGCTTGGAATTAATTTACTCAGTCATTTGATAAATATTTATTAAGAATATACTGTGATCAGGCACTGGGGTTTACGTTTTAGACGGGGGAGAGAAATACTAAAATACGTAGTATAGAAGTGGTGATAGGTGTCTGACTGAAGAAAATGAAGTGGGACAAGGATAATAGTGACAGCTGGGGTGGGGTTTACTATGATATAAGGTGCTGAGAGAAGGCCTCGCTGATAAGGTAAAGGGAAGAGTCTCCAAGGAGTGAGGGAGCAAGCCCCCGCCAGGGCAACCTGAAGACAAGGCCCTGGGGGGGGGGGGGAAGTGAGCACAACGCTGTCGGAACAGTAGGGAGCACAGTGCGAGAAAGGGAGAGAGGTGTAGGACCTGAGGGCAGAGAGCTGAGCACAGACCAATGTAATGACTTTGGATTTTCTGTGACTGAGATGGAAAGCCATTAGAGTGTGGAGTAGGGAAGTACTATGAATTGAGTTCTGTTTTAAAGAGATCTTGTGGATACTTGATGGAGAATGGAATGTTAGGAAATGGGAGCGGAGGGAGATAGAAGTAAAGGCAGCGAGACAAGGTTAGAGGCCCTTCCCCCTGTACTAATCCAGGTAAGGGAGAATGACAGCTAGGATAAAGGTGGAGTGCTGAGAAGTAGTTGGATCATGGACATAATTTGAAGGTAGAGTTGATCGGGTTGCTGATGGATTGGATGTAGGATGTGAGAGGAAGAGAGTGAAAATCTCAGGGTTGATGGCTGGAGGAACTGAACAAAAAGGAGTTGCCGTATTCCAAGGCGGGAATGATTGTCGGAGGAGCTGCCTTGGTGGGGGAGTGGGGCAGGGATCAAGGGTTCTGTTTCAGACATTGAGTTTGAAATGCACGTTGGTCACCCAAGTAGAGGTATTGAATAAGCAGTGAGACACCGGGGTCTGGAGTTCCATGGAGACTTCGGGACTAGAGACACAAATGTGGGAGTCAACAGAATATACATGATATATAATGTCATGAGTCTAGTAGACGTTACCTGGGCAGTGGGTGTAGAGAAAGACGGTAAAGTGTTTCTTACCTTTTGTAAAGGCGACTTACACTTAGAGGAGGGAAAGATGAAGATAAACCAGGGAAGGAGTTTGAGAAAGAGTGGCCATTGGAGGCAAAGGAGAACTAAAAGAAAGTGGTATTCCAGAAGCCAAAGAAGGCACAGTGGAGAGAGAGGGTGAAAGATCAACTTCATTAAGTGTTCCTGAGTCCAGTAAGACAAAGATTGAGAACTGACTATTGTCTGATGACACAGAGGAAATGGATGACTCAATAGCTATTTAGATGGAGCTATGTGGATTAAGACCAAATTGGAGTGGAGGCTGGGGTGCTAGCAATATTCTGTTTCTTGACCTGGGTTATGGTTATATAGTGTTAGATTTTATGTGATTTGTTATATAATACAAAGTTTTTAAAAAGGGGCGGAGGGGTCGGCCCGGTGGCTCAGGTGGTTGGAGCTCTGTGCTCCTAACGCTGAAGGCTGCCGGTTCGATTCCCACATGGGCAAGTGAGCTCTCAACCACAAGGTTGCCGGTTCAACTCTTCGACTCCCGCAAGGGATAGTGGGCTCTGCCCCCTGCAACTAAGATTGAACACGGCACCTTGAGCTGACCTGCCACTGAGCTCCCAGATGGCTCAGTTGGTTGGAGCGTGTCCTCTCAACCACAAGGTTGCCAATTTGACTCCTGGACTCCTGCATGGGATGGTGGGCTGTGCCCCCTGCAAATAACAACAGCAATTGGACCTGGAGCTGAGCTGCACCCTCCACAACTATATTGAAAGGACAACAACTTGACTTGGAAAAAACAAGTCCTGGAAGTACACACTGGTCCCCAATAAAGTCTTGTCCCCTTCCCCAGTAAACAAATCTTTTAAAAAAATTGGGGGGGGGGGAGTTGAGATATTGATTATGGACAGCTATTTTGAGAAGTTTGCTCTAAAGGGAGCAGAATAATGGGATGGTAACTGGAGGAGAAGGCAAAGAATACATTTTCCAAGTTTCAGTAGTCATTTGTATGTGTGAGTGTTATAAGAAGGAGACTGCTAGTACATGCACATGAGACCGTGGTATGTGCCATATGGACACATGTGATGTGGTCTTTCATTCTGAAGTGTATGCAGTATGAAAAATATGTTCTAGAGAAATGCGTGATGCTATATTTAACATTGTTTCATCCCACCTAGGATTTGATACTCTCAGTTGTTAATCTGCATCTTTTGGGTTGAGGATACAAATGTCTCAGAATAACATAGTTTAGACAGGCTTAATCAAAGTTCAAAGTTAAATGTATAAATGTTTAGGATGACTGGAATTAGAATGTAGGATAACATCAATTGGATATAAATGTATAAGCACCGACAATGTAGGAAGGATTGCTCAAACCCGTGGAGATGCAGAGATCAGACAGGCAGAGCTTCTGTCCTCAGGAGTTCCCAATCTACAGTATTTGAATCTCCCTTATGTAACAAAGTGTATACATAAGGCAGAATGGAGTGAAGGTGTAAAGGGCTGTGGAGATAGAAGAGGAGAAATGATGAATTTTTACCAAGGAGATCCAGAAAAGCCTGGATTTGTACCCCGTTTGAGCTGAACCAGTGCAATGGATAAGGTGATACTTCAGAACCAAAGTGAGAGCACGAGCAAAGGAAACGTGGTGTCAAAGTGCATCCAGGTCCAAAATGATGAGACAGGGGATTGTAATCGTGGCACTAAATCTTCTATTTTGAGATTTGGATCTCTGGTATAATTCGAATTAGTTGTGTCTAATTAAGTCTGAAAATATAGAAGGAGAAATTGTTTTGCCAGAAGTAGGGAGGGGAAAGTGAAAATAAGAGAGGCCAAGTGGCATAGGCTTTTAGAATTAGACCCTTTTGGTTATTTATTGCTGTATAACAAACAACCCTAACACTTAATGGCTGCATATGCTTACTGGCTTAAACAGCTTATGGTTTATCATGATTCTGTGAGTCAAAAATTCAGGCAGGGCTTAGGTCGGTGGGCTTTCTGCTCCACATAGTGGCAATCAGCCAGAGCACTGACTCAGCTGCTGTGTTCAGCTAGCAGGTGACTAGGCTGGGAGGTCCAAGAAGCCTTCACTTCCATCCCCCTGCCCCCACCCCTGGGCTCCCATGTGGCCTTGTCTCCCCACCTGCCTTCCTCACAGCAGGTGCTCTCAGTTTGTTGGATTTCAGTGGCAGCTGGCTTCCCGGTACACGAAAGCAGAGCTACAGATCCCGTCAGGCCTTGCCATGGAAGTTACGTGCACCACTTCTGCCACATTCTAGTGGTCAGAACAAATCACTGGCTGAGCCCAGATTCCAGGGGAGGAAAATAGACTCCCCCTATCCAAGGGAGGAGCGGCAGAGAATTTGCAGCCATCTGTAATCCACCACGCAGAGAATCCTGTATCTGCCACTGGCTGGCTGTGTGATGTGGGGTGAGTTATGTGAACTCTCTTAGCTGAGAAAGTGTCACTGTTACTGGGTGCTGTGAGAGAAAGAGATGATAAGGCATCGTATCCTGGCACGTAGTAAGTGCTCAAGAATAGTAGCGACTGTTACTGCTATGGCTACGTATACTTAAAGGATAAATACGGTGAAAAGTGGGAAAAGAATGTTTGAATTTGACATTTAAGCGACTTTTGTTGACTGCCTGATTTCGAAAGAGAGTAGTAGCTAGGTGAGGAGCAAAGCACAGTGGCACAAGTTAAGCTGTAAGTGGGTTTGAGGGCAGTGAGCACAGCTCCACAGTGAAAGGGGAAATAAAGGGGAAGGGGCTGTCATGTGGGAAAATCCGGTTAAGCAGAAGGGCAAGTGGAGAGGTGGAAAATGGAGATATGTGAGAGGAGATCATTGATGAGGGCAAAGCTTTCAAAAGGCTTCTTAAGATTTTACAGATTCCTATTTAGAATGCTGTGATTATGAGCGAGAAAGCTGTTGGGGTTTGCTTTCATCACAGGACTCCAGCTCTTTATTTAACTTTTCTAGCCTCCTGGTAGAGGGCTCTTTTGTCCTCTGCTCCCAGACACTTAAAGAATATGTAGCTCCTCTAGATTTTATAGTCTTGGCCTTAATTTCAGAGCACTCTGAATCCTTCGTCTATAAATCACACCACTGGAGACTACAAAACTCTAAGGTCAATGCATTCCAAAAAGATCCTAAAAGAAAGCTCTTTTTGGTGTAACTTGGAAGGTAAATGTGATAAAAACCTACATTATATATGAACATGGGAATAATTATAGCATG
The DNA here is from genome assembly GCF_036562045.2 of Rhinolophus sinicus. Taxonomy (NCBI): domain Eukaryota; kingdom Metazoa; phylum Chordata; class Mammalia; order Chiroptera; family Rhinolophidae; genus Rhinolophus; species Rhinolophus sinicus. The sequence goes on from NC_133751.1 coordinate 155,972,469, forward strand.
GCTGAGGCCAAAATCAACAAGTTAGAGTTATCAGGAACACAGCCACGGACCCAGGTGCATATGCCAAGGTGTGGGTAGTCACAGCAGAGGGCAGTCAAGGTCAGGCTAGGCAGGGGCCAGGACACCAAGTGAAGGAGCTGTCAGGTCAGAGAGATGTTAAAACCAGTAGCTTCAAGGTAGACAGAGGTAGGGAGTTAAAAGTCTCTAGGACCCTGGTTGGATTACAGGCCAGGTAATGTCAGACTTTGTTGCTTGTAGAAAATCTGTGAGCCTACTGAGGGTTTACTTTTAGCTTCCACTCTTACACCTTGATTTCTTTCTTCTCTCTAATTAGGTATCCATCTCTCCATCACTTGGTTCATTGTAAAAAGTATTTAAGGCGATTTACAAACAGATACTATGCAGCAAGATGGAAACATACAAGGGAAGGAATTTTGCATGAACCAGAAAACAAAGAGGGGAAAAAGATTAAGCCCGGGGTGGTTGATAAAATGCACACTATACTTTCTTATTCACTCATGGGCAACACATTTGTTTCTGAGCTTCCTAGCTGCCAATGCAAAAAGTGAAATACGATCAGTTACACAGTTTGCAGTGTTCAGAAGATTAAAAACAAGCAGCATGCTCAGGTAACATAGCAAACAATATCTTTGTTATCATCTTTATGGTAAATCCAACAATAGGTTTTCAATGTAGATTGATATATATCAATCAATCACATGTGACAATAAAGAAAAATTCAGTTGAAATTAATAAAACAATGCAGTTCACATGTATAGCTCTCTGGTGGCTTGGCCTAATGCAGGATTCAATTTTTGGATTTTCTAGAGTAATGGATTAAACGCTAATTTGGGCTATAAAAGAAAACACATCTAAGGTCAATAAAGCTTCTAAGTTTAAACTAACTTTAATCCGTATCATTTTCTGGTGTAGTCCCTGAGTTAAACAAATGAATTTCTAGATAACTAATCAAGTTAGTTTGTAGTTGGTTATAAACTAATTATATTTTTTGTAGGCTATCTACCAGAAATTATGACTGGTTTTAGAATAGTCTTAAGTCATCCTTTCTATGGCTCATCTATTTCTTAACAGTTTTTGTGTTGGAAAAAAACAGCTGTTTATAGAAGTGTGTTTATCATCCTTTGTCAAGCGGGGAGGTGGAAGGACTGACACAAGTGAGAGGCGGCCCCAAGTTCTATGGAAGTGTAAGTGTAGTAACAACTAGGCATCTACAATGAGTTCATACCTCTTAGTTTATGACAGATTGTCATCCGTGGAATCAGAAATTAAAGGAAGGTCAACAAAAGCTGAAAATAGCCCTATGTTGTTCTTAACAGGTTTCTTCTGATTGTAGTAGTGTAGAGCAGTGGACCGCAGACAAAGTGACTGAAAGAAGGAATCCTAATGAAACTGGTCAAATTATTAAACTAAATATTGAGTAATAGGGGGTTATGTGCTTAAAACTTAGCTTTTATGTATAGTAATTCAATTTGTGGAACATTTTTGCTATTTGTAACTCTACTACTAAGCTTGGTTGCTGCAGGAGATGAGATAAATTTAAAAATGGAAGACATGTTCACTGCTCTTTAGTCTCCCAGTCAGTCATCAAATTGGAAAGACATGTGAAACAGTTAAGTAATAGGAGTATATAAAGGAGTACCAAATGAGCAATACTCAGATTGAAAGAAAAATTTTCAACATATATAACAGATAAAAATTAATATTTATAATACAAAGAACCCCTTCAATTAAGTAAGGAAAAGATAGCACAATTGAAAAAAAGTGGGGGGGGCAAAAGGATAGAAATTGGCATTCCACAGAAGAAATATAAATGGTCATTGAAGACGTGAGTAGGTGCTCAAACTGTTCAAATCACTATATAGAGAAATCAAGAAAATATGAAATAAAGTAATGGGACAGAGTTGAGCTACTTTATAGGGGCACATAATTTACCCGAATCCAGCTTAGCTGAGGAGTTGGGGGGGGGCAGTTCTACCAGGTGAAGGTGAGATGCCAGCTAGGATTTGATGTTTGCTCAGGTGGTCACACATCTCACAGGTTGCTTCTTAGTGTGAGAGATTCCTACCACACCCGAGTGTGAGTCTGGTGTTTAAAGATGTGTACTTTTCATGTGACAGTCCTCCCAAAGATTTCATCTGGAGCTCCAGAGATAGCCTAGGAAGAGAGCTGGCTGACTTGTCCATATTTAGAGTATGTAGGTCTCCAAAATAGCATATTCCTAAGAGATATTCAAAGGTAATTTTGTCTGTATGTGGTTTTCACCTTAGCAGTTTAAAACTTATATTCCTCCCACCCCCACCCTCAAGTAACGTGCGATTTTTCTATGCCATTTTTTATTTTTTCACTCATTAGATTGGTAAAACTGGGAAAGATTGCTTAAAAAGTATTGTTGAGAACATGGGGGTGGGGTGGGAAGGTGGGGGGAAGCATTACCATTCTCTATGGGAATATTGGAGGGCAATTTGTCACTATCTATCAAATCTAAATAAAAATACACTTTGGCACAGCAATTCCACTCTTACAAATCCACCTGTAGACATGCTAGATAAGTTCACTGAGGTGAATGTACCAGAATGTTCATCACAGCAGTTTTTGTCTTAGGAAAAACTTTCTGTCAGTAGGAGAGTGGCCAAACAACTGTGATATATACATTCTATGAAACAATCTGTATTCATTTAAAAGAATGTATAGATCTATGTGTCTTGACCTGGAAATTCTTTGAAAACAGGTTAGTAAACTTCTGTGTACATTAGACTCACCTGTAGGACTTGTTAAAACACAGATTGCTGGGTCCCCGCCCCCAGAGTTTCTGATTCAGGACTTCTGCTGGGGGACAGAGCAGGAAGAATTTGTATTTCTAAACAAGACTCAGGTAATAACGATGCTGCTGGTCTGGGGGGGCGACACCTTGAGAACAGCTGTTCCAAAACTCAGTGTCCAAGGGAAAAAATCAAGTTGCAGATTATTGTGTACAGTATAGTTCTTGTTACCACAAACTTCTGCATATTCGAATGGACATAAATTCATGGAAAACGTCTTGAAGGGTATACACCGCTGTTCACAGTGCTTCCCTCTAAGTGGGAGCAGCTCTACTTTGATTCTATACTTCTGTATTATTTCATTTGACGTGATAATAATATTTCTGTACTATTACATGGAGGATATACTTACATTATTACCTGTGTTAAAAGAGAAATTATAAAAAGAAACAGAAAAAGACTGATAAGTCTGTTAAGTAGTTTTAAGAGAAATAGGACTAGCATTTAGATGAGAGATTGGTAATGATAGGGTGAGAGAGCAATAGAATCAAACGTTTTCACTTTGAATTTTGCTCATGTGTAGGACACGGGACACATGGATGCTTAGAGCTGAGGTAACTGTTCACCTGAGTCTGTTCTCTCAGCTTTTGGATTTGACATGACTACTCCTTGGCCTTAACCCAATGCTGTTCAAACCTCTAGTACCTTCCAACTTGCACAGTTGAGGCTCCTGTCCTTGCAGCCCTGCCCTGTATGGAAACCATCCGTAGCCAGACGGTTACTGTTAGAGCCATCATTTTGTGTTGCCTCTGGTTGTTGGGATGGTAGCATACGGTAGGATTTGGTGGAGATGAGGAGTTGGAGCTGTGACCCAAAGGAAGGAGAGGACTCACCAAGGGAGCTACACCTCATGGTGAGCCATTGCTTGAACTTAGTTAGACGTTTGGTAATTTTCATTGTTCCATCAGCCTTTCGTTAGTTGAATGTGTATGGTGAATGTGAGAAAGAGAAACAAATTATTTTACTCCAACAACTACTGCCACTACTCTGGTATTATAGAAGTCGTGTAATACGTTACTATTTACACACCATATTCACATGTGCTATCTTGTTAATTCTCAGACTCTGGAAAGAAGTGTCATATTTATTTTCTAGAAATGGAAACTGAACCCATAACGATTGCTACTAAGTAGCAGATCTGGAATTTACGTCTAGGTTTTGTAACCTCAAGTCCAGGTCCAAGAATTCAGAAATGAGAAGGACCTCTACCTTTTCTCCTCAAGGTGTTCCGTATTTTAGTATTTGTTAATGGGGTAAAGAAATGGGTGGGTGGGGCACAGGGAATATAAAAGTGGTGAAAGTGCTTTAGCTCTAATGCCTCTAATTGGAATGATAATATTATCGTTTTGTTTCTCAATAATTCACACATTTCCTTTCAACAAAATAGAATTGTGTAGGTAGCTCATAAATCTTTTGAATAGGGGACCTCTGGTGCCTACAGATATAGATAAATCACACTGAGCGGACACTGAACCATGAAATGATTCCGTTAACATGTCATCTGTCTGGAATATATTTTCAAATCTCTAACAGAAGGGTCTAAATTATGAAGGGAGATGGCCTAGCAAAGTTGATACTTCAGTATTTGATACTTTTGACCTCCTCCATCTGCTGCCTCTGCTGTGTCAAGTCTGGCCCAATAGATAGAGCACAACATGGCCTAATACTAAGAGTCGCTGGAATTAACCATTTAACATGCAGTGAACCCAGAAATTCCTCAAGCTGTGTTATCATGTGAAAGTGATATATCAGTGCTATTTATCTGATCTTACTAAGACATTGTGAAAATTGCTGACTCGTAATGAGAATTTTGACAACAAAGAAAATAATTAATTAATGAATTTAATTTGTTTGTTTCAGGCGTGCAAAACAACATCGTGATTAGATGTTTACGCACGTCTAATCACAAAATGATAACCCCAATTTAACAAGTTCTTGCTTAATGGCCAGCACTGCCATTAAAACTACCCGTACCTACAATGGATTTGGAAACCTTTCTTAAAATGGCCTTTGTTTTCAAGTTGCTTTGTAGTCTCAGAATTTGGGTGGAGATTAGTAGGTTTGAGTGGCCTATGTGCACCTGGGTTACAGTATATAACAATGTGAAAAGAGCTCTTTGTGTCTAGGAACCTTGCAGGGGCTGGCTGATTGGTGAGGTACTGTTATTTTTCTACATTTTTTCTTGACGTCCCTAGCACAATTGACTTATTACCTTTTCTAAATGAGGACAAAAGAACACTGCATTTCTGACGTTCCACGTGAAATGAGCTAGTCTAACGGTTCTAGAAACTTAATCCTTAAACCAGTAGCATCAGAATCACTTGGGAGCATGTTAGAAAAGCAAATTCTCAGGCCCTACTCTACCCCTAGCGAATCAGACACTCCAGGGGTGGGGCCCACTAATCTGCTTTTTACAAGCCCTGTGGGTGTTCTGATGCTCCCCAAGGCTTGAGAACACTATTTCTCCTTGGCTCCTTTCCAAGCCCTCTATTACCACCTGGGTGTAGTCACTGTCAACTCCCCGCCTGAGCCATCGGAGCAGCTCCCCAACTTGTTTCCCTACCTCCAACGTCGACCACGTCAATCCATTCTCCTCCATATCACTGTCGACCTTCTCAATGAAATGCCGATTTTGTCTTGTCACCAGTGGAACACTCAGCACTCCAAAGGGATCCCAGGTTTCCCCCCTTTACTTCACTCGCCCACAGGGAATAGGCCCAGGCAGTGGATGCAATAAGACCACGGCACGTGGGCAAAGGCGGTAACCATTTTGGGAAGGAGTATTGGGTAACTGCGCTTTCTCCCTTTTCTCTTAGATGGGGTAGTGTATTGTATATGTGTTTCACTTGGGACTAACTTTATTTGTCATCTAAGACTTAAGACCCAGAAGGTCAAGATTTAAGAGTGGGTCTCCAAGAAGAATCCAAAGAGGCTACTCAGTTGCTTTCGGTGTGGGCTCCTTGAGCCAAAGCCGAAGGGGTCCTCTCAGCTCTCTGAGGTCTGGCCCATCTCACCCCATGTCTTTCCAGAGGTTTGGGGTCAAAGACTCGGCTGATAATTAACAGAGTGATCTAGCCTGAAGAAATCCTTCTGCATCACTTTCTTGGGAACTGGAGGCAAAGGTAGGGATCTGAGAATTCTGACACCCTGGATCCTTGGTGTTCGTCATCCCAACAAGCCTAGGATCTTCCTCTTGCCTCTTGGCCCTGAATGGCCCGTGGTTGTCCATAGGACAAAGTTCAGGTCTTTTTTTCTATAGCCTATAAGGCCTTTCGCAGTCGGGTTCCTACTTGCTTTCTCTTTGTTACCGGCCCTTCTGGATCAGGGACCCCAACCAAGGTCTTTCTGCCTGGTGCTGTTCATGCCAATAGAATGAGACTGAGTCTTGTAAAGCAGGGCAGAAACTTTATGGTTTGATCAAAGATTGGAGAAGGGTGAGCTCATGCTCTAATGACATCTTCTCCTCTACTGAGAAGGAGCCTTCTGTACTTATAGGGTGTGGTGTGGCGTGATTAAATTCTCTTAGGCATGCATAGTTATTCCTCAGGGGCACTTGGCCCTCTTGCATATGGCCCTTTGCGCGCACGATGCCCCATTGCCATCTTGGTTTTTGCGCTCAGCACCTTGGTCTTTGTAGTTGGCAATCCCTTTCAAAAAGTTCCTGTAAGCAAGCATGTCTTGTGATATAGTTTAGGTGTGGGGAAACATTAGGGTCTTTTGAATGATACCCCAGTGACATCTTGACACTGCCCAAATGCAGCCTACTGTCCAATCACATCCAATTAAGTTCCCTGAGAAAGACAGGCTCATTCATGGTTTCTTTATTTTTTTGGCATACTGGATCAGCCTGGAATGCTCATTCCCCTTTTGCTCTCACGTACTCCATCTTCTCCTTGGACACTGCCACTAGCTACATGGTGACCATCCTTACAAACCTAGCTCATGTATCACCTCCTCTGTGAAGCCTTCTTTGAACCCATGAAACAGGATTGGATTCATGTGTATTTATGTTAACGTTGGTCTAATAACTTTTTATGATAATTGCCTTATTCCTGAAATAATACAGTCCCAAGCTCAAAATGACCCCAATTTCCTAGACCATAGGTGGTAATAAGTGGTCTGGGGATCCCACTTTAAATGAGGAGGGCAGCTGGGAAAGCCATAGATTGTGGTGCTGGGCCAATCATATTTCCTGTCTTGAAAATTTTAACTAAGACATAGAGGGTCATTTCAATTGGTAGTATAAGAGAATACCATGGACTGGGTGGCTTATAAATAGTAGACATTTATCTCTCATAGTTCTGGAGGCTGGGACGTCCAAGATCAAGGTGCTAGCGTGTTTGGTATCTGGTGAGAGTCCACTTGCTGGTTCCTAGACAGCAGTCTTCTTGCTGTGTCCTCATCTAGAGGGAAAGGGGAGGGAGTGCTCTTGAATCTTTTCCATATGGGCACTAATCCCATTCCTGAGGGTTCTGCTCTCTGGACCTAATCTCCTCCCTCAGGCCCTATGTCTAAATGCTAACACGTTGGGGATTAGGTTCCAACATACAAATTTGGGGGGAACAAAAACATTCAGTCTATAGCGGTATATGAGTTGAAAGGTTGGAAAGAGTTGGGGCTGGGATAGCTATATTGGACCTGTATCAAGAAGGATAAGTAAAGCCAGGCTGGGAGTGACCACAGGAGGGAGAAAATGGAGGAGAAAGGACTAGGTTCACTTTGGGAGTTGCTGAGACAATATGGGATAGGGATAGGATCCAAATTTCTTGCCTTTCCTGTTCCCAGCCCAGTTCACTTATTACCTTTTCTAAATGAGGACAACAGAGAACACTGCATTTCTGACGTTCCACGTGAAATGAGCTAGTCTAACGGTTCTAGAAGCTTAATCCTTAAACCAGTAGCATCAGAATCACTTGGGAGCATGTTAGAAAAGCAAATTCTCAGGCCCTACTCTACCCCTAGCGAATCAGACACTCCAGGGGTGGGGCCCACTAATCTGCTTTTTACAAGCCCTGTGGGTGTTCTGATGCTCCCCAAGGCTTGAGAACACTATTTCTCCTTGGCTCCTTTCCAAGCCCTCTATTACCACCTGGGTGTAGTCACTGTCAACTCCCCGCCTGAGCCATTGGAGCAGCTCCCCAACTTGTTTCCCTATCTCCAGTGTCGACCACGTCAATCCATTCTCCTCCATATCACTGTCGACCTTCTCAATGAAATGCCGATTTTGTCTTGTCACCAGTGGAACACTCAGCACTCCAAAGGGATCCCAGGTTTCCCTTTACTTCACTCGCCCACAGGGAATAGGCCCAGGCAGTGGATGCAATAAGACCACGGCACGTGGGCAAAGGCGGTAACCATTTTGGGAAGGAGTATTGGGTAACTGCGCTTTCTCCCTTTTCTCTTAGATGGGGTAGTGTATTGTATATGTGTTTCACTTGGGACTAACTTTATTTGTCATCTAAGACTTAAGACCCAGAAGGTCAAGATTTAAGAGTAGGTCTCCAAGAAGAATCCAAAGAGGCTACTCAGTTGCTTTCGGTGTGGGCTCCTTGAACCAAAGCCGAAGGGGTCCTCTCAGCTCTCTGAGGTCTGGCCCATCTCACCCCATGTCTTTCCAGAGGTTTGGGGTCAAAGCCTCGGCTGATAATTAACAGAGTGATTTAGCCTGAAGAAATCTTTCTGCATCACTTTCTTGGGAACTGGAGGCAAAGGTAGGGATCTGAGAATTCTGGCACCCTGGATCCTTGGTGTTCGTCATCCCAACAAGCCTAGGATCTTCCTCTTGCCTCTTGGCCCTGAATGGCCCATGATTGCCCATAGGACAAAGTTCAGATTTCTTTTTCTATAGCCTATAAGGCCTTTTGTAGTCTAGTTCCTACTTGGTTTCTCTTTGTTACCGGCCCTTCTGGGTCAGGGACCCCAACCAAGGTCTTTCTGCCTGGTGCTGTTCATGCCAATAGAATGAGACTGAGTCTTGTAAAGCAGGGCAGAAACTTTATGGTTTGATCAAAGATTGGAGAAGGGTGAGCTCATGCTCTAATGACATCTTCTCTGCTACTGGGAAGGAGCCTTCTGTACTTATAGGGTGTGGTGTGGAGTGATTAAATTCTCTTAGGCATGCATAGTTATTCCTCAGGGGCACTTGGCCCTTTTGCATATGGCCCTTTGCGCACACGATGCCCCGTTGCCATCTTGGTTTTTGCGCTCAGCACCTTGGTCTTTGCAGTTGGCAATCCCTTTCAAAAAGTTCCTGTAAGTAAGCATGTCTCGTGATATAGTTTAGGTGTGGGGAAACATTAGGGTCTTTTGAATGATACCCCAGTGACATCTTGACACTGCCCAAATGCAGCCTACTGTCCAATCACATCCAATTAAGTTCCCTGAGAAAGACAGGCTCATTCATGGTTTCTTTATTTTTTTGGCATACTGGATCATCAGCCTGGAATGCTCATTCCCCTTTTGCTCTCACGTACTCCATCTTCTCCTTGGACACTGCCACTAGCTACATGGTGACCATCCTTACAAACCCCAGCTCATGTATCACCTCCTCTGTGAAGCCTTCTTTGAACCCATGAAACAGGATTGGATTCATGTGTATTTATGTTAACGTTGGTCTAATAACTTTTTATGATAATTGCCTTATTCCTGAAATAATACAGTCCCAAGCTCAAAATGACCCCGATTTCCTAGACCATAGGTGGTAATAAGTGGTCTGGGGATCCCACTTTAAATGAGGAGGGCAGCTGGGAAAGCCATAGATTGTGGTGCTGGGCCAATCATATTTCCTGTCTTGAAAATTTTAACTAAGACATAGAGGGTCATTTCAATTGGTAGTATAACAGAATACCATGGACTGGGTGGCTTATAAATAGCAGACATTTATCTCTCACAGTTCTGGAGGCTGGGACGTCCAAGATCAAGGTGCTAGCGTATTTAGTATCTGGTGAGAGTCCACTTGCTGGTTCCTAGACAGCAGTCTTCTTGCTGTGTCCTCATCTAGAGGGAAAGGGGAGGGAGTGCTCTTGAATCTTTCCTATAAGGGCACTAATCCCATTCCTGAGGGTTTTGCTCTCTGGACCTAATCTCCTCCCTCAGGCCCTATGTCTAAATGCTAACACGTTGGGGATTAGGTTCCAACATACAAATTTGGGGGGAACAAAAACATTCAGTCTATAGTGGTATATGAGTTGAAAGGTTGGAAAGAGTTGGGGCTGGGATAGCTATATTGGACCTGTATCAAGAAGGATAAGTAAAGCCAGGCTGGGAGTGACCACAGGAGGGAGAAAATGGAGGAGAAAGGACTAGGTTCACTTTGGGAGTTGCTGAGACAATATGGGATAGGGATAGGATCCAAATTTCTTGCCTTTCCTGTTCCCAGCCCAGTTCACTTGGGGCCTGTTTGAATTTAATCTTGTGTTCTCAGGTTCACTGGAGTGCTATAGCCTTAAATAAAACTCCTTTGCGGAAGCTATTTGGAACACGTTTTTCATCAGTGCAACCAGGAAAGCTTTGACTAGCCACCTCAGAGCTTTCTGAGGGAAGGCACAAGGCTTCTCCTTTGTGAACCCTCCGTTCCACATAGCAGTGCCTGGTATCTGTAGGCACTCAGCAAATAATGAATGAACTAACACTTGGCACTAAGGATGCCGCAGAGCACCCAGGAAATTATTCTGTAGAATAAAAAATGAAAGGCACAGGAGTGGGGGAGGGGACTGACTATAAAGGGCACCAGCCAACTGTTTGGGGTGAAGGAAATATTCTCTATCTTGATTCTGGTGGTGATTGCATGATTTTATATGTTCGTCAAAATGCATAGAACTGCACACCTAAAAGGGAGTGTTTTGCCGAATATAAATTATTATCAATAAACTTGACCTAAAAAAATAAATAAATAAACTTGAATAAAAGACTGAAAGTAAAGTAAAATAAGAATTTCTCTGCAACATATTAATTTTAATAATTAATAACTAATAAAGGATCTCGACACTTTTTTTGTATAGGTTACCCAATTTTCTTTTTTTCTCCTCCTATAACCTTAAGCTTCAGGTAATAGCAGTGTTGATTGCGGAACATGCTTTTTGGTTTTTGGCATGTTGACATTATTCAAAATGTTGCCAAAATAGAAGGTACAGCTTCCCTAATTTCTAGTTCTGGGTGGTGACAGAAATAAAAGATTATTTTGAAAAAGAGAAATAAGTTCACATTCCTGAGCTCCTACTTTCTGCTAGGTCCTCAATTAACATTTTGCCTCCGTAGTAACTGTTTCATTTGAGAGCTTTAAACAATATTGGTTATACTATCCTAAGCCAGCATCTCCTAGACTTAAACACTGGTTCATGGAATGTTTCAACTGGCTAATGGAAAACAACAATCACAGTTTATGAAGGTTGCCAGGGTCAAATGCATTGGAGAAATTCTGATTGAAACAAAATGAACAGATAATTTTTTCTTTTATTTTTAAACTGAGGTATAAAGTTACATTAGTTTACATTATATTAGTTGCAGGTGTGCAACATAATGATTCAATATTTGTATAGATTGTGAAATGATCATCACAATAAGTCTAGTTAACATCCCTTACCATACATATTTACAATTGTTTTTCTTCTGATGAGAATTTTAAAGGTTTACTCTTAGCAATTTACAAGTATCCAATACAGCATTATGAACTATAGTTGCCATTCTGTACATTACATCCCCATGACTTCTTTATTTTGTGACTGGAAGTTTTGTACCTCTTTCACCCACTTTGCCACCCCAGTCCCTACCTCTGGCAACCAATCTATTCTCTGTATATATGAGCTTGATTCGTTTTTCAGATTCCACATATAAGTGGGATCATTTTTTAATTTAAATGATCATTCTTTAAGTATTTTGAATATTAACCCCTTATCAGATATAGTAAACAGGTATTTTTCTTTTTTTATTAATTTCAGGACTTCCTGATGTCTTAGAATAGAGACTATCAAGTGAGATACTGGGGGTTGCCAATGTCTCATATTATTGTCAATCCCATTTCATCCAAGATTTCCAGATGTTGCCATCTCTTTCCTACACCTTCACTTTAGAGCTTGATTTAGTTGAATCATTACTGTTACTATAACATATATCATGTGTACTATGTCCTGAACGCTGTGTGATTGCATTCAGTTTATTTTGTTTCATTTTAGAAAGACATGGAGCGTGGTCCTCTTGAACTTCTTATTCATGTTTATGACAAATAACACGTATACTAGCTGAGTACTAGCTTATTTTTAAAATAAGTCTGTGGTGCTTGTAAGGAAGGCTCTTTGTCAGGGCATGAATGGTTTTCCTGCCTTTTGTTTTGACTTCTGAGGCATATTTCTTCATTAAAGAATTGTTTCATGCTTTGCAGAAAGCACTTAGTAACATAAAACCAGTAAAATCTATGGAGAAAACAAAACCGAAAAATGAGTTAAGCGGTTATCTGGCATTCTCTGGGGGTAAAGGAATAAATTTTCACAGTAAATAATATTGTTTGTATTTTGTTCACACAGGAGAAAAAAACAAAACAAAACAAAAATAAGCACATCAGAGTGATTCTACATATAGTTATAGTGGTCATGGACCTTTAAATGCTCTCCATTTATGTTCTTTAACAGCAGAATTTTGTAATCTTTGTTAAATCCAAGCTGCTCTCCTCCCTGTAATGAGTGAGGACCTTGGAGGTGCGGTTCCACACTTTTCCATGCTAACCTGTGTCATTTCCTGGAAGAGGTCATTCATAGATCACAGGAATTTTATTCCTGGAATGGTGATTGTCACTTCAGACAAATGAAGTCATGAGAAAAGAGCTGGCATAGATTGCCTATCTATACCCACTGTCATAGAAAGAGACTTGCACCCAAGTCAAGAGCGGTTGATGTAGAAACCACTTTCTATGAATGGGTTCTCTGTTGTTTATAGACTACTTATTCATAAAAACTGAAGCTATATTAATTCTGGTCTCATGAGGCCCTAAAGAGCTTTCTAAAGTAGAGCCCATATGTTTGTGGTTATCCAAGACTTTCCAAAATCCACTTTGGTAAAAAGAGGTAACATTGTATATAGTTTATCAGTCCTGCCATCTTAATTACAGTTTGCAGCTGGAAATAGGTTGTAAATGTGTGGGTAGGCATATACATGGCCAATGATAGGGAGCACAAAAATAAATCATTATTAGAACCTAAAATGATGACCCTCAAAAAGGCAGGTAAAAATAATTAGTATTCAGTTCTTCACTGGTAAATAATGTCATGACTGCCCAATATAGCCAGGGACCTTCCTTGTAAACAGAATTCTTTGATCTCCATTGTCTTTCATAGCGGCAATTTCCTATGTAAATTTCACCAGCAGAAAAAGAATCAGGTCTCTGTGATACAAAGGGGCTGTGTTTTTGCTTTACAATTTGTTTGGATCATCACGATGGCAGCTAAGATGCAGTGAGCACCAGCTCTGTTTTGCTGTAGTGGAAAATGTCCTGCTGACATTTCAGTGCTGGAGGTGGTGTCATGGAACAGGATGAGGCCAGTGTAGCACCTGGAGGGGGCTGAGCAGAAGGCCTCGGGGCTGTCTGCTCTTGGTCGAGTGAGCATCTGATATGCAAGGCTGCAGCTACACCTGGAAGCCCACGTTTGGCCGTGGGTTTCAGGCTTTGTAAGCACACGTAGTCTGTTCTAATCATTGTTAATGTTACTTACATCATTACTAGAGTGTTTTGGAAGCATATTATGCTTTTAATAGGACTTCCCAAGATGCTAAAACTTTATGGCATTTCTCACTGACCACAGTTGTTCTTTGGCAATCTCTTAGGCAGTTAACACCTATGGCTGATGAAAAAAAAAAAAAGAAGAAAGAAAAAGAAAAAAGAAAAAAGGTTATTTAATCAATATACTTCAATTGCTGATTTTCAAAGAGATTCTTGATTTTTGTGTAATGTAACATAAAGTGTGACTGCAAAGAACTCACTGGGCACTGCTTTTACAAATGAAAGTGGGTCAGAGGGAAATGTGTCTTTCATAAATGGCTTCATTTATTTATTCAACTTAGGAAACAATTTCTTTTAAGCTGGTAGGTAATTTAAGGATAGCTCTGCTGGGGGCTAGGAATTTTTTTTTTCACCTGTACTGTTTTATCTTACTACAAAAGTAATATATGCTGACTGCAAAAAATTCATATATCACACAAATGTATGTCTTATAGAGAATCAAAGCCTGCCTTAATCCTACCCCTGAAAAGAGGGGTCACCACTGTTAACAGTTTGTTGCACATTTTTCAATATTTTCCTTGCAGAATACACACACACACACACACACACACACACACACATTTCTGCAAGTTGCTTTCTCTGCTAGCATTTAGAGGAAATGTATTTTAGAAGGAAATTTTCTGATATATCGTAAGAGAAGCTAACTTTTCTGTACAGTAGATTTTTCAAATTATGTTTATGTGCCTGGAACAGGTTTAGAGGCATTTTCAATACCTATTCATCTCCATAATTATCCCAAGTCCCAGAGAGCCCTGGCTGGTTTATTAGAGAGATTTAGAAAGAAGAACTGCAGCACTAAGCTTTTTCCTACAGAGTGGGCTTCCAGTGCACAAAGCATTACAATTATTTGGAGACAATCTGTAGCCTTGGAAACAATATGGCAGTAGTGACATCAGCAGCAATTATGTGTAATTTTTATCCCCAGTTTATCACCAAGGTAACCAGAGCAGGTTTCCCTGATTGAAATTTTAAGAATGTCGTAGTCTATATACAGCGAGGATGTAGGAAAGGATTGTACTCAGAATCCCTTCTATAATTCATTCTACTTCCCATATAAAACAGCCCTTTGGAATTCAAATAGCACCCATCTATTTTTGGCCACAGCTGCAAGCTTTTGAAGCTATTAAATAAGATTGCAAATATTCTAAATACTAAGAAGAATTCATCATAGCGTTTAAATATTATGATATTCTTTCCGATTAGAATATCTCCTCTTAATTTGAATAGCAGTTATGGGACACACAATTTACAGAAACAGAAGACAAGCAGACCATCCTTTGGTCCTTTGTAAAACAGGCACAAACTGGCTCATTCCTGATACCATTTGTCACTAACAACAATCATAATTGGCTGGGTTGAAAGCCTACAGTCAGTTCTCTGTGCGGATGTCAGAAGGCTGCCTGTAGTTGAAAATGACAGTTAAAGTGGCACGTTATGTTTGGATTCTTGGGTCATCCCTGATAAGTTTGGATAAGTTACATACTGATTCTGAACAAACGAGTAAGGGGATGAATGAACGAAAAGATGCATAGATGTGCGTCACCGTGCGTTGTGGTAACAGTACACTGGCTCCTCAGTTTCCCAAGAATCCCGTTGCTATGCAGCTGAGCAGTTCGTGTGCATCCTTTGTCCATATAGTTTACTTTCAGTCCCTGCTGTAAGTGGAACTCAATGAAGCAAAGACCGTAGCCATGACTGCTCCATAGCTCCTTGCTCCTTTAGATGGGAAAAAATGTTCATACCATTCGTCTAACCTCAGGTGAAAGAGACCGAAGGAGAGGCCTAGAGGAAATGTCTCTTCTTCTGGAATCACTTCAATTCAAATCACCACTGAGCATGCTCTGTGTGCCACCCCTGCACAAGGCAGTGAGTCTAACAGTGACACTCAAGGGGCCCAGAGTCCGGTAGGAGAGGCAGACATGTAAATAACATTATTGGCTGAACCATATGACATTCCCAGTATTCAAGTGTTTTTGACCTAAACAGCAGCAATTCTTGTGGTTCAGCCCAGCACATGTCAGTGTGGTAGCTATAACTAGAGAGCATGGAGTCCAGTGGAGGTGCCCAGCAGGGGTGCAGAGGATGTGGGGGGAGGCAGGCCCAGTGAGTAGTCACAGAACTTTTTCTGAGGAGCTGAGGCCAGCACAGAATTTTGGTGAATGATGGGGAGAATAAGAGAGAAAGGAACTTTTGGAAAAGATGTTTATGATAATTTATTTTCTGAAAGGAGTGGCCTAGGTTTTTAAATTTTGATTTTATGTTTGTGTTAAATATTTAAAACATACAAAAAAGCTTAGAAAAATATATCAGTGAACCTTGCACATTTGCTTAAATTCCTTTTTCATAATGCATAATATATAATAGCGGTAAAGAACCCATATCCATCTCATTCCCCTCTCTCCTTTCCTGGAGGTGACCATTGCACTGAAATTGGTGTGTATCTTTCCCACACATTTTCGGAAACTTTTATTGCATATGCATATGTTCATAATACAGAGCATTGTTTGATTGTTTTAAAATATTACATAATTGTCTCATACTATACATGTTTATTTGCAGCTTGCTTATTTTGTTAATACACATCACATTTTTGAGTGTTTCCATGTTGATGCACGTAGATCTAGTTTGTTGACCTTATCTGCTGTATTCTATTATTGGACTATATCACACTTTGTCCCTGCCTTTATTGATGGGCATCTACATTAGTATTACAAACAATACTCATCTTTTTGTAGACATGTATAAAGATTTCTCCAGAGGACATACCTAGAAATAGAACTGCTATGTCATTGGACAGGCACATCTTCCACTTAATCAGATATTAGCAGCTTGCATTTCAGATGGTTTTTTCATCTTTATTAATATATAGGAACATCTTATAGATTATGGATACTAACCCTTTATTGTTTTATGTGTTGTAAATATCTTCTTTCAGTCTGTGACCTGTATTTTAACTTTGTTTATGACATTATTATAGAGAAGCTTTTAATTTTAGTGTACAATAGTCCCCCCCTTATCTGCAGTTTCACTTTCTGTGCTTTCAGTTATCTGCGGTCAACCACAGTCTGAAAATATTAAATAGAAAATTCCAGAAATAATCTATAAGTTTAAAATTGTGAGCTATTCTGAGTAGCATGATGAAATCTCATGCAGTCCTGCTCTGTCCCACCCAGGATGTGAATCATCCCTTTGTCCAGCGTATCCACATTGCACATGCCACCCACCCATTAGTCACTTAGCAGCCTTCTCAGGTATCAGATTGACTGTCACAGTATCACAGTGCTTATGGTCAGTAGCCCTCAGTTTATTTAATAATGTCCCCAAAGCACAAGAGTAGTGATGCTGGCAATGCAAACATGCCAAAGGGAAACCGTAAAACTGCGTCCTGTGAGTGGAAAGGTATGTACATATAAAAAACAACAACAAAACACATAGTATTGAGGGCTCAGTATTATCTGTAGTTTCAGGTGCAGGTAGTCTTGGAACCTGGGTCTTGGAGCATATCCCCTGCAGATGAGAGGGGATTACTGCAGTCAAATTTCTCAGCCATTTTGGTTTTGATTATGCTTTTTGTGTTGTAGAAATCATTACCTACATTAAAGTCTTAATGTTATTCTTTATGTTTTTCTCCTGCAGATCCTAGAATGTTGCTTTTCTCATTTAAGGTCTTCAATTAATCTAGACTTTTCAATTTTTATATATGATGTAAGAGAGAAACCTAATTCTTTTTCATGTGGAAATCCGGTTGTCCCAATACCATTTATTGATTAGTCTTTCCCGAGTGATTTATAATGCCCATCTACCATATATCTAGATCTCATCTATAAGTAGACCTATTTTTGGACTCTGTGTTCTGTTCCATTGGTCTGTTTGGCAATCCCAGTGCAAATACCACACAATTTGAATAATTATGCTTTGATAATAATTGATCATATTGTAAAGCAAGCCCTATTTAATAAGCCACATCATGGAGTCTGGTCCAGGTTTGAGAATGGGTGAGTGGGACTTCCAAAACTGCTAATAAACAATGCAAAGGAAATGGCTACATCTCTCCATTGCTCTCTTCTACCTCATTGAATTACACTTGAAGTCTGAAGTTCTTGGTAGCCCCAGCAGAGTGAGATGACTTCTATACCTGATGAACCTAAAATTGGGGGCATGAATATGTGTCAATAATAATTCTACACTAGCCATGGGGTTCTGCTGTGTCAGCACTGGGGCAATGGGCCTCTTTCTGTACCTCTACTGCATGGGCTAGGAAGCTTCTCATTTATGTCTGCTGGGGCCTTTCCATAGACATACCTAGTCATGGTCACTACATTCTTCCTCCTCCTTTTGCCTCCTCCTCCTCAAAAATGATCCTGGCTCTTCTTTTTTTTTTAAATTAAAATTTACTGGGGTGACAGTTGTTAGTAAAGTTACATAGACTTCAGGTGTACAGTTCTGTAATACATCATCTATATATCACATTGTGTGTTGACCACCCAGAGTCAGTTCTCTTTCCATCACCATATATTTGGTCCCCTGTACCCTCATCTACCAGCCCCCTCTCCCCTTATCCTCTGGTCACCACTAAATTATTGTCTGTGTCTATGAGTTTTTGTTTCTTCATTTGTTTGTCTTGTTCTTTTGTTGTTTTCAGTTTTATATACCACGTATTAATGAAATCATATGGTTCTCAACTTTTTCTGTCTGACTTATTTCGCTCAGCATAATAATCTCGAGATCCATCCATATTGTTGCAAATGGTACTATTTCATCTTTTCTTATGGCAGAATAGTATTCCATTGTGCATATATGCCACATCTTCTTTATACATTCATCTATTGAAGGACACTTTGGTTGTTTCCATGTCTTGGCCACTGTAAATAAAGCTGCAATGAACATCAGAGCACATATATCTTTACAAATAGATGTTTTCAGATTTCTTGGGTAGATATCCAGGAGAGGGATTGCTGGGTCATGTGGTAATCCTATTCTTAATTTTTTGAGAAACCTCCACACTGCCTTCCATAACGACGGCACCAGTCTGCATTCCCACCAACAGTGTATGAGGATTCCATTTTTTCCACAATCTCTAACACTTGTTACCATTTGTCTTGTTGATGATAGCCATTCTAACAGGTGTGAGGTGGTATCTCATTGTGGTTTTTATTTGCGTTTCTCTGATGATTAGTGATGTTGAACATTTTTTTGGCCATTTGTATGTCTTCTTTGGAAAAATGTTTATTTAGGTCCTCTACCCATTTTTTAATCGGATTGTTTGTTTTTTGTTGTTGTTGAGTTGTATGAGTTCCTTTTATATTTTGGATATTAGCCCATTATTGGAGGTGTTGTTTGCAAAAATCATCTCCCATTCGGTTGGTTGCCCATTTATTTTGTCGATGGTTTATTTTGCTGTGCATCCTGTCTATTCTTTACTTTATACTTTTTCATATTAAGTTTAAGAGTAGTGTGCTAAGTTCTACCCCACTCAAAATTTATTTGGAATTGCAAATATTTAAAGAGTAATTTGGGGAGAATGAACTTCTTTAAGATGTTTAGTCTTCCCATCCATCAAAATGGCTTGACCCTCCTTTTGTTTAGATCATTTTTTATGTCTTCTAATAAAGTTTTATACTTTTTGATAAATATTTTGCATATTTAAAGAAAATAATTCTTACATACTTAATTTTTAAAAAAAACTTTTATTTATTTAAGTGTGTTTTTCCAGGACCTATCAGCTCCAAGTCAAGTAGTTGTTTCAATCGAGTTGTGGAGGGCGCAGCTCACAGTGGCCCATGTGGGGAATCAAACTGGCAACCTTGTTAAGAGCACCACGCTTGTTGCTAAGAGACTGCGCTCTAACCAACTGAGCTCACCAGCTGCCCCCATATACTTACTTTTTTGTTGTTACTATTATAAATGGTATTTTTGCTTATTAGTTCTAATACTTATTAATTCTTACTAGTTCTAATGCTTACTTCTTGTATTATGTTGATTAGAGGTGATAGCAGGGATCTGTCTTGCTTCTCATTTTAAGAGAATGCTTCTACTGTTTTACAAATATTTTTGGTGGTAATACTCTCACGTTATAAAAATTATCTTACTTTGCTAAGAGCTTTGTTTTTTAAAAAATCATGAATAGGTTGAATTTTCTCAAATGCTTTTTAAACATTTATTAAGACGAGCATCTATTTCTCTCCTTCAATTTGTCAATAATAGTGAATTACCTTATCAATTATAATTAGTAATTATAATAATGAAAATAGCTTTTCAATCTTTTTTCTCTCTATCCTTCAGCTTGGGTAATTACTATTGATTTATCTTTGAGTTCACTGACTTTTTCCTCTGTCATATCCATTCTGTATTTAGCCCTTCCAGGGAGTTTTAAAATTTGGTTATTGTATTTTTCAATTCTTAATTTTCCATTTATTCATGTATGTGTCCATATGTTCTTCTATTTTGTTGCTGAGAGTTATTTACTCTTTCCGTTCATTTCTTGAGTGTTTGCCCTTACTCGTTAGAATATTTTAATACTAGCTGCTTTAACGTCTTTGTCAGATAATTCCAACATCTGTATCATCTTGGTGTTGATGTCTATTCATTGTCTTTTCACATGAGAGTCAAGATTTTCCTGGTTCTTTGTGTGCTGAGTAATTTTGGATTATATGTTTGACATTTTGAATATGATGATATGAGATGCACAGGTTTGTTTAAATCCTATGGAGAGTGTCAATATTTTTGTTTTAGTAGGCAATTGACCTGATTGAGTTTAGGCCAAAGGTTCTGTCCAGTCTTCTGTGAGTGGTGAATTTTACATCAGTTTCATAGCCTTTCCAATATTATTCATGTCTGTCCTGCATGTGTACAACCCAAGGGCCAATTTTGGATCTGGGGTGTTATCTCTTAGTTCAATTCTCAAAGGTTTTGATATGCTGTTTAGGAGCAGATCCACACATGCAAAATTTGGGAGTTTGTCCAGGAGTTCATAAACAACTTTATGTGGTTGCTTTCTCAAGCTATTCCCTCTCTGTGATCTCCACAGTACAGTCTGGTTTCCTGGAGTTTTCAATTTTCCAGCCAGACTCTGCTACACACTTTCTGTGACCTCACTTGTATCTGGCACCAAGTGGATGGATGATAGAGAAAGAACAAAAGCAACAGGGGTACATTCCACCTTTTGGGGACCAGAGCCCCTCTGATCAGGAGTAAAATTCTCTTCTTTCTGAGTTTTAGGTGCCAGCTGCTACCAGGAGGCCCCTTTTTTGACTCTAAAGCCTGAATTAGGGATATTGTCCTGGAGCTTTCTCTGTTTATGCCAATATCCACTTCAGGGTTTCAGACTGCCTTAAGACCTGGGAGCTACGGAGGGAAAAAAAGGAGAAATTCACCACTGGTTGAATGCTACTTAGATTTCTGGTCTTTTTTCCAATCTACCTGTTTTTACTTACTTTTCAGAGTCCTCAAGTAACTCTCCATGCATTCTGTCCAAATTTTGTAGCTGCATTCAGTGAGTGATGAGATAGAATGTGTTTACTCCATCTTACCTAGAACTAGAATGTATTAACATTTTCTAAATAAATAGCTTTTGTTTGGTGAATCCTATTATTTCTTTGTTTTCTATTTCATTAATTTCTGTGCTTAAAAGTAAAATTCCCTGTATAGTATTTTCTTTGGGCTTGTCTTGCTATTTTCCTCCCTAATCTTTAGTTGAAGACTAAGCTCAATGTTTCTCTAAACCCATCTTCCCCCCCTCCCCACTATACTCATCAGTGTAGACCTGTCATAGAAGAAGATTCTTGTTTTCCAGATATTGGGAAAGTGCAAAGTGGCACTGTGTGGGATTTAAAGGAGTCCATAGAACTGAGCAGAGCCCTGTAATGGGGAGGTATCAGGGCCTTCATGAGCCATGAGATAATTCTTCATAGCTCAAAGGAATGCAAAACCTTCTCACCAATTGGTCTCCTTCACACACTGAATAGGATTATTACTAGGAAACAGCCATGGGGGAAATTCATGAGAAAATACACAATTTCTTCTTCATCTTCATCTTCAACAAACTTATCTGGCATCTGTTATGACTAAGGCACTTCCTGGGAGCTGGGATATAAAAATTCACCTTAGAAGAAGATTCATTCCCCCTTCCACACTTTGTGGCCCTGAGCAACCCCCCCCCCCCACACACACACACATTGTTGCCACAGACGATTAAGAACATGTGGGTGTTCTCTTATTCCTTGTAAAATGAATTGAGCTAAATTATAGCTTCCCATTTATAGAACAGTGGTAGTCTAAAGCTGCAGACTGCAAAATTCAGCGATTGCCATAGTAACTTTGCTTTTCCCAGAAAGTAATTGAAAAAAGGCACTTTTTACAAAAATAGAATATTGATGTTCATATCTTGAAAGGAATTAATTTACTGCCTGATAGAGGGGAGAGACGAAAGATAAGCCATCAAGCTGCATTTTAATGTGGTTGTGATTATCCCCAGGGTGGCAAGCAGCTTAAACTTATTCTTTTATTTTTGCAGCAAAGAGCACTTTTCAGTTTGGTTTGTATATAGAAATAGTTTCCAGAAATACACAGAGTAATAAGAAATTAGAGAGTACATTTAAACACTGAAAGGCTCCAATTTATTTCTGCCATTATCAGTTTGATGAATGAAATTGTTTGCAAGATATTTTATCTCTATTCATGATTAGTAAGCAGCAGTACTGTGGAAATAGCTTGTGAGCAGACTTTTAACACTTAGGGAACTCTAGCCAATCCCAGGTGCCATCATGAGACCAAAGACACAATATATGAAGGGAAAATGATGAGGCAAGGAAATGATAATCACGTCATACTATTTGGAGAATTGGTAGAATTTTGATGAAGGCTCATAAATGTGTGTATTTATACATGTGTGATATAAATATATGTCATGTATTTTTCAGGACTTGTTCTCTGGGAATTTGTCTCTGGAGAATTAAAATCATTCTAAAAGTAATTTGTTTTATTTCCAAAATAGGCCCCAAGTGCCAAAAGAATGATCTGAATAAATGAACCTCAGACAGTGAAATATTAGGCCCTATGGCCGGATTACGGGGTGGAGGGTGGGGGAAGTGGGGAGAGGATACATCTCTCCCCAGAGACCAGCCAGATCATACCCCTAGTAAGGTCGTACAGAGCTGGCAGAAAGTGATAATAATGTAGTTCTTCTTTTAGGGCTATATTCATTTTAAAGAGAAAGATAAATCCTTATACTGAAGGACTAGAATTCTCAAAATAGATCAGACAAGAGAACCTGGCATGGGAGTTCTGGATGATTAGTGACTGGGGGCTGCCTTGGTCTCTACCTAGGATTTATCTCACTTATAATGTTTCTTGTGCTCTGAACAGCAGTACATTCATGAATCTGCTAGATTATGAACTCATGGAGGGGAGGATATTATCTTAATTATCTCTGGGTTCATAGACTTAGCACAGTGCCTGGAATAGAAAGAATAGTAAATAAATGCCTAAATGATTGATTAAATGAATGAATCCACTAAGGCAGGTTCATGTCCCATTTTCTATGACCAGTGTTCCTAAGACATTTCCACTGGCTCAGCTAACCCAACAGTTACCTTCACTGTTACCATGAAAATAACTTTCCAGTTAATATCTTTTTTATATAAAAAAAGAAGAAAAGAAACAAGACAGTATTAACCAAATGCTTACTTTGAGCCAGGCACTGGGGTGAACACTTTACATATTATTATGTACATTTAATCCTTTCAAACCCCTGGCAGGGTGCTATTAATATTCCCATTATTCTGCAAAGAAAGCTGAGGCTCAGAAAGATTGGCTAAGATTTCATCACCAGCAAATGTTAGGGCCAGAATTAACAACCAAGCAGTTTAGCTTCCAATTTTTTTCCTTTGTTCCCAGGACATTGAGTAAAAATGCAAATGAACCCAGTTCTGGGATCCCAGAAATAGAGGTAAAAAAGTTTTGAATGTGGGGAGAGGGCAATAAGGGTAAACATATCTTCCTAGATCAGAAGACGAGTTATGTGGAATTTTTGATGAGATTTAAAGACCTAGGAAACATCTTCTGAATATTAAAAAAAAAAAAAAGTGCGCTTACACTGTTGGGATGAGATTATCGAATTTTAGTGTGGCAAAAGTCTTGAATATTCTTGGTGGTTTGGCAGTCGTTAATAAAAGAACTCACTGTTGTATAGGGCTTGTGGTTTTTAAAAGCACTTTCCTATCTTGGTTCATTTGGTCCTCAGAACCCCTCGGAGGTATGCAATGCAGGTATGACAGTCATTAGTAGCTGTTGGTATTCCAGTTCCCTTCTTCTGGGGGCAGGGTTGGTTGGATTCCATCCGCCTGCCCCTTTGAAACTGGGTCTGACTATGTGCGTTGCTTTGGCCAAGGAAATGTGAGTGGGGGTAACACGTGGCATTTCTGAGTGGAAGCCTTTGAAAAACAATTCACATGTTCTCTTTCCCCTGCCACTCTCATGGGCAATGTTCTTTTTTTATTTATTTATTTATATATTTTTTTATTTTTTATTAGTTTCAGGTGCACAAAACATGTAATAGTTAGACATTTATCATTTATATCCCTCACACAATGTCAACCCCCCTCCCCCATCCACTATCCCTCTGACATCACACACAGCCATTACATTTCCACTGTCTCTATTCCTAATGCTGTACTCCGCTTCTTGTAAATATATATATATATATATATATATATATATATATATATATATATATATATATATAAACTTGTAGTTGACATTCATTATTGTTCAGCTTCAGCTTCAGGTGTACAGTGCAGTGATCAGGCATCTATGGCTATCATCGTGGGCAATGTTCTTGATAGTGTAGGCTCTGTCAGCCTGAATGCTAGAGGACTGATATGGGGGGGTCCTGTAGTAAAAGAAGGGAGTCATAAAGTACATAGCAGCACCTCCTTTATTTCCTATCCTACCAGGTGGTTTAGGGCCTCAAGAGATGACTCACTCACAACCCTCAATCTAAGGATATGTCATTTTCTAAATCCTTATCACACTGCATAGCTTATCCCAAACTCTGCCCCCAACCAGGTCCCTCTGGGGAGTAGTAATGTGGAAAACTCTGTCTCCTTGGGAGGTTAGTCATCAGGCATCCAGGCACTTGCTGGCTGGACCAGAGTGGCATAAGGAACTTAGTGCTACAAATGCAACAATACCTGTTTCTCCTTTTCTTTTCACCTTTGGGGTTGAAAAAGTGGAGGGTTGACCACTATAGGAAACAATAACAAGATTGAAACAAATTCCTGCTGGTTGTTTTCACCCTGGCACATCTAGTCTGCAGCCAGCATCAACTAGTGATACAGGATAGTTAGCATGTAGGTAGACATATCCTAAAACACCAGGTTTTGAAATCACTCCTTCTGCTCCAGAGCAAAATGTAACAAGGCCTTGAGGTTAATCATAAAATTCCTTTTGGCCTGACAAACAGAACAGATCTGATAGATAAGAGTGGGTTACTTTGCTTATTCCTTTAGGATGGGCAAGCCGAACAAACCTGGTAGACAAATTTCATTAGAAGGCACCAGTTCCCTTCTCCAAACAGGCAAGGGAAAGTATAAAAGTGAGAGCTTTTGCCTCAGTCATGGGGCCACCCTTATTCGGGAACCCCTCCCGCTCGGGAGCTCTAACTCTTTGCTTTCAATAAACTGTCCTCTTTTTAAAACTCTTTGCCTCTCCTGGGTCCGTGTTTCCATGCATCCGTCTCACAAGACACAATCCCAGCCCACACCCAGAAACTGCCGGCAGATCCAACATCATCTACATCATTTGGGGACTCACAGAAAAAATATTCCTCCATCACTAGTGCTTGTGAAATAAAAATACGATGGCATCAGGGTATTTTTCTTACCTTTTGAAATCCACCACATTACATCTTAAATGACTTATTTGGTAAAACTTGAGAGTTAAAGTTTGTTTTGGCTTTTGTTTTTCACATTCTTCTTTTCAAAATTAGCTAAGCACGATGATGAAACAGACCTTCACATACCAGATCTCTTGGAGATTCAAAACAAATCTAGAGAAGAAGCACTGAGTTACAAAGAGAGGATTTCTTCAGTTAGTTGACAAACCATGGTGGGTACCAGCATGTAGGCACATCAGGTTTTCACAGGCTACATCTGTGCAGGCTGCCTGTTGAGAAGTCATCCCAGCCCAGGAAAGATGCCCCATTAGAAACGGGAGCTGAAATCAACCGGATGAAAATGAGAGTACTTTCCCTGAATGGTAAAACAATCTACTTGTCAGTGTGTGGTGATCCCCCAGCTGAACCATAAAGACCACAGGACCCTTAATTATCTTCACCAATTACTCAACCACATTTTATTTTGGTGACTGAAATCCTAGGAAAAACCATCCAAGTTGACCAATGAATCTATCCTGTATTTAAATAATAAATGAATCTCAACGATATACAGAGGGTGCCAAAAAAAATGTATACACATTTTAAGAAAGGAAAAAAACTGTATTAACATTGTAATACTCAATATATTCCGGTAACAAAAGATGAGTACGAGTCATGTGCATAGATTTTTTTGTCACCCCCAGTATATTCATATGTTGAATTGGGGGATGTTGATATTTTAGGTTACTTTATACCTCAAATGATTTACCTGAAATTTGAGAGAATCATAGTCTCTCAAATTGAATTGATAATGGTGAGAGATTATCCTAATTTTATACACTTTTAGACACAAAATGCCGTCAAATTAAGGTAGAATGTTACTAAGAAATTTCTCTGCATTCAAACTCTTCTGTTAAGTTCCATTTTTATTTAAAATGGTCAGAAGGGGAAAGAGGGAGACTCCTTTAAGGAGAATGCCCTTAGCCAGAATGCCAGCTTCCATCAAGCAAAACAAAAAATTGGGAGTTGCTGGGGTGGTTTAAGCACTAATCTTCAGAGTCTACCTGCAATAACAAATGATAGTTATCGCCAGTAACTGTTTCCTGACTGTGTGGTATACAGTCATACGGAAGGTGACAGTGGGGACATTTCAAGGCCTTTTTGTGAGTCAGGGTATGTACAAGATGAGAAAGCCTACAGGAAACAAGCAACAAAGAGCTGCCACACAGGCAGAGTGGAAGCAAGAGGCTAGATTTTCCCTCTCAGGCACCAGCTAGATAATTAAAGCCAGCAGCAGGAGGCAAATGAAAGCCTTACTGGAAAATTCGGAATAGATAGGTGTTGGTGAGCTTTGGATACTTCTCTGAAGCCCTGAAGCAAGACTAGTGTGGGAGCAGACTAGCTGACAGCAAGTCTTTTCACCAGTCCCTAAAACTTGCAACACTGCCTTAGACAATGAGCTCTGTGTGACTTAGGGTTTTGAAGTTAAAATTCCATGAATAAGACTCTTTATTTTTTTGCATGGTCTTGTATTTCTTTAACTTTTACTCCACATGGTATTTTCTTGTAGAGTTAACACATAAATTTACACAATTGATAACTAGTTAATATGATTATAGAGAGTTTTAAATGAAAAAACAAAAAACATTATATGGAATGGAAGTAGTTACCCTAAATGACTTAGTTCTCTTGTTTTCTACAACTGAAATCAGTTCAGCTGTGTTTGGGACTATATAATCTAAATAAGCATTCCTGCCCACGTATTGGCAGCAGCCCCAATTTCAGCATCGGATTTCAGGGGAACTAACTAACCAACCCTTAGGGCCATGATTCCCAACCTTCTTCTGGCCTGGAAACTCCTGAGGGGTAAACAGACTCCTATTAGAGGGAGGGACTTTCTGTAGTTGTGAAGCTCATTCTAATAAAAACCCCAATACACCATGGCAGGCATAGGAGAAAAGGTATTAACTGGAGGGCATGAGGCACGTGTGGTTTTAAAATTTCCACCCTCCATTGAAATCACTGCTTTACAGAATGGGTCCTGCAAAAACAACTCTTACATGCTAGTTTCTCTCTCAGATGTTGAACATATTATAGGAGGAAGCTGAAGCATGGAGGTATTGACTCTGAGGCAAGGATGAAGGCAGTTTTCGTGTCGTGATACAGCTACAAAGAGAAGATGGCTCAACCCATTATTACCCCTTTTTTTTTTATCACTTTTTTCTTTGATGGTTTTTCTATTATAAAAGTATTGTAATAGGTCCTTGTTATAAAGAGATCACACAATACAAAATACTATAAATGTATAAGGTGTAGCTACTGATTATAGCTTGGTTTATATTTTCCCAGACATATTCTCTTTTCTGGTGTATGTTTGTATTTATGTGTTTATGCACACTTATATTTTTTTTCATGCACATAATATATATTAATACACATACATACTCATTTGTAAATTTGCTCTTTCACCCAAATATGATCACACCATTTAGTTTTACTAACTTTCTTTTCCTTCACTTTAGCACTTTTGTCAAAGATGTCTTTCCTTGTCAGTACTTATACACCTCTACCTTATTCTTTTTAAATGGCTGTGTTGTATTCCATAGTACAGACGTTTCATAATGTGTTTATTCTCTTAGCGATGGGCATTTTGGTTGTTTTTCTTTTGTTGCTGTTTTAAACAAGTTAGTGAATATCATTGGGTGTATATTTGTGTAGCTGTGTATTGGTGTGAGCAATTCTGTAGGATATTTAGTTAAAATAGACCCTGTGAGTCCAAAGATATATTTATTATTAATATTGACACATGTTGCTAAGTTCTAAAAAAAGGCTGGGCCAATCTAGATTTTCCTCCAACAGTGTCTGAGAACACCACTTCCCTACATTTTTATGCACACTAGATATTATCAATCTTCGAATTTTTTTCCAATATGGTTGGTAAAAATTGTATCTTATTTTCATTACTCTGATTATTGATAGAGTTGATCATATTTACATGTGTTTTTGGTCATTTGTACTCCATGTAAGTGAATTGCTTGTTCATGTTTTTAATCCATTTTTCTATTGGGGTTTTTATATATTCTTACAAATTTGTAGAAGCTTATAATATATTATGTTTCTTAACTCATTGCCTGATATATCATATATTGTGGGTACTTTCCCTCGGTTTTCTTTTGGCCTTACAATTTTGTTCGAGGTATCCTTTTTGTACAGAATCTGAAATTTAATGTAGTTAAATCCATCAATTTTTCCACCTATAGCTTTTGAATTGTATGTTATACTCATGAAGCTCTTTCCTGTCTCAAGATTTTAAAAGTATTCTTTATTTTATCATTTGAGGTTTTGTATTTAGATAACATGAATATTTAGATTTTTAATCTATATAGAACTTATTTTTATGATTAATTCAAGTAGGAGTGTAACCTATTATTCCAACACCATAGGACACATCGTTCATCCTCTACCACTATAAAGAATAGTTCATTCTTTCCCAATGATTGAAATGTCTATTTATCCTACACTAAAATATTACATATTACATGGGTCTGTTTCTGGACTTTCTATTCTGTTATTTAAAAAGTACCACATTGTTTTAATTATTCTAAGGTGTATTTTTTAGCTAGGGTGAGTCCCACCCCTACCCCCATTTTTTTTTTTTCCAAAATATTTGAGGCTAATTTTCAACATTTATTCTTCCAGAGGCCATTCATTGTGGCTTGTGACCGTGATAATGTCAGAGGCAGTTTCATTGGGACTAGAATTGAAGATCATTTAATCCTGGTCCAACCCTTGCTCTTCTAGTTTCCTAACCTTGTCATCAAGCATCATATCAAGTCTTAAGTAATAATTGGGAGAAAGAGATATGGACTTCCCTCTGTCTGCTAATTAATACCTTCCTTGGACTCTCTTGCCTGTGCCCATTGCTCAAGTAGTTCCTGTCCTGAGATCCTGTAAGCTTTTGTTCCAAGTACTTATTGCTGTATGACAAACTACTCCAAACTTTAGTGGCTTAAAACAACAAACATTTTATTTACATTTCATTATTTTGGGGTCAGGAATTTGGGCAGATTTCAGTTGAGTGACTCTGTTATTTCACATGACATAACCTGGGGTCACCCAGTGGTCTGCTGGTAACTGGTCTAGTCTTCAGGGTCCAGGATTCCTTCAGTCACATGCCTGGTGCCTTTGTGGGAACGGCTGGAGGCCTGGGCTCAGCTGGACCTCTGTCCCTATGCACACGGTCTCTCCATCAGGATAGTTGGACTCACATGGGTGTCCAAAGCTCCAAGAGAAAGCATTTCAAGAGACAGGAAGTAGAGGCTGCCATTCTTTTACGGTCTGGATTCCAAAACTGGCACCATATCACTTTTACAAGATTCTGTTGGTCAAAGCAGTCATATTGCCTACCCAGATTCCAGGGGTGAGGGCATAAATCCTACTTCTTAATGGGGGCATAGACTTCACCTGTCAAAGAGAAGACTGTCAAAATATTTGCATGTGGCAGAATTTCTAATGATTATTTTGGGCATTCTTCACAGCATTTAGAACCTAAAGTCAGAGACACATGAAGTCTTTCTTCATTGTTTTATGAACTCCATAGGTGTACATATACAATTTATTTGAATTCAAAAACTTGATCTTGAAAATAATTGCTTATCAGGTAGTGACTGGTGACTGACCATCAGTTTGATTTGTGATTTTCAAAATGTCCTTGTCAAGTAGAGTTCAGTTGGCTGGAGCATTGCGCTTATGACCGCATGGTCCTCATGTGAGATAGGAAGACTCCTGCAGTTCTGACCCCACATTAGCCCATCTGCCATTGTACTCGTATGTCTGGGTATTAAGTGGCAATATGGACAAATGATCATTTGGGGGAAAAACAAGCCCAGATCCTTCTGAAGTCAAGTCTGTGATGTCATCTTAGTACATAAAAAGTCATTAGGTGGTAGCTGGTTGGCTCTGTTGGAGCATGTGCTCTTAACAACAGGGTTGTTGGTTCGATTCCCACATGGGCCAATGAGCTGCGCCCTCCACAACTAGATTGGAGGACAACGACTTGCCTTGGAGCTGATGGGTCTTGAAAAAAACACACTGTTACCCAATAAAATTAAAAAAAAAATTAAAAAAAAGAGAATGAAACCATTAAAAAAAAGGTCCTCCAGAACACTACCTGGTATCTCAGTAGATGCTTAATAAATGCTTATTGAAAGAAAAAAGAGTCATTAGGTGTAAATACACATAGAATACATTTGAATAGTCTATCTTAAAAACTGTTTTAATTAATTAATTATTATTATTATTATTTGCAAGTAGCTTTGTGTATTCCGGGCAAATAGAAATGGGGAAAACATTTCTTTTACACTATTTCATCCAAAGGCGATTCACCAGGTCTTTTATTTTAGTTTAATCCCAACAGTCTCTGCTTTTCTCTTGATCACAGACTTGAAAAGTCATATGTACTTTCACCACAGAATAGGGTGAAACAGATGGTGAATAGTGCCTTGAATGTGAGAAAATTAAAATGACCTGTTCAGTGAGTCAAAAGCTCTCTTACCCCATTGCTACCTTTCTTACTATTATCAATATGATAGAGAGTTTATTGCCTATCACTGATATATAGGACCCTTTACAGCTGTTAAATTCCATTTTAGCCTCAGCTTCTCATCCCCCATGTAACTTTGAAGCGTGAAAGCAAGACCCTTTTGTCACAGATGGAAGGAATAATTTATCTATGAAATGGGAAGTCAGTCTTTCCTCTGTCTCCTATGTCTAGCCTGCTCTGGCTCATAGTAAGAACTCAATAAATATTTATTGAGTGAATGGCCAGAGCAATGACTTAAATGTACTGGCCTCCTATTTCCAGTCTTGTTTGCCCTATTGAACCCCATTGTCTCAGAACATACTTTGATAATAAACTACTCTGTTTCTGAGAAAACATGAATGTTCTGTTCCAGAAACATTGCAAGGGGATGCTGTAATTGCTGTAGGCGGTGCCCTTTAGAGGGCTTTCTGGCATGCAGAAACCTGAAAGTAAAAATCAAAGAAACCATTGCCTCCTATAATTATTTCTGCAGCCATGGTGCTGAGAGCAAGACACGTGTACCTCCCTCTCTTTCTCTGCACAGAGGCACCTCCTGAGCCTTGTTGTAGAGATTGCACACTCCACACCAAGGTTCACATCAATGGATGTGCAAAACACAAGGCTTCCCCAATAATCTTGACTTGTGGAAGGATCATGCTGCCTTCTCCTTGATCTCAGGTAGTGCTGGGCATACTCTGAGTGTACGTGAGTCTTTGTGCTTCAAAGTCCAAGGAGGCTGGGTTCAGATACTTATGTTGATTTCATTTCTCACCCTTCTCTCAAGAATCCTTTTATTCCTTGATGTATTAGAAATAGCATCTTAATTATTTATTATGATTAATGACCCCTTCTCATATTCTGACAGACTTTTCCAGATTAGACTATCACACTCCTCTCCCTCCCCAGCCTTCAAGAAAGACATCAAAAGCCAACCAAACCTACCCTGATCAACTTCTTTTAGAAGGGGCTACAAATTCAAACATTGTCAGAGGCCAAGCAGAAAGTGAAAGTAAGGAAACTGTAGGTGTGAA
The DNA here is from genome assembly GCF_036562045.2 of Rhinolophus sinicus. NCBI lineage: Eukaryota > Metazoa > Chordata > Mammalia > Chiroptera > Rhinolophidae > Rhinolophus > Rhinolophus sinicus. The sequence continues at coordinate 156,004,561 of NC_133751.1, forward strand.
ATAAGACAATAGGAAGTAGAGGGGCCTGGGGCTACACTAGACAGGTCATTCCGTCTCCAAAGGCATTCAGAATTGTTTTATTTTTAAGGCCCTGCAGTCCAAGCAAAATACAACTGACCCTTGAACGTGGGGGGTTAGGGGCACTAATCCCTGTGCGGTTGGAGGTCCACATATAACTTTTGACTCCCCCCAAACTTAGCTATTAATAACCTACTGTTGACCGGAAGCCTTAATAACAACATAGAGAGTTGATTAACACATATTTTGTATGTTATATACTGTATTCTTACAATAAAGTAAGCTAAACAAAATAAAATGTTATTAAAAAAATCATAAGAAAAAAATACATTTGTAGTGTTTACTGTAAAAAATCCACATATAAGTGGACACATGCAGTTCAAACCTGTGTTGTGCAAGCGTCAGTTGTACATCTTGTGGGTGAACCTGTCCCACTCACCAAAGATTCACCCTCTATTGACTATTCTAGATATTTTCAAGGAGACCTCTTGAGATCTTTGAAATCATGTATACCACCATGGCATATATTTCCCCCATAAATGCCACAAAGTATGTGAAAATTTTAAGGGCACCTTCAACACTGAAAGAAAATATGGTAGTGAAAGTAACAAAATTGTTAGGGCCACTCACACAGCCTCACAATTTGAATGAGTATCTCTGCAAAATTATAAATTACTCTATGTAATAAACCTATGGATGGCTTGCAAACAGTCAAAACTATTACTGATAAATCCTTCAAATACCAAGGACAGACTGGCTTTCTTTTTTGCCTTTGTCACAGGATCTTTGCAAGTGTTGTTTCCATTGAACGGTATGTTCTCTCCACCACCGCCCTGCACCCTCCTTCCTCACTTCACTTATCAAATCTGGCTAACCTTTTCTACCTCTGAGCTCATTTTTGACATCTTCAGGGAGCCTTTCCCTGATTCTCTCAGTCTAGAATCTATCTCTTTCATTCACGGTACTTAGGCTTCATAAGAGTGATTATTTGACTAAGGTCTGTGTTTGCCACTAGACTAGCATGTGGGCACTCAGTATTTTATCCCCAGCACTGTGCCTGATACACAGTAGTATGTCCCCCATTGGACCCTTCCCAACTGTGGAATGAATGAATGAAATTTCTGTAGATGTTATTTTCTTTTTTTAATTTGAAGTTACTGGATTATTTTTTAGGTGAAATTCACAGAACATAACATTTACCATTTTAAAGTGAACAATGCAATGGCATTTGGTATATAAGTATTCACAACATTGTACAACCACCACTTCTATCTACTTCCAAAACATTTTGATCACCCCAAAGGAAGCTCAATACCCATTAAACAGTTACTTCCTATTTCCCTCCTCCTCCAGCCTTGGCAACCTCTAATTTATATTATGTCTCTATGGATTTATCTATTCTGGGTATTCCATATAAATGGAATTATACAGTAAGTGGCCTTTTCTGTCTGGCTTCTTTCACTTAGTATAATGTTTTTGAGGTTCATTCACATTGTAGCATGTATCCGTACTTCAATCCTTTTTATGGCTGAATAATATTCCATTGTATTTACAGAACCACAGTTTGTTTATCCATTCATCCATTGATGAATGTTTGGGCTGTTTCCACTTTTTAGCTATTGAGAATAGTGTTGCTATGAACATGCATATACTTATTAGTCTAAGTCCCTGTTTTCTGTCCTTTAGGTTATTTACCCAGGACTGGAATTGCTGAGTCATGTGGTAATTCTATGTTTAACTTTTTGAGGAACCACCAAACTGTTTTCCATAGCAGCTGTACCATTTCACATTCTCACCAGCAATGTACGAGCATTCCAATTTCTCCACATACTCTCCAACACTTTTTAAAAAACATATAGCCATCCTAGTGGGTATGAAGTGGTACCTGATTGTGATTTTGGTCTGAATTTCCTGAACAACTAATACTGTTGATCATATTTTCATGTGTGTCTTGGCATTTATATGTTTTCTTTGGGGAAATGTCTATTCAAGTCCTTTGCCCATTTTTAAGTTAATTGTTTATCTTTTTGTTGTTGAGTTGTATTTTTAATATATTATGAATACTACATCTTTATCAGATATATGATGTGCAAATGTTTCCTCCCCTTTTGTGTGTATCTTTTTATTTTCTTGATGGTGTCCTTTGAAACACCAAAGTTTTTAATTTTGATGGTCCAATTTATCTGTTTCTTTTGTTGTTGTTTGTACTTCTAGTGTCATATTTAAGAAACCATTGCCAAATCCAAGGTTCATGAAGATTTACTCTTATCTTTTCCTCTAAGAATTTTATGGTTTTAGCTCGCAGGTTTCGATTGTTCATCCATTTGAGTTAATTTTTGTCTATGGTGTAAGGTACAGTCCAGCTTCATTCTTTCGCTTGTGGATATCCAGTTCTCCCAACATCATTTATTGAAGAGACTATTCTTTCTCCATTGAGTGGTCTTGATACCCTTGTAGAAAATCAATCAGCCATAGATATATGAGTTTATTTCTGGATTCTCAATATTATTCCATTTATCTGTATGTCTAGCTTTATGCCAGTTCACACTGTTTTGATTACTATTGCTTTGTAGTATGTTTTGAAGTCTGGAAGTGTGAGTCCTCTAATGTTGTTTTTATTTGTCAGTATTATTTTGGCATGGGCTTGATTTTTCCTTGCAGCTCAGAATGTCTTATTCTTTTGCACCCCCTCTTCTCTACCCTTTCCACCACTCACATAGCCAAGTGTCCTAAGATGCACGTTTCTTCAGGTGTTCATCTTTTTTCATAGTCACAAATGTTTCAAGGGAGTAATTAGGGTTTGCTGTGATTTCATGATGTGAATACCTATAAGATGCGTCTGGGACTGGAAGAAGGGAGAGCTGGGGGCCAAAATCTGGCACAGCACCCTTCTCAGACTCATCCAGCTGGGACTCCAAGACAGCATTTTGTAATGGTCCATTTACTTATCTGCGATTAATGTGTAAACAATTAGAGTACTAGGACAGTACCCCTAATATGTAATACGACCCCTGGCCTTCAGTAGGAGCTTACTGTCCCTATTTAGTACTGAACAAAGAAATCCCTGACCACATGTGGGTAAATGTCATCTCATGCCTAAGGAAGGGTTCCAACCTCCCTGACAAAGGAATTGCTGCTGGTGGTTAGTGAACCAGTTTTTACATTGTGATCTAAGTTTGATCTAAACCAATAGGCAAAATGCCATCAAAGCAAACCCTGCAAAGGAAAGATGGTGGGAAGGAGTGGAAATGTTTATTTTGCAATTAGCTAAGAATGTGGGATACTTTTCCGAATATTTTACTTGGCATCATCATGTGATCCATGCAGATCACTGATGGAACGTCTAACCACCTTCCCAGGAAGTTTAGAGGCCTATTGAAATCATTTCTGTTAGTCAGAGAAACATGCTTATCTGCAATTTGGGGGCATGTTTACCTATAGCTATTGTCTGAGTTCTAGTTGCATTTAAAGCTGGTGAGTTCCCCAGTGGGGATTTTAGACCCACATATCTGCAAATGCAAGGAAGTTATACATAGAAGAGCTATCTATATTTCGTTTGTGATGTCACTATGGTGTTTATTTTCTTAACCACTGTGGAAATTCAGTACCTAGACAACTAGGTATCTACTTTAGAGAAGAGTAATAAGTATATTAGCATCGCCCCTCTCCTCTACTCCCAGTAATTGGCATTCTTGCTTTCCAAATTTGTAGTTCTTTGATTGTAATAGAAACAAAATGTTGCAGAATATTTTATAAAATAAACATAAAATCTCATTGCACTTCTGCATCTTTGATGCCTAATTTGATCTGCGTCTCTCGCTTTGACATGCCACTTCAATAACAGGAATGATTGGATAATATACCATAGCCATATTGCATTTAGCCTGGAGGATGACCATTAGCAAGTGAAGAGTCATATTTGTCTTTCCTGTCCTTCCACCTTATTCACAAGCTTTTAGTGATCCAGATCTATCTGTCCTTGTCCAAGAATAAATAGTTCTTGGTCAGGCACTAAATGAAACCTCACCGCTGCCTTTAGGCCTGCAACCTGCAATCTGCATACACTCCAGTGTATTGGGAAACATGTTAGACTTGGGCCAGCTGCTCCAAAGCCAGGTCTTTTCTGTTTTTGTTTTCATTTAAATCACGTTCTTATTTATCTTTGTGAGTAGGAGGCTAAGGTGTAATTCTGGTAGGAGATGCCCGCAGCAGATTAAGAAAGACTTGTGAGATCTCCAGCAGTCTGAGGAATGTACCAAATCTTATACCTTGATTTCCTGATACCTGGGTTTGTTGGAGGCTGACTGATTCACCAAACAACTCCATCTAAATATATACCTAAGGTCTTCATGTATTCTAACTAACCTGTCTCAATAGGTTCAGAAATAAGTTCCAGGGGCCAGTTACAGAACCACAAACCTCTGGCCATATGAAGGCCCAGCACTGCACGGTGGGCCGGAGACTCACTTTGAGGTCGCCCTGCCTGGGTTGTCACCCTGACACTTAACACCCGTGAGCTAGTTGTTTCACATCTCTAACCTTCCCTTTCTTCCTCTGTGATGTGAGGGTATGACCTTTCCCTCTCAGGGGAGTGGTGAGCATTACAAGGGATACGTAGATAACACCTAGATGTGTCCTAATGGCGAGCATATAGTACTCAGTAAGTAAGCGAGTTCCCCTACCCACACTCACACACAGACTAAAAAATAATGGGGTGGAGTAGAAGAGAATATGGAACTCATGTCATCTAACCTCTTGGAGAAACAAATCAGTTGTAACTGAGAAAAGCGTTTCCAGATGCAGACATAGAAACACGCAGCTGAGCCCTTTGACTCGGAGCTGTGGGCTACACCCGTCCTCAGGGCCAGCCTCGGTCCAAGTCTGATCTTGTTTCTGTATGATCCAGTGATAGCATCTTTGAATCTGAACACTCAATGTTCCTGAAAGGGACCTGCTTCCCACGGATATGCAACCAGCTACCTGGACCCCAGAGTCCTTTTTAATTTAGCAACCCTGATCTTTTAAAAATGCGCCTTTGAGAATGTATTACATCCATTTGGTATTGTTTCCTCCTCTCCTGATGGCCTCGCTTCCTCTCTCCACACTCACATCTTGGCCACCCTTTTATCCTGGCAGCTGCAGGGAAGATTTCTCTCCAGCTGTCTATCAAGTCTTCAAAAGCCAGCGGGATGTAATTGTAATCTATTTTCCACCCCTCCATAGTAGTGGGTAACTCCCCCCCCCACACACACACACACTGCTCAAAATTGCAAGGAGATGGGAGCCAGAACTGCCTCGTGACTCCTCAGAGCCCCACATCGGTAATTACTGCCATTCATTACTGGCCCAGGAAAAAAACAAGTGTTCGATTGGGTGTTAGTGAACCAGAAGCCTAAAGGATAAGAGGGGAAGGAGGGAACGATGCTCCCTTCCTACTGCTTCCTCCCTCCCCTCCCTGCACACACGCACAGCCTTTCCAGAAAAACAACATCCCTCTGGCTGTTCCCCTCCCAACTCTCATCTTTTATTATTATGCTTATTTAATGTGCAGTCTAGAACTGGTACTGTGGCCAGTCATCTCGCCCCAGAATGTCTCAATAACCTTGAACCAGGACCTGATTTGCCTGTTTCCCTGGATGAGTGGTTCTATTTCATTAATTCGTATATTCATTCAAGCAACAGTTGTCAGGAATTCACTGCAAAGGGCTAGATTCTGAGGGCAATATTGAAGTTGCACTTCTCCCAAGGAAGTGTGCTTCCCTCCCCACTTTAACCCTGCCCAGTGTCAACCCCAACAGACAGGCTGGAGTGCCATTTATTTGCTCATCTTAGTCAATGCATTGTCTCCCTCCCTTAAATTCCCTTGGTTGCACTGCTTTGTCTTATGAGTTTTCACTGGATCTTTAACTTGTGGAGGACACAGAATATCGCTAAGAAAGGGGGACTATATATACAAACATATGTGAACGCCATCTGTGAGCACAGTGTTTTACATATTGTTTGTAGGCATTCAAGTATTATAGTATGGAAGGGAGGGAAGGAGGGAGGAAGGGAGGTTGGTTGGTTCAAGTAAGGAACAATGCATTGTAAAGTAGCTGTCTTTGGATTTCTATGGGAAAAAGCAAGTCCTAATGGAAGAGTAAGATTTGGGTTAGCTGATAAAGAGAGGAAGTCCTTCGAGAATGGGAAGTGTTGGCAGAAGCATCTTATGCTGAGAGTGAATCTCTGGAATTAGAACACATAAAAGAACACACTGTTACTCATCACTGTGTTACTTAACATTATTCAATTTTGTCCCCCCTAATGCTCCTCGAGGGTGGTCCACCAATATCCACATATTTAATTGAGCATCAGCCATTTCTTGCAGGAGCTCATTAACTATATGGAATTTGTGCTGGATGCTTAAGGCCCCGACTGATACTTTTAGGACAGTCGAGTTTTGCTTTAGATCACACACATCTTGTTGTTCTTACTGTTTTATTCTGTTATTTTTTGGTTCTCAAGATTTATAAGGAGCACAAAATTCCTCATCTCTTTTGATTCTGAAAAAACTGGTGTTTCAGGAATTAGAAGCAGCCTTTAAGTTACAATTCTTGGGAGCCTGCTTTATTTTGAAGACTGATTCCTCATAAATTTATCATATCATGTCAGGCATAATCTGGAGAATTAGTTAAAGAGACTCATGGTTTACTTGTAATTCTTAATAATAACGGCAATTTTAACACCGAATGTTTACTTGGTGCTTGGCATTGTGTTTAATGCTCTACATCAATCATTTTTATTTAACACTCATTTGATGTCAATAACATAAATATTGTTTCTATCCCATTTACATATGATAAAAAGCGGTTAAAAAATTGCCCAGGCTTGTGCAGGCAGTAAGCAGTGGAACTGGGAATTGATGGCAGGCAGTCTGACTCCACAGCGCACACTGCAGGTTCCCCCAGCCATCGCTTCTTTCTGTGACTGGAACTCTGGTTCTGACTGATAGCTAGAAAGGTCACATTCTTTATCTCCCAGGACCTAGGCAGATCAACAAATGTGACCTCAAAATTATAGATGTCTAGCCTATTTAAGAGAAGATTCCAAAGCATTATTGGAAGAGGGGGCGCAGGATTATTGTTGGTTGTCATTGCATTTTTAGGTTAAATAATTTGCCAAGTATTTCATACTTAGAATTCCTAGGGTTACGACCTTCAAAACTCCAACCGTACATATAATATTCATACATGTGTGCATAAATCATGGGGTGTATCTGATTTAAAGTTAATTATTTCAGGTGGACCAATTCACTGAACTCTTCCTTGCAGGAGCTCATTAACTGCATGGAATTTGTGCTGGATGCTTAAGGCCCCAACTGGTACTTTTAGGACAGTCCAGTTTTGCTTCAGATCACACACACATCCCCCTCTGAAACCAAGGTATTCCCAGGAAAATCAGTTGAAGTTCTTCAAATGCTCTCTAATAGATTATTTATTATTCCAAAGAGATTTTTTGTTGTTGTTGAATAACTATATCTAACTGCATCTTCTGAATACTCATAACATTTTTATTCTAAAATCTGAAAAGGTCATTTTGTGTACTCGGCTGTGCCTGGGCATGAAATCTTCTTAGAAGATTGGAGTTCTTTTTTTAACGACCTACAGAGGATACTGTACCGCCTATCTTGGCAGCTTTTTGCCCTTCCTAATAATCTAGATAGTCAGCAGGTATTTCCTGATGTGCAATCCAAATCTCGCCTGCTGCTTTGGCTCATTCCATTTGATTGTCATGGTACCGATGTTATCCTGTTCGTGGTCTTTTTCGTAAGGCCAGGAAATCACAGCGTTATAACTGACATGATAGTTATGGTCACATTCCAATTGCCTTAAGTACCTCCATCTAGAACAGCCCTCTAAGTCCCAATTTTTGTAATGTGGCTGAGGAGCTGTGAGAATGCCATCTGTTTGCAAGAATGAGGCCATTGATGGCTGTACACTTGACTTGAAAATGGCACTACTCATCGAAATTAAGATTTGAGACTTAAAGAAGCTGGCTGTGGACAGCTAGGTTGACTCTCACTTTGCAGGGAGACTGGGCCATTTAAGAGTAATCGGATGGAAACACGAGCCTGGAGTGACGTTTATATAGCATTTTTATTTGTTGAGTATAGCTGCTGTACTCAGCTTTGTATAAAACATGGGGAAAACTGGATCAAATAAAGGAAAGCTACTTAGGTGGAATAGCAGGGAAGTTCCCTAATGAAGAGATCTGACAGACCATGGAATAGTCATCCCCAGGAAGGCTGGTGTCATTGAGATGTGGTTATTTACCACGGAACCAAATAGTTCCCCACTGGATGCATCTTAGGCCATTTTCATTTTGGTTCGTGACTGGGATTTAATTGGAAACGTGTCTCACATCTGTTGTTGATTACCTAAGTCAATGCTTCTTAAATTCTAGTTGTGGCAGAATCACCTAATGAGCTTGTTAAAATACAGATCTCCAGGCCCTGTTCCCAGAGCTTTTGTTTTATCAGATCCGAGTACTGTCTGGGTATCTTCATGTTTACCAAATTTTTTGGATGTTTTGGATTCTGAAGCATATGTGCTATAAACTCCATTTTAAAAAACATGGAGTTAGGGCCACTATGGGAAGATTCCCGATCTTATAGGAAGCACATCTGTGCATTTCAGTCTGTCCTTATCCTCACCCTAATAGTCCACTTTGCCGCATCACCAGAGTCCCTTTCTACTTGCAGACAGGATCATGTTTGGTGGAAGAAATATTTGGAGAAAGGCTGGAGGTTGCTCAGAGGAGTGTGCTGCTTCCAAGGAGGACTCCAAGCTCACTCAGTCTGGGCTTCCCTGCCTTTCCTGTGAGGCAGTTTGATGTCGTACAGTGTTTTCCAAAGTTCTATGGCATATGAACAACTATTAGAAAAAAGGAGTTCTATGGTCAGACAAGTGCGAGAAACACTGTAGAAAACTGTCTTTCATATTCCACTGGTGATATTGTGTCTACTAATTTGCGCTTTCTAATCCTTTCACCTTCTCCCCCATCCCCAACCCTCTCCCGTCTAGCAGCCATCAGTTTTTTTCTCTAGGTCTCTGAGTCTAGTTCTGTTTAGCTTGCTCATATAGTCTCTTCTTTGGATTCCACATATAAGTGAGGTCATATGGTACTTGTCTTTCTCTGACTTATTTCACTTACATAATATTCTCTGGGTCCATCCATATCATTGCAAATGGTAGGATTTCATTCTTCTTTATGGCTGAGTAATACGCCATTGTATAAATGTACCACAGTTTCTTTATCCAGTTGTCTACTGATGGGCATTTCAGTTGTTTCCATGTCTTGGCTATTGTGAATAGTGTTGCAATAAACATAGGAGTGCATAAACTTTTTTGAATTAGAGTTTTGGATTTCTCCAGATAGATACCTAGGAGTGGAATTGCTGGATCATAAGCTAGTTCCATTTTCAGATTTTTGAGATACCTCCATACTGCTTTCCATAGTGGCTGCACCAATCTGTAATCCCACCAACAGTGCACAAGGGTTCCCTTTTCTCCACATCCTCATCAACGCTTGTTTGTTTTATTGATGATAGCCATTTTGACTGGGTTGAGGTGGCATCTCATTGTGGTTTTTATTTGCATTTCTCTAATGATTAGTGAGGTTGAGCATTTTTTCATATGTCTGCTGGCCACCTGTATGTCCTCTTTAGAGAAATGTCTCTTTATGTCCTCCGCCCATTTTTAAATTGGGTTGTTTGTTTTTTTGGTGTTCAGTTGTATGAGGTTTTTTTTTTTTTATAAATTTTGGATATTAACCCCTTGTCAGATATATCATTGGCAAGTATCTTCTCCTATCTGGATACTTTATAGTCAATGCAGAAACAGAACTAGGAAGTGGTGACTCACATGAGAGTCAAGGCTATATCAAGACCAATAGGATGAGAAGGGCTGGGACTGGGAAGAACAACGACTAGGAGAATTTGTTGTTAGCTAACTTGCCTTATAAGTAACACTAAAGGTTGTCATTATGGTGAAAGAAAATGATAATAGATGGTAATTGAAGTCCCCAAGAAAAAATAAAGAGCACAGGCTATGGTAAAGATGTGGGTTAATGTGAAAGATTCGTTAAATATATTTTTCTCATTTTCTCTCTTAATTTCTTTAAAATATAAGATTTTATAAAGCAACAATTTATAACATTGTATTCTTAATATTAGATGATATTAAACTCAGGACCAAAATCATTAAATTTGTCCAAAAAGGGAACTTTTTAATAGGTGCTATTGCTTAATGAAGATAATAAGTATATCTATTTATGGCATCATATTCATAAAGCAGAAACTACAAAGTGTAGAAAGTACAAGGAGATATACACTGGTTGCAGAAGTTATTTATTGAACTTCTCTCACTCCTTTACAGATATAATGTATCAAAAAAATAAGCAATGGTGTAAGTTTCTGTGAATGCTGCAGGGGAGCTTGAAAAAAGGAGCATTCTGTATTTTTCTTTCTTTTTCTAAATGGATTTGTTTTCCAGTTACAGTTGACGTGCAATATTATAATAGTTTCAGGTGTATAACTTAGTTACTAGACATTGATATACCTTTCAAAGTGATCACCCTGATAAGTCTAGTACCCATCTGAAACCATACATAGTTTTTACAATAGAGCATTCTGTATTCTTGAGGGACAAGGTTTGATATATATGTTTAATATATATTTTAATATAATTATATAATTATAAGTATTTATGATATATTACATATATAAGTATACTATAGTTATATTAAAAATATATTTATTTATTTATTTTGTACCTACTACAAAAGCTACAAAGACTTTTTCTTTTTAAATTTTTTTATTGGGTAACTGTGTTTCTTCCAGGACCCGTCAGCTCCAAGTCAAGTTGTTGTCCTCCAATGTAGTTGTGGAGGGCACAGCTCAGCTCCAAGTCCAGTCGCTATTTTTTTTCAACCTAGTTGCAGGGGGCGCAGCCCACTATCCCATGCGGGAATCAAACCGGCAACCTTGTTTTTAAGAGCACACATGCTAACCAACTGAGCCATCCAGCCACCCACTGGCAGCTCAGTGGGAGCTCAGCTCAAGTCCCTGTCTTCAATCTAGTTGTGGAGGGTGCAGCTCACTGGCCCATGTGGGAATCAAACCAGCAACCTTGCTGTTAAGAGCACTTGCTCTAACCAACTGAGCTAACTGGCCACCCTTACAAAGACATTCTTAAATTCTAAAAATATAAACAGTACAAACAACATTCTCTGAGCACAATGCAATCAAACTAGAAATAATCAAACACACAAAAAACCAAAATTTCCCAACACCTAGGTATGAAAAAACACACAAAACCCACCATCTTTAACATCTCAGGTTTACACAAAAATCTAAATGAAAATTGAAGAATATATGGAAAATAATTATCAAAATACTATGTTTTAGAATTAATGTGAAATAGTTAAAGCAGGGATTAGAGGCAAATTCATAGCCCTAACTACTTAATAATCAAGAAAGAATGAAATTAAATGAATTAAGGTTACAACCCAAGTAGAAGAAAGGATTGAATAAAATAGAAGTAGAAATTAATGAAGCAAAATATAGGAAACAGTAGAACCAATATATAAAACATGAGCTTTTTTGAATAAAAATTGGAAAATAGATTAATTATTACCTAACTTAATCATGAAAAAAGAGAGTTTAAAAATACAAAATAAAAAATAAAAAGAGGGAAGTAACCATAGACACAGAGGAAATTGAAAGAATCATGGGAGGCTACTTTGTTCAATTCCTTGCAAATAAACTTGAACACCAGAATGAAAGGGCTACTTTTTGTGGGGAAATATGATTTACTGGAAGGAAGAATACCAGGCAGACAAGAATGCAGCATTGTTCACTCATCATTCACAGTTAGGATGAAATGAGAGAGATTGCAGGCTTTTCGTAGGCACTGTCTGAGACCTTCCTGAGAGAGGACAATGAAATGGGCATTGTTTTTACTCTTTATGTTTCTAAGGATTTGATGTTATTGTATCCTTCATCTTTATTAATATGCAATAACTAGTGATAACCACCCCCTGCCCCCAGTTTGCTGAATATGCCTGTATAAATATACTTGCTGGTATGGTATGTTCCTGCTAGAAGAGTAGCAGCACTACAATATAACACAGCCCCTCCTTTCCTACCCCACACCCATCCCAGGGGAGTTCAACAAATTGATTTTTTTTTAAAGGAATCTGTGAAATAAATACAAAGTCACTCATCAGTATGTTTCCAGCCTCCCTTTCCTGTATTTCTGTGTGTTCAAAACGTTGCTAGGCAACCAGGTAGTAAAGGAGCCAAAGCCCTTGTAAAAAGAAGACATATTTACAATGTCAGAAATACAAATGTGGGCTTGCTCATTTGGGCTTGCTAACAAACTGCCAAGACTTTGGACATAGTCAATTCAGAGGCAATGATTGCAATTGATCTTGAGGTTAGTGAAAACAATTGGCCATAATCTGCCCAGTGGAGACATGACTTAAACCACCCAAGTGTGAAAGGAGGTGCTGCTCCCACGGTACCCTTTGTCTTTGAAAGTGGATGGATTTTCCGTGGTTCCTGCTGAGCCCGTCTCTCTGTCTTAAGTCTGCGTGACTCCATTGTTGCAGTTAGCACAGTCTCCATAAAACCTCTTTAAAGCTCACAATTGTTAGCACCCAATCTTCATTAGGAACGGCTGCTGCAGCTCCCCTGGCATTTAATATATCCACTTGATTTTAAATGAAGCCTGCTTCTGTGGTCACTGGCATGCACGCTGTGTGGTGGCCCAGGTTCAGATTATTCTAGGGAACTGCTCAGCCTTCCTACCTGGTGTGTGTGCCAGGGTCTGCTCATGGTGACAGGTGCTGATGTTCAGCTGCTAATTTCCCCCATTAGAGACAATGTGGTAGGATCTGATGATACAATCTGTTCATCTGAGGTCTGCCCTGATTTTTTCCTGTTTAAAATATATTGCTAACTTTATTGAAACAATAAAAGAAGGAATAGATGCACAATCTGCCCTTTAAGTGGTTTTGCTTTGCTAGGGGAAAAAACCCATAGCAGTCAATTTCTCTTTGTCTATTATAATTTATTAACAGTGTGTTGTAATTAGGTGCATGGCTTTGCCTTAGAGGACAAATGGTGCTTCGTGAACTGTGACGTTCGTCTGATTGTGGTAAAATGACCCATTTGGTTTTACCAGCTGTGACTTTGGAGGGAACTGAATGACAGAGAATGCATAAAACTCAACAGATGAAAACATTCTCTGCTCATACTCCCTATTACTGATCATTCTGTATCCCAAACAAAATGTTCTTTGGATTTGCTTGCGAATGTCTTGGTGATCTGAAGAGTGTTGTGCTTGTAAGTTGATGGATGTTAGAAGGGCAACAAGCTTATGAAATCGGGCCCGTATTCCCCTATCAATATGACATACACTGCTCTGGCAGAAGCTAAAGGTATTATAGCGTCTGATTAACCAGGAAGGATTCCGAAATGGGGAAACAGGATGGTGCAGTGGTTGCCATTGCGCTCTTGGGGATCAGGCTGCCTGCATTGGAAGCCTGGCCACAGCATTACCCACTCTGGAACTTCTCTAAGCCTTGGTTCTTTATCTCTAAAACAAGGGATTGTATAATTTGCCTCACACAGTGTATGTGAGGATTAAATGAGTGAATTCTTAACATAGTGTTTACCCATAGTAAGTTCTCAAGAAAATTAAGGATTCAGACCTCAGAAATTATACTAGACTTTGTAGAAAAATGGTCCAACTTAATGGAAAATGGTGCATTCCTGACTGGGCTTGAGAGAATAAAGGGAAGAACCATAACCAGCTCCCCTCAGCCTGCTCCTGGCCTTCTACCTGGCACTTATGACTGGGAAAGGGGTCCCCAGCAGAAAAAGGAGTCCCCTTCTATGGCCATAATCTTGGCAAAAGACTTTGAACCGCATTAACTTTCATTAATTTCTTTTCCTTTCTATGCTGGGAGAAATAGCAAAGGCAGAGAGACTGGAAAGAGTAAGAAGAGGTGTTATGCCATCTGACTGTTCACTTTTTCAGCTCACACAAAGTTGGGACCATAGAAATGGAAAACCACAAAAAGATTAAGTCTGCGTAAATGGTCCTGTCCCCTCACTGGTCTTTGTTCTGTGTCCCTTTTCTAAGTTTTTATTCTTGCCTCCCATTTATCCCAAGTAAAGTGTAAAGTGATGGCCAATAAAGGATAACAATAAGATGCTTCCCAGAACATGCCCATATCAATATGGAAAGCCTGGGATAGAAAGCAATGAGTGAGTCTTAATGAGGACATTTCATATACCATGACAAAACTGATTTTTAAAGTGAGGGGAGAAGATTTCTGTTATCTCTTGATTACCTCTCAGATATATCCAGAAAGTGGTCCTAATATCAGAGGAGACTAAACTCATTCAGTTGATGATAGCTGGAAGCTGCCTATGGCAAGCCTGAAACAAACATTTTAAAAAAAACAAAACAAAACAAAACGCATTCTAACCCTCCTAGACTCTCTCTGTTTTCTCATTCACTTCTTTCCTGTGCCAGATATCAATTTAGTGCCTTTCAGCTCTGAATCTACACTTCTTTGCCCTGCTTTGTGATACTAGAGTGCACTCTAAACATTTCTCCTTGGCCAGATGGCAGATGTTATTTTTCGTCAGTAGAGGGCACTGAGAGGCCACTGCAGGAGAAAGGGCCCCATCCTGGTTTCTGTGTGCTTTTTCCTTCCTGCTCCTGTGGCGTTTGGGACACCCAGGGGTGCCCCACCTCCAGGGAGTTTACCAGCATGTATTGGGTAGTTTCCCAGTGGGTCTCTAAGGTTCCTGGCAGGTGGTCTCCTGTTTGCCAGCCCTGGCTTGTCTCACCTCAGGGAACCTCACTATGAGTGGGGCCATAGTCACATCCTTTGCAAAGAGGTCTGAATCTCAGCCTTGGGTTTGGGGGCAAGAGCACTTCCAAATAATTTCTTCCCTGGGCGTTCTGGCTCACCTAGAGGTAGCTGCTCCCAATATCTGCCCTTCCTGTACTTGTTAGAGGTCTCTTTATTCAGTATTTAATCCCCTATTACAAATTAATAATTGTTTATATTAAGTTTCCCTTGTTCAAATTACTGGTGTTTGTTCTGTTTTCTGGTTGGACCCAAATTGATAGATTCTGAAGGATCAGAGGTGATGTTATAGAGATGGTGAGTTCGGGGAGGCACTGGGCATGCATATCTGAGCTCTTTCTCTTCTTTTCTTGGGAGTCACCCTGCCCTGGGTGATTGTTCTCAGCCTGCAGGCAGCTCAGTGGCCAAGGCTCTGCCCCTGAGTAAGGGACCTGTGCTGGTCCAGCTCTGGGTCAGCTGGTCCAAGATCGGTCAGATAAATCTGTCTGTCTCTCAGTTTTAGAAAGCCTGCAGATGAAAACTACATTTTCCAAGATCCACTCTATCAGTAATAAAGGTGTTATTTTGGACCCAATCTACTGACTGCTTTACCTTGTTCCTCAATTAATTCTGAACCCAGGTGAGGAAAAGTCTTACTTTTTATTGTTTCCTTCTCCCCAACTCCCAGTGATTTTCATACGAAGCCATTATAAATAACTTACCATCAGGAACGGATACCCAGGGAAAGCACATGTCTAGTGCATGCTGTTTAGCTTTGCCTATCCCCTGGGCCGGTATCACATTGCCATGACTTTTATACCACCACATGTAAAGCTATTTTTTCTTAAAATACTAAGGTAATTGGGGAGTGATTCTGTATCTCCAGAATGCTTAGTCACACCATAATGGTCATCTTCAATGAATACAATTCTACAGAACCACACAAACAGTCCAGAATTTGATGATAGGAAAACAACGCGAGCTATTTGAAACACATCTCTTTAAAATCATGAATTAACAAATCATGCATGTAAAACCGTGAAAAAGAATAGACTTGTGGCTTCCACTCTGTGCAGGAAGGACCACCAAGGGAAAGGGTCATTAGCCAGCCGGTCCTTGGGCAAGGTCTGCTTCCCTGACGCATTGGATGATAACAGTTGGATTTGATGGCGCTGCTGAGTTCTTGTTGAGGAGGAAATTGAAAAACGGATGTCAGCAAATGACCACATTGGCTCAGACAGTGAACCACATACCACTCATCCCCTCCATCATCTCTATTGACGTAGCCTTCTATTGTCCTTGACTTTCTCTTGCACTCTGCATGCATGGCTGAGTTACTTATGTGCCTTATGTGTTTGCATAAGGAGAGCACAGTGGAGGGAAAGGTACCCCGTATGCTTCAGAGAGAATGAGAAAATGTGGCTCATGCCTTTTGTGAACATTTGAAATGTTGGTGTCGTGGCTAAGGATTAATAAAGCTTTATATCTCACACACACACACACACACACACACACACACACACACACACCATCTCATAGGCCTGGGGTAATAACACCTGACATGGGGAGCACAATATAATCTTGAGATTCTGAGATGACCTTTGAAACAGATTCTTGCTGGGCTGGAAAGCCAGAGGAAGTGAACATCTTGTCACTTGTTGATGGTTAATGGTGAAGAATGGATTTATTATGAGCCATGTGATTTGACGTGGTAAACTTGCATTTTAAAAATTATAGCTTAATATTGCAAATGGTGTTATTTAAGGGACAGGATCAAATCAGGTTATTAAGAATCAGAATTAAAGGAATCAACCAGCTTGAAATTTAATTACAAATCTTTGTTTTTTTTCCTCATTGCTTTTAGTAGTTTCTTCAGCTATTGTGGAATAAATTATCATGAGCATTCAACATAAAACCTCTGTTTTTATAGACAGTGGTGATCTAAGGCTGAGGTATGACGTTGGTTCATTTTATTTTTTATGATGTGATTCAGGACATGCTCCCCCCAAGTATGGCACCTTGGCATACTGAAATTTCAAGCTGAAGGATTTTGAGAAATGGCATGTGTAGGAAGGACTTTCTGACCTTCCCCTGAAGCAGGTCATAAAACCCCCTTCTGAGAGGTGCCCCCTCTATACCCAGAGGAAAGGTGCATCTTTATCTCCAAAGACTGAAATAATAAACACAGAGAAGACTCTGCATGAACAGGCCTTGTACGTTTCCCCCGTTTACCACATTCAGCTCATGCTCTTTGTCCCATCACATCTCTCCACAGCTCTCCACTGTTCATCAAACAGCATAAAAACACTCAAGTTTAACCATTTCTTTGGGTCTTCCTTTCCTATGAAGCCTTTCATGTCACATAAAACTTATATTAAATAAATTAGTATGCTTTTATCTTGTTCATCTGTCCTCTGTTATAGAGTTTCCAATAAGAACTTCAAGGGTAAAGGAAAAAAAATATTTTTCCTCGCCTACGTTTACTTCCTTTTTCATCTAGTGTCCTCCTTAGAAACCTCTTCCTCTCCTCCTTTTCCCTCCTTCAAAGGATTGACACTGATTGAGAGATGCCATTACGGTGAATTTAGCATTTAGCATTGACGTCTTTTCTCACCTGGACTACCTTTTACATGTACGAAGTGTGCAGAGTGTAAAATTGTGATTCTGATTTCTGTGTCATCGTCATGTCTATTTTCTGATTGATTTTAAAGAAATATCTTCAACTATTTCATTTTTTTCAAATTCTTCTTTAGCAGAATTATGTATATTTTGAATAAATCTTGGTCTGTGCCCCACATGTCAAAATAATTACCCAGAGATACTGACCACTGGAACCAGTTGGGTGATTCTTGCAGGAAAGGAACCCAGCAGCAGGGTTCAAAGCTTGACGCTGGTGACGCTGAACAATGTATGGTTCCTAGTCACACTGGTTCCATGGAATGGTGACCCAGGGGCACTCTTCATAACCTGCGGGGCCATTTGGTGGTCACTTCCTCCTCTGCTCTGGAATTGCATGCTGGGCCACCTGGAGAAGACGAGGCAATGTGGTAGGATCCGAAATGTTCGTCGACAAGAGGTGTTTGCCACCTAAGAAACCTTTTAAAAGTTTGAAAGTTGTGACATGTGGCATGTGTAAACCATTCCAGCCTTCTTTCTAATAGTGAAAAAAAGAAAAAAGAAACAACCTGAATATCCACTAATGGGCGAATGGCTAAACAGACTATTCTCATGTTGTAGAATACTATTTATGTCTGAAGTCGGCATGGGGTGATCTTTAAACCATGTTATTGGATGGAAAAAATTAGTACCAGGATACTTATGTGTAGCATATAACCCCATTTCTACTGTCCCCAACTATAAATATATTATTAAAACTAATATACAGAGGGTGCCAAAAAATGTATACACATTTTAAGAAAGGAAAAATCTGTATTAAAATTATGTTGATGGTAACCACTTTGAGCACCGCTCGTAATTGCAGAAGTCAAACTTGTATTTATCTTTTGTTACCGGTGTATGTCGAGTATTACAGTCTTAGTAGTTTTTTTCCTTTCTTAAAATGTGTACACATTTTTTTGGCACACTCTGTATTATAAAATTTCTGTTGTATTTATAGCACAGCAAAACAGTATATATATTATATATTTATAGCAAATATTTTTAAATACATATAAAAAGGTCTGAGAGCATACAAGCCATTTGATAGGGGGACGCGACTGAGATTGGGGTGGTAGTGAAGAGGAATTTTGCCTTTTGTTTTCTGTCTTCCTGTATTGGCGAATTTTTTACATTGAAACAGAATCATGTATTACAAATAAATATTAACATTTTTAAATAATTAATTTTGAATGGCTAAGATGTAATTTAGGGAGAAATGCCACTTTGGCTGGGGCTAGGTGGTAATAATGAGGGAAGAGACACAGGCACACACCTAACCATTCAACCTCGTTAATGAATCTCCCAGTTGTGATAGGATGGCAGCTCTGTCGCTATGGTTAATACTCTCAGAATGGTTAATTGTGCTCAGATGTCTTGCTGTTCTTCTGTTATGAGTAAATAAACAGAATAAATTTTGAACACACTCGTAGGTGTTCATTTAACTGTATGTTAATTATTATTTATTCAGTATTATGCCTCAGTCCTTATATCTCCTCTCTGTATTTCACCTCTCCTTCCCTAACACCCGCTTCCCCTTACCAACTGGTTTATGTCCCCTCTATTTAGGATCTACCTTGAAATTCACAACTTCCTGAAAGCTGTTCTTAATCAACTCAGCCTCATTGAGAAATCTTTTACTCAGCATCTCCTTGTGAATGTGCTGTAATGTTTGAGGACTTCATTTTGTACCTTCTGGAGACGTTGCTTGCTAATTGGCTTTCTGTCATATTTTGCATATATGTTCTCTTAATTCATCTTTCAAAGTAACGGACTTTTCATGAGATAAAACACAGAAAACAATAAGGCATATGAACATTGGAGACAAAAATGCCTGAGTTTAAAAACTGACTTTTCTACTTTTTGTTGGGTGGTTTTAGGACTATTTCTTCTTTTAAGCTTATTTTGCCCACCTGTAAAACTGGAATAATAATTCCTATTTCATGGGACTGTTGTGATGTTCCAGTGATCTGTATGCGAAGCACTTGGCATGAAGCTTGATGGCGGTAAGCACTCAGCATGAGGTAGTTCTTGGTGTTGGTTCTCTCCTATATCCAACTCGCTATGCGTGTGTATTTCTTGGCCCTGACATCAGATAATGACCATAATGAGCTTTAAAGTCATGATTTATTTGTTCATTTTGGTCTGAGATAGTCAGGGACCTGGGAACATTTGGGCTTCAAAAGTCGAGGAATGAGGCTTATATATTGTCAAGTCCAACTCAAGTCACCTCCTAAGTGGACTCTTTTATTCCTCAAACCCCACTTGCTGTGAACAATTTAATCAGAGTTTGCCCATATACAAAGGATCTGTTCCGTATTTGTCTGTTTTATGCTACTTTGGGGACCAAGTCATGTTTTGCCCTGGCATTATTTCTTGACTTACTTACACTATATGTATAGTATGTATGCTTTCATTCATGTTGTCATTCAGCAAAAATTTGCTAAGTGCTGCTGTGTTGGGCACTAAAGAAACACATGGAGTATGAATAAAAACCTGTGAGGTGGACAAATTGGGGAGAGCACACTAAACTGAAAGTAGAGCATGTGCAAAGGCCCTGAGGCATGAAAGAACAGGACTTGCTTTAGGAGCTGTAGGTTCTGTGTAGTACAGTACTGAAGCATGCAGTGAACATGGAAGTGGTTGGAGATGAGGTTGGGTAGATAAGCAGGAAAGGCCATTAATAGTTCACGTAAAAGCATTAATATTATCATGCTGGCTGTGTGGATCTACTGAAAAAATTTAAGGCAAGGAAATAACAATATCAGATTTGTATGTTATAAATAAATTCTAGCTGCCAAGTGCAAGATGGGTTAGAGAGAGATGAGGATAGAGGGAATAAAATGAGGAGGCTGCTGGAATAGTGTGGGTGTGGGATGATAAGTGACTGAACTAGGATATAAAAGAGGGAATGGGGTATTAAGAAAGGGATTTAAGAAGTTGAATTTAGAGGATTGGTGCTTGATTGATGTTGTGACAGCAATAGAAAATTAACACAAGTTACCACAAATTTAACATTTTAAAGCAGCACAGATTTATTATCTTATAGTTCTGTAAGTTAGAAATCTGATATGAGTCTCACTGGGCTAAAATCAGGGTGTCAGCAAGGCTGCACCCCTTTCTGGAGGCTCTAGGGGACAATTGGTTTCCTTGCTCATTCAAGGTTATTAGTAGAATTTACTTCCTTGCATTTGTAGAACTGAGGTCCCCATTTCCTTGCTGGGTATCAACTGAGGCCCATTCCCATCTTCCAGAGGCCATCTGTATTCCTTGGCTCTCTTCCCCTATCTTCCAGAAATGGTGGTTAGACTCCCTTTTCACACCGCCTCTTCTGCTTGCTTTCTGCCTCTGTCTTCTGCTTTAAAGGCCTTGACATTAAGTTGAGCCCATCCAGGTAATCCAAGGCAATCCCCCATCTCCAGGTCCTTAACTTCTGTCACACCAGCAAAGTCCCTTTTGCCATGGGATGTAACATGTTGATAAATTCTGGGCATTAGAATGTGGACGCCATTCTGCCATTCTTTGGGGCGCCATTATTCTGACTTCTCGAATTGGATATGGGGTTAAAGGAGAGGATAGAACCCAAGTTTCTAACTTCAGCAGGCAAGTGGATGCAGCTTTAGGGGAGGAAATGAGTTCAGTTTTGAACATGCTGACTTTAAGGGGCTCCTGGGAAATCAAGATGGGACTCTCTCATAAGCAGTTAGCTGCATCAGCCAAAAGGCAGAGGAGAAATCAAGGCAGGAGATACAGATTAGGAAGCCATCGACATATAGTGAGCCCTCAGTGAATGTGTAGAATGGGAGGAGAATAGGGCTAAGAGAAGAATGCTGGGGCCAGTAATATTCTGGGTGCACCTAAGGAACAGTGGAATAACCTACTTGGTCTCCCATCACAGGGTCTCCATTTCTTGTGGCACATTTCTTCCTTTCTCCTCTACCTGCCCTATTTTCTCCTCATTGCCTGGTTTTCTGCCTACTTGTAGTTTCTATTTCCTAAAACTTCACCTCACACATTGTGCTGTGGCCTCTCCATCTGCTTCATCATCACAGATCTCTCAGCTTCAACTCTCATTACTAACCTGCCTCATTCTTTTGGTTTTTTTCAGTTCGAGGTGGGAAAAAACCTTCTAAAGAGACTTGGATTGACCCAGCTTATTTTAAGTCATGCTGTAGTCCCCAAATTAAATTAGGATTGGCTGTCTGGAGGCCAGGTGCCCACCTTGGTCCAATCAGCTGTTTCTCTATTTCAGGAACTAAAATGAATTCAGTTTCGTACAGCAAATCATTTTGTTCCACAGAGGCTTTGGAGGAAGAACGTTAACTTTATCTCCATATTTGCTGGACCCAGGATTATGATGTCAAACATGGGTATATGATAGATGCAGGGCTCTCTTCACCGTCACCGCTTGCTTCTAGCCTTACGTGGCCCTAATGTTATCTGTGTGCAGGGGATCTTGATAGAAATTGAATTCTGGGTCCAAAGCACAGGAATAAAATCCAGTCAGGAAAAATTCAAATCTAATATAGTCATTTTCCTTCTCTGACTAATCTCTTCCCTCCATTGCCTTAGTGTGTTTATAAACATTATCCAAGTGAGAGCTGGTTATTCAGATTCATGGATCCTCCAGCCACTCACCGTTCATACATCCTGCAGGCTCTCAGCATCCATACACATAAGCAAGTGATGCCTGCCTGTCTCTGAATCACAGCTATGCACCGACTCTCCCATAATATCGAGTATGAAGCATCTCACCTCCTTTTAGGGAGAGACCCTCTGGGCAGGGTTGCAGTTTGCATCTGTAGTTTTGAGAGCAGCCAAAACTATATCCTATTTGGTGCTTTTCCTGGATGGCGAGAGAACTAGAATTTATGTTGCCGGTGCAAACAATGCACTGTAAAGCCTTCAGATTCCTTTTTAAGTTTTTATTACACACAGATAATAATCTTTCGCAAGATCTCAATTTACTGAACCTAAGTATGATGGATGGACTCCAGGAAAGGCAGGGCATCTACAAGGTCAAACGAGCTTCTCTAAAACAAATTCCTATGACACCAAGCTTCAAAGAAGATGTTTCCTGAGTGGGGTTCATGTGAGGCCATCAGGGATGGGTAGTGGCCTGGATGAGTGGTGAGCTGCTGCTGTTCTCTGAGCCCTGCTGCAGAGGTTCGGGCCAGCACATAAATGGGAGCCCCTGTCCACAGTTCCTGGTAAGAAACAGACTGAAAACAGGAAGGGACAGTGTTCTCTACATGAGAGAGGACACGTGCCATCCATCTCTCCAGTGGACTCTTGCCAGGTCGTTCTCTAATTGCGGCAGAGGTCTCTCCCTCCAGGCTCAGCTGGCCAGCGTCAAGCCTACTAGGCTTGTTTTAATCAAGTCTGTGCATTCTGTCTACAAGTGACTTCTTGGTAATGGTTAACTGCTTTGGGGGTGAATGAAGTCTATCAGACAGTAAATTGCTTAAGTAGCTCTTCTTCATGGAACTGGCCGCAATGAGAACAAAATGATCAGAAAACTTGAGAACAGCAAGGAAAATTCAAGTCCTGGAATGGGCTGTAGAGATAGTCTAGGACAACGTACTCACTGAGAGATGCCACAGTGAGGCCCCCACAGGCGAGCGGGGCGAACATGTGGATATACAACCTCAAGCAGCTCGAGCCAGTAAAAACAGGTCAGCCTAACTGGCATTGAAGCAGAAGTTATATGGTGGGACTTTTATTATTTAAAAATGCTAGGGGAACATGAAGGCAAATATTGTTAAATGGAATGCATGAGCTAGAGGCAGCCTCCAGAATCACTGAAGGGCAACCTTCAACTGCTACTCTTTCTAGCTGGGTACACGGATAATTTGCCTTTGCATCTTTGAGTCAGATGATATGAAGGGTAATTAAATTCTTACACAGAACAAGGAAATCATATACTTCTCTCATCATTTTCCCTACCCATCTCGTCCTTGCCTCCTGCTCTCTCACCAGACCCGAAAGATTCGTATCATCTAGCCCCACCAAATTATTCACGTTCTTTGACTCTACCAGATGTTTTTTTATGCTTTTGTGACTTGGCACATGTTGTTTCATGTACCAAAGCTGATATGGCTTCTCTCTCCTCCTATCTTGAAAAACCCAACCTAGTCTTCAGGGGTCAGCTCAAGTTCATCTTCTTTATAAAGTCTCCTAGGACTCCCCACCTCGGGTAAATTGCCCCCTCAATTATGCTCCCACATAATTTTGTGCTTCTATTATATCACTTAATCAAATTGTTCTAATCATGTAATAGAATAATACTCTGAAATATTTTTGGCTTAATTAGGATTAATTGCACATAACAGTGGCTTAAAGAAGATGGAAATTTATTTTCCTATCCTGCTAAGGAAAACTAGGGGGAAGCAGTCTAGAGCTGGTATGGCAGCTTTGCAATGTTATCATGAACCCAGTTTCCTATCTTCTTTGCTATACTCAGCTCAGAGCTTTCATTTTCAAGTTCACCTCATATCCAAAATGGCTACTCAAGCTCCAGTGATCACGTCTATGCTCCAGGAAGCAGACAGGGGGAATAAGAAAGATGGCCTGTCTCCTCTCTTTTGAGAAGACTTTCTGAAGACACCACAGAACAATATTTTATATCGTTGCCCAGAACTCACTCACATGGCCACATCTAGCTACGAGGAACTCAGGAAAATGTAGGCTTTATATGGCAGTATTATGCCACAATAAAAATCATATCATAAGAAATGAGACAAGAATAGGGATTGAGGGGCAACTTGCAATCACATTATCTGATACAATTTTCATTTCTGGTCATTCTTACTGCTTCCCATTTTCCTACCTATTGAAGCTGAGCAATCCATGGCTTTAGGAAGCTGTTAGAACCCAGGTGAAAACAAAGATCATATATAATGAGTTCAAAATTTACATCATAATTCATGTGTGCAGAAATGTAACTTTCTTCATTTACTGAACTTGACTTGCTCACAAGTCCCTATTTCCATTTCTGGCTAGAAAAAAAAAGTATCAATTAAAGGTGTGGGGTTGCAAAAAAAATCACTTTCCTCCCACCTTCTAATTTCTTCTAGCTGGGCTAATAATCACATTGACAGAGATGTAGTAACAGGAGAAAATGTCCAAAATTTATTATGAATGCACACGTGGGGTGCCAATGCCATAAGAATAGGAGACCCAAGGAGGCAATGGGCAGTTAAGGCTTCTATGCCATTCTGGACAAAGGAGAGTGGGGCCAGGGACCTGGGATTTCAAAGTGAAAACAGGTCTAACTTACAGGTAGATGAGAAGGCAAACATGTGGTAAACAAATTCTCGCTGAGCCACCCAGAAGCAACTGGACACAGAGGGAAGTTCAACAAACAGGCTGTGATAGATTTCTCCCTGTCTGCCACATTTAGTTTGTGTTATGTTAAGGGGATGCTCCCTTCCTTTAAGCAGATGTTTCTATCTGAATTCCTTTAGGTAGGTAAAAGGGGAGAGTCACGGTTCTGTCTGAGTCTTTTGTTTCTTAATAACCAGTTTAACATCAATATCCCAAAAGGCATATTTTGGGGTGGCAAAATTTTAATTCACCTCAAAGGTAATGTCACTTCTGTTTTAAAATTGAATCTCTTTGGGTAAATATTCAGTCAAATTCAGAGCCCTTTCTTTTCTCGTTTTCTTGTCTTCTCACTAGGAAGTGATTACATAGAGTCTTTCTGCAGTTCTCTGGTTCTGTTGGACCTCCAATAATTAGTTATGCTAGGTGTCTTCCCCCTTCTCTAACCAGGGACCTCTTGGGTCTGGAACATTGTCTTAGCTGTTTTTCTTTCTCCAGTGCCTATTGCAGAAGTTAACATATAGGAAATAACATAAAATGGGACCAATGAATTTATGAGTATGAGTATACTTTAAATGCATCGCATAACTCATTCAAATGGTAGCATAATGATCTGAAAATCCTGCAGAATTAAAAGTCTATTTCTCTAAAGCCCCAGCACTAAGTTTATAGCTTTCTGATGGCACTAATAATACTGCGCTCTCAGTTATAGTGGTTGTGTCCTTGCCTCGCCGCTTGTCAGAGTGTCTGCCCCCTGAGAAATGTTCCTAACCTATGTAACACTCACAGGTCCCTGAATCAATGAAAGCGGAGGACTAAATGAATATGGCTGATAGTTTATAACTTACCACTAATGAATGATTCCCACCTGGGAAGAAACAGAATAGATTTTATCAGGGCTCTTTAGAATGGTATCAGTAGACAAGTTGATGTTTTGTCCTTAACTGAGGACTTTTCTTTTGTAAGAAAAAAATTGCTTTTGTTTTTCAGAAATCCTCCACCTACTTTACTTCACCCGGAAAAATGGTGTGAAGAATTCAACCACTTTATTTCACAGTGAGTATTTCTTCCACTGAAAATTGCTTATCCAGCAAGGCCTTGAACAGTGATTGGAGAAATCCAAGTTGTGGGATTCACTTGGCACTAGAAGTTGTTATGCCTTCAAGCATGTTATGACACAGAATTTGTTCCAGTAAATGACAGAAGATGCCTCTGCAGGATTTGAAAAATAAGGAGTTCCATTTGACTCTTAACTATAATCATCCTCCTTATCATATGGGTCACCTTTATCTGAGAATCTACTCTGTCCTGGGGCAAATATCGCCAAATCTGTTGCCCACACGGGGACCACAGAGAAAGTAGGAGGTGGCAGTCTTCAACAGAGGTTTTGCAGCTTGGAAGGTGGGCTTTGCTCTAGGATCTGTGGTGTAGGACCAGGGCTCCAGTTCCCAAGCTGACTAAGGGGTCAGAGTAGGATCTCAGGCCTGAGGCATGGGGGTGAAGAGCCCCAGCCAGGGCTTCACATTTGCAGAACAAGCTGAAAACCCACTGATGGGTGATGTACTTGGTGGGAGCTATGTTACAGGGAACTAGGCAAGATTGAATGAGACTAAGACAGGCGTAAAACCCACAAAAACACCAATGGAGTGATGACGCAATGCTGGGAACATGGACTTTTGGTCACACCCCTGACAGAGGACTGTACTGGTTCCAAGTCTGGGAAGACGTTTAGTATGCTGGAGGGAACTATGTGACCCCACGCTAGGGGGCTGGTGAACTGTGGAGGCAGGAATTTAGACCAGGCATTGCAGGCTGTATCCAGGCACTGGCGCAGGGAAGAGGTACCCTCAGTGTCCGCTATACCAAACAAGGTGTTCAGAGGTCATGGAAGGAGAAAAGACGTGACCCAAATAGTTGATAAGCAGGAAGTAGGGAAGGGTCAACACAAATTTCTTGAACATGTGCTTCTATAAAGCGGCAGGGCAGTGAAGTAAGCTAGGTTTCCTGATCATCTTCCTTAATCAATCACAACACAGATCAACAATCCCTAATCCACAATTCCAGACTCCAAAAAGCTCTGAAAGATGAAAGTTTTTTGTACTTGAGTCACTTAGCTGCAAGTCCTGACCTGATGTGAACTGACTTGGTGGCAATACATGACCTAAACTGAAGTGTGGTTATTTATAGTCATTATTTATCTCACTCAGTGTGAATATTCATGTGAATTGCTGCAGATATATTAATGTGTTTGATTATAGCGTGCTGCCCCAGATCCTGCTGGGGGAGTTATATAACATACAGTAAATGCACTGGTTTACTTTTCTACAATTTGATAAAATTCTGAATTCCAAAACGTGTTTGTCCTCAAGGGTTTTGTATAAAGGGCATTTCATTTTCATTTCAAATGTAACATACTTCAAGGTGCCTGAAATTGTTTGCTTGTCCAGTCCCTCCTGGATTTGTGCCATCGTCCTCAGGCGAGAGGAGCAGTGAGGAACTCCAAGAACTCGACCAAGCAAGGCTGTGCTGAACTGTGACCTTAAAGTTCAAGGCCAGGGATGGAGGACATTTCCTTGCCCCTCCAGTGCCCGTTCTGATGCTCCTGCAATGACTGCAGAATGCAGTCCTCACAAGTCAAGGGTGGTGATGTTGGGCAATGTTGAGAGGAACAACAGATGCAGCAGGAGGAATGATGCTCAGAGAGGAGCACAGGAAGAGCCATTTCATGAGATTTGGGAGTCTAAGGAGGAGGGGGAGGGAACTGGAGAGCTAAAGACACCTTGGTAGCTAGGAATATGCTTCAGATCAGCCCAGGGAGAGAAATCCAGTGGTCAAGGTTCCGATGATTTTGCTGGCCAAGGCTGGATGCAGAGTTTTCCTTTTCATTCTGTTGCTATACACAGATGCCCTTGATTGACCTTCTCTAAACTGTTGGCCTAGAAAAACCCAATACATATTCATAAATACGCCTTCCTATACCAAGCTCTCATGATGCCTCTAAAATGTGACTTGACTCACCAAAGTTTGGCTTCTGTATACTTTTTAAAAATATGTGATTGTGTTCTTAAACCAAGCATGGTATTCCTTGGATGGATTTGGGAATAAAGGTATATAATTGAAGATGGGGGTTGGGGCTTAAAAGGTTAAACACAGTATAGAAATCCCTCCCAACCAGTGATTTTATTTGTGGCAAATCCTATTATATGCCCATTTAAATCTGCTTATGTTTACCTCAACTCTGAGAATTCCAGATGCACTCAGTCTGAGTTGCTTTAGCCTTAGAAAGGTCTTGATACTAGAATGGAGGACTCAATACAGATAATAGTTGTTGAAACTGCAGGGGAGGGAATGTCTGAAAAGGTTCAAATGAACCAAGGAAGATAAAAATTAAGTGATTGTGTGCTTTACTACAAATTTAAGATATGGAAAAATGTCATCAATCTTCTCTTTATTTAATGAGTTGTTTCATTGGTTTTATTAATGAAAATGTACATTGCAGTTGTTCATAGATTCTTTTCTGACCTCAGCCACCCAATCCTATTTTCCCTATAATATCTTAGATTTCTCAACCGTGACTTCTCCTTTTATCCAATTTTTGGGACTATTGAGATTAGGAAGTAATTATTTTACTTTATATTTTTAGGTAGAAACCTGCCCACTATTCTCAAATAATATCCTTTGGTTTTGTAGATGAACCTACTTACCCTAGGCTGCCATTACTCAGCCTACCAAATGCAATTTAACTTTACTATTTCATTCTATTTATTCAAGTCTCTAATTAAATATAAACAATGGTACTCACTGGGTTAGAAATGTCTATTTAAAGAGATAGCCTTAGTTTGCTTTTGTACTTACCTTGCTCATGTTGGGAGGGAAATGGAAGAAGGATGAAGGATTAAGACTTTCAGATTATAAACTTTTCATTATTGCTGGGACTGAGGTGGGGAAGATGATAATCTGGTAATCTCAGGAAAAGTGTTTTTAGCCTGAATATCCAGATAATTGCTTCAGTTCCCCTTGTAGGCCGAGCTGTGGTGCATTACATTAAAGTAAACTAAACTGGTTGTCTGTAAAGAATAAAGAGGACTAGAAATTCTTTAACAGCTTTAAAATCTTCTGATTCCCTGTCCCCATATGACGGCCGCACCATAGCAGAGTCATTCAATGATTTCTGTTCTTCTTGGTTCATAATAATCACCACTCATCAAAGGACCTGTATGGCTTCTCATCGATTGCTACAGTGGTCTGAAGGGATTAGCCCGGCTGCAGTTTAGTGATTATAGTTATGTAGACAGGCGACAGAGCTTGAGTGTGTGTGTGTGTGTGTGTGTGTGTAGGGAGAGAGAGGGGGGGAGAGAGAGAGAAAATGCATGGGAGGGAAGGTGGAACGTGAGTGCTGGGATGTGACTTAATGGTTTTCAATTGTTTTTTCAAGCCTCCTTTATTTGGAGACAGTAGGGAAGATTTTTAATGTCTGAAATCATATTAGTAAACCTGTTTGAGGGTTAAAAAAAAAAGTAAAGAAATATTAGCCTGTTTGGTTTGAACCTTTGGTTGTTAGTGATAATTGACTCATTTATAGGTGTTAGTTATGCATTTGTCAAAGCATGATTTCTGACAGCCTAGTTATGATAAATAAAACATGACGCTCACGTAAATTCTGCACTGCTTTTTATCCATGAGCTAGGACCCTGCCTGAGATTTTTTTGTCACTTCTGTAATGTGTGGTTGGCTTTGTAGAGATTTCATTATCAGCCCTTTCCCCTGTGGCTAAAGCTATTTGCATAACAACTTTATCTGGTTCAAGTCCCAGCCAGACTTCCATTTTGTCAGGAGGCGTTATTCAGAAGTGGCCTTTTGATAAGATAACAATAACTTTCCTTTGCCAAATTCACCTTCCTTTTAATGGATGTCCCTTCTTTTTTTTTAAGTTTAAACTAATATCAGGTCTTTGGACTAAAGTACAAAAATACTTTCCCAACCATTGGCCCAAAGGTACCGTATTTCCCTGAAAACAAGACTGGGTCTTATATTAATTTTTGCTCCAATAGACGCATTAGGGCGTATTTTCAGGGG